>NC_143129.1:189721655-190058818 GCF_059928025.1 Delphinapterus leucas | reverse complement strand
CGGCCCAGTGCAGTGGCGTGAGGCCGGCCCCACAGCGCACGTTCGCTGACGCCCCGCGCTGTAGGAGCAGCTCGGCCGCCCGCGAGGGCCCGTGCCAGGCGGCCTCGTGCAGCGGCGTGCGCCCCGCGCGGTCTGCAGCTATGGCCCGGGCCCCGCGCTGCAGCAGGAGACGCACCAGCAGCACGTGGCCGCGCAGCACGGCCAGATGCAGCGGGGTCCTGCCCGCGCGGTCCCTGCGGGGCGGGGAGGGCGGCACGGGCGAGGGCGGGGCACGGGGAAGAGACCTGCTACCTTTGCCCAGGAGGGAACCCTCTCCACCCCGCAAGGGACCAATGCCTCCATCTCCCACTGAAGGGACACCAGCCACCATCCCTACCCCCACCCCCGTGGAGTACCCGGTCCTACCCCTGGGCTCACCTCTCCTCCACACTGGCCCCTTGCCGCAGTAGCTGAGTCACCAGGCCCACATGACCCTTCCACACGGCCTGCAGCAGGCGCCCCCAGGCCTGTGGGGCGCTGGGCCCCTCTGTCCCAGCTCCTGGGGCCTCCTCGGAGCCCAGCTCCAACCACCGCAGTTCCTGCTCTGCCCCTGCCTCTGTCAGGTCCTGCTCCCGGGGCTCAGAGACCCTAGAGTCCATCTGGAAAGAACAGGAATCCAGCATGGATGCTGGAGGCCCAGGCCAGACCCAGCCCACTGTCCCCAGGCCGACATGAACCCCTTATCTCCCTAGGGGAACTTGGCTACCACTTAGCCTTCTGACGGCCTTGGCTCTCAGCTACCCCCAAAGCGAGCCCACCCAGGGGCTCTGTCCTCCGTCTGGGGGTCCTCTACATGCCGTCCCGGCCCAGCCACAGCCTGGTGGCCCTTTCATGAAACTCCCCCTGAAGGCACAGCGGTGGGGTATCTGCTCCCAGAAGGTGGAAGGCTGGAGCTGCAGTTGTGCGCTGGCGGTGGGGCCTCCTGGGGGCCGGGCTAAGGGCCAGTTCTCCACCTGTTTACCCAGCAACTTAAGGGGGAGGCCCTGCCTGCGGGCCACAGCCCCTGTCCCAGCAGCCGCCAGCCCCTGCCAACTGCCAGAGCCTCTGGCTTGTCCTCCCTCCCGGGAGACAAAGACCAGGCAGGCAGGAACTTGCCCGTGGACCACAGCTCCTCGAGGAGCAGAGCCTTTGATGCGCCACGACTCGTCCCCAGGAGACACCCACACACCTTCCCCCGGGTCCCCCGCTCAAGCCCTGCCCGCCAGCCCCACTCCTGTCCCTGCTGGCTAAGACCAGGCTGGGGTGGTGGGCAGGGTGAGGTGGGACCCTTCCCCCCACCCAGATGCCGCATGAGGACAGAAGATTCTCCAGGGACACCAGGCAGGCAACCTGGACCAAGGGGTGGGATAGGAAGCCCCCTGAGAGGAGACTGAGGCAGGTCTCCAGGGGCTGTGAAGGGGCAGAGCCCCAGGCAGTTGAAGGAGGGAGCCAGGCAGAGGGAGGACTGATCGGAGATGGGCTACATCTGGACGGTGGATGTGGTGCTGCAGGAAGCCCTCAGTAAGGCCTCCAGGTTGGTCACCGTGGCTCTGGGGCCCTGGGGCAGGGTGGGCCGGGGTGGGTGGCAGGCCCTGAAGGTGCCTTCCCATCCCCCAATCCCTGGGTGAGGCCACCCGTCCAGAGCCCAGACAGGAGAAGGACGTGGGGCGGCCTCTGCAGCCTTGTCCCTCCAGCGCCTCTCATGACGGCTCACCAAGAGGCAGCACGGCTTTGGGGTGGTGGCTCCCACCCCAGCCCCTCCCCAGCTTCCGGAGACGGACAAGGTGTCCTCAGGGCCCTGCCCTCCAGAGAGGCAGCCCTTCCAGGTGCCGGATCCAAAGGGCGGGTCTCCAGGCAAGGAGCTGAGAGGCCCCGTCCCACTCCCCAGCCACACGGGTCCCACCCCATACGCCACGGTCACTCCTCCTCTAGAATGAGAGCTTCGTGAGAGCACGTCGCACAGGCTGGCAGATTCGTCCCGTAAGGAGCAAGGTGTTCTGGGTGGATGCAGACAGTCTACTGGTTAAGCAGCCGGCAAAGGCCAGGAAAGCAAGGGTGTCAGCCCTCTGCACTCTGTCCCCACAGGATGACCCAGGAAGACGCTGAAAGGAGCAGGGCCAGATGACAGGGGCACGAGGACACGGGGTGGGAGGGGCACCCCGTTGCTGAGGAGCAGCCTCTGTGCTGCAGCCGCACCCTGGGGGCCCCGTGCACCATCCTGTACCTCAGAGGCACGGAAGCTAGAAACTGCCTCCTGGTGGCCTCCCCACAGGCAGAAGGCAGCGAGAGTGGGCCGTGGGGCCTGTCCCCCCGCTTCTGCCATGGCCTGGGCACTGCAGCTTGCTCAGTGACCTGCAAAGAGCTGTCCCGCTACAGGCAGAGGACTCTGTTGGCCTCCCTCCGCTTTGAATCCACAGGCATCCATCGTGCCTGGCGCACAGCGGGAGCTCAACGGAGTGCTTGTCGAGTGAGTGAATGAATGAGCGGAGGACCTGGGGGAGAGGGTGGGGCTTAGAAAGGAGATGAGCCCACTACACTTGCTGTCTGAACTCTCTTCTTTACCCCAACTTCACTATCAGAATAGATAAACAGCTACCGTGAAATCTTCACATGCGTGTGCCAGTGCATGCACACGTGCTGGGCAGCAGGGCTTGGCGTGCATTGCAGGGGGCCTCAGCAGCCGTCCCGGCCGGCGTGTCTCCAACCGCGTCCCTTGAACAAGCTGTGCATGTCGCTGTCATCGTCCCGCATCCCTACATGTCTGAGGGGTGCTGGTGAGCTTGAGAGGCCTGGAAAACATTAGAAGAAAAGTTGGAAGGGATGAGGCGGACTGTAGGGGGAGGGAAAGAGAAACATTCACATCTGGTGCCACCCGGCCTCCTGCATCCAGCCCCCAGACGACCTACTCAGTGGTTTAAGTGCCAGCTAGTCATGTCAGGGGTGTTGATTTATTTGTTATTATTTTTCAAATAATTTTATGTATTGACTTCTTTTGGCTGCGCCGGTTCTCAGTTGCAGCATGTGGGATCTTTAGTTGAGGCATGCAGGCTTCTTAGTTGCAGCGTGGGAACTCTTAGCTGTGGCATGCATGCAGGAGCTAGTTCCCCGACCAGGGATCAAAACCAGGCCCCCTGCATTGGGAGCACAGAGGCTTTACCCACTGGGCCACCAGGGGAGTCCCTGTAAGTGGTGTTTAAAACACTGTATGTCGTGCACGGAAACCCCGGGAGGCTGTTAGGTGCTAAGAGTATTTCGGTAATATGTGGAGAAATTAGTTGGGGTTTTCGGAGGGGCTGGGAATGCTTCCTCCCCGCTTACTTGAAATCACAGAATACACGCTCCCCCTGTTTTCAGGATGGATTGGATTCTGACACAAAGGATACCTGTAATGGTAGCTGCCATTATCGAGCACCTACTGTGTGCTGAGTTCCACATTAAGCATTTCACATACGTTACCCATGTGCCCTCTCAACAGCCCTGCAGTGTGGGCACCCAGCATCTTCTGGGGTTGTTCTGATGCTGACAGGGGCCAGGTTTGGGGATGAGGGAACCAGAGGGGGCGAGGTCAGATGTTGACCTTCCCGTGGCAGCTACGGATGGGGCAGTTGCCAGAGTTGAGACTGATGAAATGAAACCATTGTGTGCAGGCTCTGGAAGTGGGGAGAGGGCGGGACCTGGGGCGAGGACGGCCCAGTGCTGAGCTCTCAGGACAGCTGTGCAGGCTCCGACCAGAGCACACAGGGGCTGGCGGGGGAGACTGGGCAGGGCTGGAGCTGTAGTAACCTGGCAGAGAGAGGGTCAGCCTGGCAGCGAGGACCTGAGGCTCAGGTGTGACCCTGGAGACTGATGGTCAGGGCTGGACCTACCTGGACCAGGGCCCTGCCCTCCAGCTGAGTCCACTATCTGGTTGCTGGGGTCTGGGTGGAGGTCTGACCTGGCAACCTAGGGTTAAAAGGTTGCTAATCTGACCTGGCCGGGGGGCGGAGGATGGGCATCAGTCCTGCCACGTGACCACCACTGTGAGCCCACCAGGCCCACTGCCAAGAGAGCATGAGTGAGCAGGAGAGGGAGACAGAGGAGGATGAGGGAGGAGGTGCTTCAGACACAGCACCCATGCTGCCTCGAAGGCTTCCTGACCGCCAGGCCTCAGACCTGATGTCCCCAGGGTGGGCAGGCCTGGCTGCCCAAGGCCTGGGGGTCCTGCTGCTGCTGGGTCGGGCCCTGGCTGGGCTCGTGCTCCATCTGCTGCTGCCCGCAGCCGTGTTCCTGCTGCTGCTGCTGCCCGCAGCCACCACTGTGTACCTGGGATTCCTGTGCCACTCGAGGGTGAGCTGAGCCGTCCACGGGCGCGGGGCTGAGGGACTGTCTGGGGTCCTCGGGGAGTGCAGGTCCCTGGAGGCACGTGTGCCCCTCCCTGAAGAGCTCCTTCTCCTGCCAAGCCCCCCCCCCCACTGGCCACAGCAAAAGAAGGGCTTTTGTTTGCCACCCAAGGGGAAGGCTCTCTCCCCTCCCCTGAGGCCTCTCAGCCTTGTACCAGGAGCTGCCAGGGCCTGGACAGCTGGGCAGGGTGGGAAGAGGAGAAGGGTTCCAGGAAGAGAAGATAAAGATATTGTCAGATTTAACCAGTCCACAGTCCCCATCCTCCCAGCCTCCCCCAACACACAGCCCCCCTGAAGACCCCTCCTCCCCTGGGATGGGTTTCCCCACGTATGGAAGGGGTTATGGCTTGGTCTGGGATAGGGAGGGTATAGGCAGATGGGCCCCTTTCTGCCCATCTGGGGAAGCGGGGGCCGGGGGAAGGGGGCCGAACGCTGGGCCGCAGTAGACAAGGTGGCACCAGCTGGCAACACCCCAGGGTAGGGCCTCGGGGTCAGATGCCAACTTAGGAAAGGGCCATGGGAGAGCAGAGAGAGCTATTCTCTGAGCCTCCCCTCAAGGGGCTCCTACTCGGGCCATTTACCGCCTGGGTCTCCATCTCCCATCCTCGGCTGAGAAATGCCTGCCTCACAGCCAGCCCCAGCCCCCCCCCACCCCCGATGCCGGCTCTGCCAGACCTCAGGCCCCGCTCTCTCCTCTCCCGGCCCCGCCCCGGTCCCCCTGCTCTCAGGCCCCGCCCCAATCCCTCTGCCCCCCCAGGCCCCGCCCCGGAATTGAGGCCCCGCCCTCTCCCGGTCCTTTTGTAACCAGGCCCCGCCCCGGTCCACCTGCACCGGCTCCGCCCCGCCCCCGGCCAACTCACAGCCGAAGCCGGGATTAGCTCCCGCCCCGTCCACCTGCTGCCAGGCCCCGTCTCGGAACTGAGGCCCCACCGCCCCGCCTGACCGTCCGCCCCGCCCTCAGGTCCACCCGGCGCCCCGCCCTGCGTGCCGCGCGCTGCTGTCCGACCGCGGCTCTGCGGCGCTCATCGTGTCGGGATTCCTCTCGCTGCCTCCGCTGCTGGTGCTCGCCTCGGCCGCCCGCTCCCGCCTGGCCCGACGCTTCCGCTCGCTGCTGCCACCCCCGACCTGGAGTCCCGGACCCTGCCGCCACCCCGACGGGGAGGAGCAGCTCTAAGCCTGGGTGTGACCCCAGAGGCCTCTCCAAATCCCGGAGGCCCCCGAACTCCCCCCGTGTCCCCCATCGGTGGCTCCAGGCTGGTGAGCTCAGGGTCTGCGTCCAGGTCCCGGCCGGGAAATCCAGTGCGTGCCGCGCGGCCCCGTGCGCAGTGCTCCGAGGGGCCGCGAGGTGGCACCGGACTCCCCCGGACCGGGACGGCCCTTCCCCACCGTTACCGGCTTCCGCAGTCCCCGCAGCCGCCGAAGGGCTGGGACGCCCCCAGAGAACAGGGAGATGGCTCTCGGAGAAGGGGCGCGTGGCCAGGCTCGGAGAGAGGCGGCCTTCCTGGCTTCTGCCACTGTGGCTGTCCTGGGCTCCTGTGCCCCGACAACGGGCAGTCCCTGCGGGCCCCCTGTCTGGTCCGGCAGCGGCCTCCAGCGAGTCCCAGAGGTGGGGAGACTTCCACGCTCCACGGTTCCAGAACTTCAGCGGCCAGAGCACTAGGGCATGCAGGGCTCAGCCCGAGACCGCGGTCAGCGTTTAGAGTGAGGGCTCTGTCTGTTCTCTCTGGATAATTTTAAGATCTTTTCCGTCTTTTGCTTTCTGTGCTTTTAAGCATGTTTGTGGTTGTGGCTATGTTCTTATTTATCCCCTTGGTACACACGGTGTGTCCCGTTTCTACAGATTCACATCTTTCGGCAGTTCTGGAGAATTCTCAACCATTATTTCTTCAATTCTGTCTCATTCATTCTACACATTGTTTCCTGGGAAACACCTATTACGTGAATGCTTCCCATTGTGCTTTCACCACTCATGTCAGTTCAACTCTCTTCTGTGTTTTCCATCTCCTTGTCTCCCAGTGCTGCGTTCTGGGCAATTTCCTCATCTCCCTCTTTGAGTTCACTGAGCACTAGCTGAGTCTAATCTGCTGATTATCACATCCATTTAGCTTAAATTATTATGTCGCCCCATCTAAAAGTTATACTACTCACTTCTTATTCAAATCTGATGATTTTCATGATCTCTTGGTGCATATGCTCGTGATTTGGGTTCCAGCTTCGACTTCTGGAACATTTCACACATAGTTGTTTCTTTTTTTTTTCTTTTAATTATTTATTTTTTGGCAGCGCCCTGCGGCATGCGACATCTTAACTCCCCAACCAGGGATCAAACCCTCACCCCCTGCATTGGGAGCGTGGAGTCTTAACCGCTGGACCGCCAGGGAAGCCGCACACATAGTTATTTTACAGACTGTACCTAACAACTGCACTCCCTTTGCCTTTGGGGGCCTAAATCTGTTATTTGTTGCTTCTGCTGACTCAGTAACAGCATATCGTTTCTTTGAATGTTTGTACTTGTTAAGCATCAGCCCACACCTGTGAACATTCTGAGGCCACGTCCCTCCACAGAGGATGCCCTTGTGAGCCGTGACCAACCTGGGCCCCCGTTAGGGTCCTGGTTAGTACCCCGCTGTGCAGGGCACCCCCACTGTGGCCCTGATGCACTGTGGCTCCATCCCTGTGTTCAGGAGATTCTCTGCTTTCCCATTTGTTTCCGTTCATCATCCTGGGTTTCTGTTCCCTATTCTTCTGTTTATTTATGCACTTCTTTCTAGCGTTTCCTGAGGGGAGGGGGCTTGGAAGATATCTACTGCCTTGTAAGCCCAGCAGTGTATTAAAAATGTGTCTGTTGTGGGCTTCCCTGGTGGCGCAGTGGTTGAGAGTCCGCCTGCCGATGCAGGGGACGCGGGTTCGTGCCCCGGTCCGGGAAGATCCCACATGCCGTGGAGCGGCTGGGCCCCTGAGCCATGGCCATCGAGCCTGCGCGTCCAGAGCCTGTGCTCCGCAACGGGAGAGGCCACAACAGTGAGAGGCCCACGTACCGCAAAAAAAAAAAAAAAAATGTTTGTTGTAATTCGTCCAGAGTCTAGTAATAGCTGGAAGGCCTTGGAAAGGATCTAGCACACCATGTGGCCAGCAGGGCTCCACCTGTGACCAGGAGGTCAGGGCCCAGATGTGCCCAAGGATCAGCGCTCAGGGCTCACTCGTGGCTTGAACAGGGCCCGAAGTGGGGCTGATTCAGGTCCAGCAGGAGTCCTTGGGGTTTTCCTATTGTCTGTGGCCGGTCAGATGGGAGCCCGGCTGGCTGCCCCGTGCCCGAGGAGAGCTTCCCCGGTCCGAAGCCGCCTTCCTTCCCCTCCTGCCTAGGGTTGGGCAGGCTCTGGCCAGGCGTCAGAGGACTCTCCTGAGGATCCGCCTGGCCCTGGAGTCATCAAAACAACAGCTGGGCCTGGTGGGGGTGGGGAGACCACCATGGGGAGCTCAGCTGCTGAGGCTACTGGTTCCTAAGGTGTGTCCCGGCTTCCCAGGCCTGCCCAAGCCCCGCGTGGCCTCCAGCTGGCCCCAGGGACGGTCTGCTTTAGCTCCAGCTCTTCCCACCCACTGTGGGAGGCTGTGGAAGGTTGACAGAGGAGCCTAGGGGTCTGCTTTAGGGGGCCAGCCATCAGGGAAGACGGTAAAGTGGAGGGTAGAGGCCCTGAGCTACTGGGTGGGTCAGAGGTGACCTCCACTTTGGGCAAAAAATTCTCTTTCTGCAAGTACCCAGGCCCCTGCCCCGAAAGAGCATGCCTGGCCATGGGGGTGCACGTGCACGCGCGTGCCTGTGCGTGTGTGCACGCGTGTGCATTGTGTGTGGGTGTACATGTGTGTGCATGTGAGGGCGTGCCTGCATCGCCTCTGTCTGCCGGCCCTCACACCCCTGGGGGGGCACTGTCCAGACCCCACAGGTGTAGAGTCTGGGCTTCGCAGGGTTCCCTGATCTGCCCAAGGCCACTTATTGATTCACAAAGCATTTCCTAGCAGCCCAGGTGTCTGCAGGCACACTCTGAGTGGTGAGCAGCTAGGCAGGGCTAGGAGAGCTGGCCCGTTCTGTCCCCATGGTCTGTACCCCAGGTGTGAGCCCGGCCCCACCCAGGCATGTGGGCCAGGCAAGGGGTGCTGGGCAGAAACTGAGCTGTGCTGGGTGGCCTGGGGAGGAACAGGCAGAGCCAGCCCTGTGCTGACTCTGGGGACTGAGGCCCCTCCCCTTGCCCCATGGTCCCACGCCCACCCCGGGGACTCCCCCCAACCAAGGTGCTGACACAGTTCTGTCCCTCCCTGCTCTCTCTTTCCCTATGTAAGCCTGCCTGAACCCTGCTTGGGGCTAGGACAGGGTATGAGGGTCACCTCCCTGTTACAGAAGGTTCCAGCACAGGGAACCCAAACTAGGGAGGGGTCCCCCCTCGGGAAGGGCACCACTGTTCAGTTCCCTGCACAGGCTGAAAACCAGGAGCACCTGCTGCCTGCCTGCCTTTCTGCCTCCCAGCTGTGCCCTTGGGCCTCTACTTCTTCGAGGCCTGGCATCAGTCCCCATCCTGCCCATAGGCCCTCGCCTCCCCCATGAAGCCTGCCCCTGCCCTTTATGCCTCCCAGGCATCCTTGCTGCCCTCACATACACTGGCAGCCCCCCACCCCAGGGCTCTGGTACTTCCTCTAGCTCCTACCCCCTGGCCTGACATGACCCCACCCTCCAAGGGGAAGATGAGTAGACATGCATCTTTGCAAACTCGCCGCTGCCCATCCTCGTTCTAGCCCGGCAGGGCTGGGAGGACAGGGGCTCTGCCCAGTGCCTGCACGTCCCCAGTGCAGAGCCTGTCGTGTGGCTGGGCCCAGCACACAGATAACTGATGAATGCAACCACCCCCGTACCCAGGCTGCCCACCCCATCAGCTGTCTTCCCTGCCACCCTGGGTGTTGTTGGCTGAAGGACTGGGCAGGGGTCGTCTCTGGGGCCGCAAGGGGCTGGCCGGGGCCCCTAGGGAACGAGACAATGGGACCACCAGACCCCCAGGACTGGCCCTCAGGCCCTGGCACGTCCCTGACCCCAAACAGGCAAGTCGAGCCTAGAAGAATGTGTGGGTGGGTGTCGGCCGGGGCCTCTGGGCCCTGCCGCTCTCGGCCACCCCTTCCCTCTGCTCCTGTGACTGTTGCGTGCAGTCAGGGGGCCTCGGGCTCGCCCACGCTACCCTCCAGGCCCACAGCAGCCGACCCCCACTTCTGGTTTCTGTGTTCCCAGCTGTGTGTGTGTGGGTGCCTGTGTAAGATACAACTGACGCGAAAACCAGCATCATAGGCATCTCTGCGGGGCGGGGCGGGGCCGAGCCACTCTGCCTCTCGGACTCTCAGCTGGGGTCAGGGGTGGGGTCAGAGGCCCCGGGAGCTGCCCTTTTCCCAGGGGTCAACATGACCACAGTGAGCTGGGGACAAAAGGCCCTTCTTCTCTGCAGAGGCCTGGACGGTGTGGAGGAGGGCGCGTTCCTGCAGACCGGCGGGGAGCAGGGGCGGTGCCTTGGAGAGCAGACGTTGTCCCTGGGTTTTGTGGAGCCCTGTCCACCTGCCTGTGAACCGACAGGCAGGGTGCGCCAGCTCTGGGAAGTGATGCTTGGGGACTCCCGGACTGGGCCAAGGCCACAGGCTGCTCCCTCCTCCTGGTCCCCAGAACACAGGGCCAGGCAGGGGCTGGTCCCGGGGGAGGGAGGGGGCTGGGGCCAGGGCCGGATGTGTCCAGGACGCCTCCGTCCTTCTCTGCCCCCCTGCCCCCAGGCCTGTCTTGCTTCAGAAAGGATGTTTCCCGGCCATTATATTTGTGCTTCCTCTGGCGTCTGTCTCAAGCCCAGCCCTGGCCCTGACCACTACACCCCTGGCTGACCCCTGTGTTCTCTGGGGACCCTCCATCTGCCCATGTCTCACCTCGGGGGGGGGTGAGGAGACTCACCGTGATGCTGGCAGCAGGGGGTGGTGTGGCCGGCTGAGCCACAGAGCAGATCAGGGGACTGAGGGGGGCAGAGCTGACCCGGTGGGGGTGGGGTGGTCTCAGTTTGCGGGGGTCAGGCCAGAGCTCAGCACGAGCATCAGGTGGCCAAGGCAGGTGGCCGAGCTCGGCCAAGGCTAGGGAGAGGCCCTGGCTGACCACTCCCAAGGCCAGGCCCCCGTCCCTTCTCCCTCTGATGGAGAGGCTGGAGGGAGGAGGACGCCTGCTTCCTCGAGGGCTTGAGTCATGGCCAAGAAGAGTGGCTCAGTTTTTCCAGAAGGCCCTGTCAGCCCAGCAGCACAGCCGAGGTGTGACAGTGGGCCCACCGCTGGGCAGGAGTGGGGACCCACAGGGCAGATCCGGTGCTGCCCGCTCCCTGCTGGTGGGCGCCCATCGAGCTAGAACAGGAGCCAGGCCGTGTGGGCCGTCTGCACCTGCGTCAGCTCCCCGCGGGGCCCCCGGCTCTCCTCCAGCTGCCTCCGCTCACAGCCCCACCTCCGCAGCAGCCCTGCTCAGCCTCGGGTGCCGGAGGGCTGGGGGCCAGGCACGGTCCCTCTGGGCGGTACACCCTGAACTTTGGGGGTTCGAGCTCATTGCTGCCCCCCCGGGGCCCAGGCGGAAGCACCAGGCAGTTTCTGGTCCCAGCCGAGGCCTGAGGTCTGTGGAGCTGAGCCAGCCCCAGCACTGCCAAGATTCCCGGCGGGGGGGGTGGGGGGTGGGACGGCGGGGACACAGTTCTTGCTTGTTCCTGCCCCAGCTCCTCAGGCTTAGCTGAGCTGCTTCCTTTTTTAGGCAAAGTCAGAGCTCCAGTCTGTCTCCCAGCCTGGCGTCTCACCTGCCAGAGGGAGGAAGGAAAACCATTGAGTCCCATCCGTCCTCCCTGCTGGGCATCCTCCTGGGGAGGGGGGAAAGGGAGGGGACATCCTGGCAGAGATGGCCCTGCCTCCTCCCCGTGGGGGACCTTTGCCCCCCACCCAGCTGCACAGAGAGGAGTGGGAGGGGGCGGCGGTGACCCCACAGGAAGGCATCTTAGGAGGGAGGGGGGCAGGGCTCTCCTGGACCTCACTACTGCCCACGGGACACTGCCCCATCTCACCTAAGGGCAAGGAATCTGCCCTGAGGGCACTGAGTGTCCCTCAGGATGTCCCCTGCAGCCAACCACCTCTGCTCTGGTCTAGCCAGGATCCCAGATGCGCGGCTCCTGGTCACAGTGGAGGGTTTCCCCAGTGGGCTGCTTGGGGGGTTCTGTCCTCAGTCCTGGAGTTTGGCCTCAGCCCTGGGCCCTTCATTGGGCAGGGCCTATGGGGACAGCGGTATGCCCAGCATGATCACACTGGACAGGCCTGAACCAGCCATCCTCAGCTCCTATGCCTCTTCCTCTAAGAAGCCAGGTGAGGTGTCCCCCCGGAAACTCCCCTTGAAGGTCTCAGGCTTCTTTCCTCTCCCGACGCCCTGTCTCCTTTCTAAGTTCCACCCTCCTAATCTCTGTTGGTCATTCCTTGGAGGAACATGTCACAGCTCCCATACACCTGCCCCTCACCAGTCTCTGTGGCCAGAGCCTGGGACTTGTTGGGGGGACGTTGTTTTTGGTGTCACCCACACACTCTCATACCCCCTGGGGCTCTCTTGGGCTTGGCTTCAGGGACTCCCAACACTGCGGAGCCAAGGGCAGCGGGCCTAGGGATGACCCAGCTTGGTGGCTCCCTGCTCGGCTCCTGGCTGGGGGCTGGGGGCAGGGGGTAGGGGACAGGGCTGACTCCAAGGCCTTACAGCCGGAAAGGGAGACCGCAGTGTCTGCGTGTGCATGCCACCCGCGTGTGCCTCGGCGGCATCCCGGTGAGGGCCGCGTGTCGCCGCACGTTTGGGCCCTTTGTGCGCGCGCCTCCCCGGAGCCGGTGCTCCTCCGCACGCGGGGTAGCGCGCGCGCCAGGGCGGGACCTCGGGGCGGGGCCGCGGTGGGCGGGGGCTCCCGGGGGCGGGCTCCGGGGGCGGGGCCCGGGTCCGACCCGCTCGGCCGCGCGCCCCGCAGCTCAGGAGCGAGCGGGCCACGAGCGGAGGCAGAGCGTGGCCGTCCCGTCGCGCACGATGCTGCCCTGGACGGTGCTCGGCCTGGCCCTGAGCCTGCGGCTGGCGCGGAGCGGCGCGGAGCGTGGTGAGTGCGGAGGGCGGCCAGGCCGGACTCAGGTCCCAGCGCCCCGCCACCCCCACCATGTCCGCACCGAGCCACGCTCTCTTTCCGCGGCTGTAGGGCGGGGGCGGCTGGCAGGGGACCACACCCACCTGCGGCGCGGGCCCCGCCGGCAACTCCGCGGGATCTTGGGGCCTGGACGGGGAGGGGGAGGGGCCTGTCGGGGAGGCTTGTCCCTGCCTCAGTTTCCCTTTCCTTGGAGTGATCGTTAATAGAGGGATGGTGAGAGGGTTGGCGTCGCCCCACTGGGTTGGGGGAAACTGAGGCCGCAAGACCGGGACCAGAACCGAGACACCCCAGGCCGCTGTCTGCTCATGACACAGTGGCGAAGGGCCCCATCTGCCCCCCGGGGTGCCGGGAGGAAGGGGGAGGCCCCGGAGGGACATATAGGGCCCTCGGGCTGCTGCAGCAGGTAACCTGCTTCCTGGGTCCAGGTGGAGCAGAGGATGGGGGCCAGGGGAGGGGTGACATCATCTGTAAGTGGGGTCAGGACTCCAACCGGGACCCCGGGCTGTGGGAGGGGCTGCAGTCAGCGCTCTGTTCCCCCCATGCCTCCACCTCTGTCCCCAGTCTCCCCAGCTGCCTTTGTGCCCCCACCGCACGCCCCACCGGTTGCTTTACCTGGAGGCTGAGCGGTGTAGGCTGCTTCTTGAAAGCTAAGCCCTGGTGGCCCAGACCCATCCACCCACCACTCCTGGGGGCTGGGCCGGGTCCAGCCTGCGCACAGAGTCTGCTGAAGACAGGGAGGGTGTGGGGGCTTGGAGGGGTCAGCTCTCCTTTGCAGACGAGACATGAGCCCAGGGGGTGCCCCAGGCATGTGGCCAGGATGCAGAGTTGGAACTGCTGAGAGTGTGGACCTCCTCTTGGCTTAGGACCCCTCTCCCCTCTGGGGTGCCACCCCGGGACCTTTGGGGTGTGACTGAGCAGGCTTTCAGGGCTTTCTTGGGTAAGGGCAAATACCAGCTTAGGGAAAGCTCAGGCCCTGGGGGTTCTGACCTGGGTGTGGGGCTGTCTGGGGGCCACCACCTGGGGCTGAACCCTTCCCTCTCCCCCAGGCCCCCCGGCATCTGCCCCCCAGGGGGACCTGCTGTTTCTGTTGGACAGCTCGGCCAGCGTGTCTCATTATGAGTTTTCCCGAGTTCGGGAGTTTTTGGGGCGGCTGGCGGCCCTGCTGCCCCTGGGCCCTGGGGCCCTGCGTGCCAGCCTGGTGCACGTGGGCAGTCGGCCGCACACCGAGTTCCCCTTCGGCCAGCACAGCTCAGGCTCGGCCATCCAGGACGCCATACACGCTGCAGCCCAGCGCATGGGTGACACCAACACTGGCCTGGCGCTGGCATATGCCAAGGAGCAGCTGTTTGCCAAGGCGGCGGGGGCCCGGCCGGGGGTGCCCAAGGTGCTGGTGTGGGTGACAGACGGCGGCTCCAGCGACCCCGTGGGGCCCCCCATGCAGGAGCTGAAGGACCTGGGCGTCACCGTCTTCGTCGTCAGCACTGGCCGCGGCAACCTCCTGGAGCTGTCGGCTGCCGCCTCGGCCCCCGCTGAGAAGCATCTGCACTTTGTGGATGTGGATGACCTGCACATCATCACCCAGGCGCTGAGGGGCTCCATTCTCGGTAGGTGGGAGGAGGCGGAGCCCGGGGAGCCCCAGCGGGGAACTCAGGAAGAGGGCCAGGTGAGCCTCCAGGAGGACCTCACATGCCTGGAGCAGAGGCCAGGGCTGCAGGGACAGGGGTGCACACGCGGCTTCTCCAGGGACACACTCCAGCCGTTCACCCCAGGTGCCCCCCAACCTGGGCTGAGGCGGGACAGAGGGGCAGGCTTGAGTAAACACCTCCAGGTGGGGCTCTCTGCTGGAGAGTGGGGGACTTGGTGTGGGCTGAGGGACTCAGGCGCTGCATCTGGTGGAATGTGTCTACCTGGAGAGGAAGCGTAGGAGGTTCCAAGCCTGGAGACTCTGCAGAGGGGCCCACCAAGCCTGGAGGGAGGGGGAGGGCCAGGTCAGGAAGGGCCGAGACTGCCCCCCAAGAGCTAGGGACAAGGGCAGCCGCGGAGGGGTTGGAGTGGGACTGCACTGCAGGCGGTTGTGGGGATTGCTGGAGAGGAGGCCGGGCCTTGGAGGGCCTGCTGCGGGGGCTAGCAGCTCCCCTCCGAGTTTCTTGTGGAACGCCCTGACCCAGCTAAACCTGGCGGGAGAGGGAGCTGGTGTTGAAGGGCCTGGCCACTGGCAAGGTTGGCTGTAGCCACTGAAAAATGCCAACGACCCCAGGGTCCTCCCAAGTCTCCACCTGTGGTTAATCGTCCACCTGAAACCGGAAGGGGTTGAACCGTGGGTTGGAGGGAGGTAGAGTGTCCTTCCGAAGATTTACTCCAGGACACCTGGCCCTGGTGGCCCCTGGGTCAACCACTGTGGCTGAGCCTGGATGCGACAGCAGGAGAAAGGGCAAGCAGCTGGACAGGAAAAACCCAAGGCTGCAGGGCAGTGAGGCAGTAGGGCGGGGCCTCCCGGGAGCGGGGGCAGGGTCTGAGTGTGGGGGATGGGCGAGGACGTGCCAGCCGGGCAGCTGCATGCCCAGCATTAAAGGCAGCATGGGGTCCCGAAGGGCTTAACCCTGTCCAGACATTTATCAGCTTCACCCCCCGCTGCACTGTCACTCAGACGGCCCTGTGGTGCTCGGCATCAAAGCCCAGGAGTAACACACGTTTGGGGGTCCCACCCTGGAGTGCTCCCAACACACTCTCCTGGGGACTGGACGCCGGCAGCACCCGAAACTCCAGGTCCAGCTGCTCCTGGGGTTGTCACATCTCTCCTGCCCCTCGGGGCATTCTCCAGTGGCTCCCCGTCTCTTGGCTGTACCGTGGGCCCCCTTTTCCTTGACTGTTCAGAGCTGAGCTGACCCCGGACTCTGTGCTGGCCATTCAGGCTGGATGGGGGGCTGGTCCTTTGTTCTCTGACATCATGACATCAGTTTGGATCCTGCCACCTTTGAGGGGCCCTTGTCCAGGCCACTGGACTGGGTGGGAGGTGGCTGCTATACCTCCGCACTGGTTTGAGCTTGGAGCTGAGGCCAGGAGGGAAGCTCCTGACGGGGCAAAGTAGGGGGCTGGCTGCACTTATGTCCTTCTGCGGATCCTTAGCATCTGGTGGGCGTGGCCGGGGCTGGCCTGGCGCCCCGCGCCCTGCTCCCCGCCTCTGGGTGTCTTCCGGGAGTCAACAGTCAGTGCCCCAGGGTTCGGTGCGAGGAGGCATCTCTGTTCTCTGCCCTGTCACCCCGCAGACGCTATGTGGCCGCATCAGCTCCGTGCCTCCGAGGTTACGTCCAGCGGCTTCCGTCTGGCCTGGCCGCCCCTACTGACCGCCGACTCGGGCTACTACCTGTTGGAGCTGGCGCCCAGCGCCGAGCCGGGAACGGCGCGCCGCCAGCAGCTGCCAGGGAACGCCACGGGCTGGGCCTGGGCCGGCCTGGACCCTGACACGGACTACGACGTGGCGCTGGTGCCGGAGTCCAACGTGCGGCTCCTGAGGCCACAGCACCTGCGGGTGCGCACTCTGCCGGGTGAGGCGGGACGCGGGGCCGGGCGGGCTGGGGGTGCCGGCGCGGCCGGGCAGGGCGCGGGGCCGGGCGGCGCGGCCCCCTCCCAGCTCACAGGCACTTCCCCCGCAGAGGAGACCGGGCCAGAGCGCATCGTCATCTCGCACGCCAGGCCGCGCAGCCTGCGCGTGAGCTGGGCCCCGGCGCTGGGCCCGGCCGCCGCGCTCGGCTACCACGTGCAGGTCGGGCCCCTGCGGGGCGGCGCGGCGCAGCTCGTGGAGGTGCCCGCGGGCCGGAACAGCACCACGCTGCAGGGCCTGGCGCCGGGCACCGCCTACCTGGTGACCGTGACGGCGGCCTTCCGCTCCGGCCGCGAGAGGGCGCTGTCGGCCAAGGCCTGCACGCCCGACGGCGAGCGCAGCCGCGCCCCGCGCCCCCAGTCGCCGGGCGCTGGGGGCCGGGAGCCGTGAGCAGGCCGCGCCCGCGCACCCGAGGGCGCCCTTCTCCCGAGCTCGGTGGGTCTTGCCCCATGGGTGGGATGCTGGCCGGCCTTTGGCCCGCGGGACCCCCGCGCAAGAGGGCGCCCTGCTCCGGCGTCGGCCCTCCAGGACGCGGCCTCGCCTGACCCTCCGCGGCAGCTCTGGCAGCGGCGCGTGCCCTCGCGACTCCCTCCCCTGCCCGGTCTAGAGCTTGGGCAGGATTTAGCGGGGAGATGGACAGGGAGTCAGGATCCCGTTGAGAACGTGAGGCCCGAGATGGCTCTGGGCCCAGGACCACAGGGCGCCGGGGCGGCCGGACCTCACACTTGTATTAAGGGCCACACCCTCTGGTGGCAAAGGCTAGCATTTGTTTGAAGGAGCTTGGTCTCTGTGGCAGCTCCGAGTCCCCTCCAGCCACTCAGGTCCTGGATGGGAAAGGAAGGAGGTGGCTCTGGCCAGGTCCTCAGAGGCTTCCTGGAGGGCGCAGGGTCTGGGAATGGGGAGGGGAAGTGCTGGGAGTTGATCGTGTGGTCAGCAGCTGGGTGGCTGGAGGGACAGTCTTCACCGGCATGCTCAGCCGGCTTGGGGGAAGTGCTTGCTGGGAACAGTGGCCCTTCCTGCCTACCCAGGACCCCACTGGGCCCAGCCACAGCCACTGGGACGCAGATGGCCCCTTTTGGGAGGAATGGGACAGGAGCTTGGCGTTTGGGACCCTGGAGACAGGCGAGCTTGTTCTTGCGGGGCCCCACGGCTGGCACTTGCAGGGAGCTTTCCCTGCTTCTGGCTGGAGGACCTCCAGGCAGGGGCAGGGACAAGCAAGGTTCCCCTGGGTGCTGCACCCCAGCCATTCTCTGCAGGGCCTTCTGACCCCACCTCCTGTCACTGCTCTTATCCTGGGGCCAACAGGCAAGTCCCAAGGGCAGGCAGTGCTGCGCTCCCTCAGCCCCACCCCGCACCTCCTCCTCCGCCTGCACTGACTCAGTGCTCACTTTGCCTCTTCCCCACTAACACCCCAGACTTTAAAATACAGTAAATCAGATGTAAACTTAGTCCTGCAGTCTCCTGAGAGTGTATTCCTTGTCAAAACACGCCAGCCGCATAAAAGGTTGCAAGTTAAAAAAAACGTCTTGGGTGGAGGACGGATGGTACCCCGGCTGGTGCTGGAGAAGAGGAGGGGGGAGCCTCCCCCTCCCAGTGCTGGGACTCAGGCCACTGTGCCCCCTGCGGCCGCCCTGTGCATCTCCTCTTCAGAGAGCGCAGGCCCCGTTTCTGAGGGCATTGCTGGGACCTGGGCCTGATCCATCCCTGATGGGCAGAATTCCCCCTGTGGAGGCCTGCATCCCCCACTCCAATCCCCTGGGTGCTCGCGGGTCACAGCCCACTGGGCACCCAGAGAGGCACCCCTTTGACGCTGCACCCCTGAGCCCAGGTTGCAGCGCACCGTGCAGGCGGCAGGAGAAAAAGCAGGAGGTGCTGGCGGGGCGTTTCTTAGTGGCTCAGTCACACACTAAAGACAAGTTGAGCTGTGAGCCCCTGCCCCCCAAACATGCCTCCAACCCCGAGAGAGGGCAGAGCAGCTGGAAGACGCACGCCCCCACCCCCTGGAAGAGGCTCCAGCCTCGCCTCATCTCTGCTGGACGCTGAGGCCCAGAGAGAGGAGCCCCACTTCTACCTCCAGGCCAAGAAACGCCCCTCCTGGAAGCCCTTGTCTCGGAAGTGCCGCCCTTGCATCATCCCAGGCAGTTCTTAAAGGTCTTGGAGTCTGGGCCACGTCTGGAAAGAGTCTCCAGGAAACAGCTTTGTCCCGGTCTCCACCCCTCCCCTCTACATCCCCTGACTCGCAGGCCCTGGCCCCGTGGTCCACTCTGGGTCTGGGACCCAGGCTGAGGCCTGCAGGGACTTACACGTGCCACTTCCTAAGGCAACTACGAGCTTCTGGGAGCACATGAAAGTCAGAAAGGGCCGTGCAAGAGTTTATGATCCACATGGCAGCCCAGGTCCATGCAGCAGGAGTGGGCCAGGCAGGGGAGGATCCTGCTGCTTCTAGGGGACCCCAAAGGGAGGCTCCTCTGGTGATGCTGGGCGGGCACAGTTCTCACACTCACGAAGGTTGCTGCTGCTTCCTAACTTGACGAGGAGAAGCTAAGGATTTCCCCAAGGCTGCATGTCACACTCATCCCGTGTGGGCTCTTCCCTGCAGCCCAGGGCTTGCCGGATGGCAGGAAGCCGCAAGGGCCAGGTAATGGACAAAGGCTGTCTGTGAGAAGGCCAGATGGCTGCTGGGTTCTGGATCAGGCCTCTGGAGGTGGGTGTCCAGAAGTGGGTGGTGCAGCCACTGGTAGCTCCCTGGAGCACGAGCTGTTACCATGGCGACAGAAAGAAATGGTGTCGGGCTGCTGTGTGAGACTTGTGTCCTCACAGCCTCCTGCTGTGGTGAGGGGGCAGCTCAGGAAGCTTGAGGCTGACAGTTGTGTGTCTGTGCTTTTCTTCTGGGATGAAAAATTTTCTTCCAACGTCCATTAAAACAAAAATGCCAGTGGAAGTCATAGCTCCCCCTAGAGGTGAGTGTGGTGAGGAGGGGCCCCCCCGGGAGACCCTCCCCCGCAGGTCCCAGTCCTTGGGTGGGAGGTGGAGAGGGCAGGGTGTGCTTCTGGCTGCCGGCCACCGGCAGGGGGCTCCCAGGCCGGAGCCCTTCTTGGGAAGGGAGAGGGCTGAGGTCTCCCAGGCAGGGGCAGGGTGGGGCGGGCGGGAACCCTGTTCACTGACATGTTCTCACCAGGAGTTAAAACTCTTGCCACTCATTGCTTATGTTTCAGAAGTGTCTGAATGCACCCATGACAATCATATCGTCCTAGCCACAGACACTAAAGCCTCGCAGGAAGGACAGACCCCCGTGCCCACCAGGTGTGTGCACAAGCACAGGGAGAGCAGTGGGTGGCCAGCGGCTTGCCTGAGCCCCTGACCACACTGTCCACGGGAGCGGAGGCCATGACCACCCGGCTCTGGTGCCGCACGTGGGGTGCACAGCACTTCCTAGGGCAGGGGGTGAGAGCCACGAGTTTCTCAACTTGCTGTGGGCCTGGGGCCCTGGCCAGCTCCCAGTCCCGCTTCTTCGCCAGGGCCAGCCCCTACTGGACGTGAGGGTACTGGAGGCCGGTCCCAAAGGCGCCACTTCCAGCCCCTCCCAGACGACCCTGGGGCTCCATCAGTGCCACAGGGCTTGAGCGACTTGCTTCCAAGGTCTGTCCAGACTATGCAGCTGACCCTGCTCTTCTCCTGGGAAGGCAGAGGTCCCAGCTCAGCCCTTCAAGGGGCAGGCCAACGCTCACGGCATGTCTCCTGTCCTTAGCGTGGTGTCCAGGCAGCTGAGCGCCTGTGCTGAGGGTCCCCCCACCTCGCGTGCCTCTGGGGATGGCCTGGCTGTGCTGGCCTTCTGCTGGGTGGGCCTGTCGGTCCAGCTGGTGGGGAGGTGCGGTGCAGCTCCAGGGGGGAGGAGAGAGCTGCCTGCTCGCCAAGAGCAAACACAATGAGGGGAAAATGAGGCCCTGAGGGCTCCGTGCTCCCTCCCCTCTAGCCTCTTCACCCTGGAGCCAGAAGGGGAGGGGCTGCAGGGGCCCTAGGAGAGGGCTTCGGTAGGGTGGGGACCAGCAGCCGGAGGCCCTGCCCTGGGGGCTCGGGCCCAGGGGGACCAGGCCGAGCCAGCAGCTTTTCTTTCAGCTGGACTGGGGCGCATGAGCTGGGGCTCCAGAAACTGGAACCAGCAGGTCCTTTTGGAGCCTGAAGAGAGAATGGGAGCGGAAGGGCCCCAGCTGGGTGAGGGAGAGAGATCAGCCCCTGAAGGCCCAACTGTCCTAGGAGAGCAAGACCGAAGAGTGATGCTGGGGGGCTCCAGATTCAAGTGGAAAGGCTTCTGTCCCTGGGAGACACTGGGCAGGTTGGGCAGCTGGCGCTGCAGCCTCAGTGCTGGGAAGTCCTGGGGCCTGATGGAAGGCCCCAGCTCCCCAAGGGTCTGGCCAGATGCAGGGGACTCAGAAACCACACCTGCTTCCCAGGCTCTGGGGGCAGAGTCCTCTGCACTGGGCCTGGGTGGGGCCCACTCTGCTCCTGCTGGCCTGGGCTCTCGGGGGCAGCTGTGTCCCCTCACCCTGGGCTCAAGGTCAGGCTGGAGGCCAAGCTGTCCACCTGCACCTTTAACTTCTGCAGTCTCTCCTCCAGGTCTTCAAAGCTGGAGGACTCCTTCAGAGGAAAAAAAAACGTCCTGTGGGGAGGGGGGATGTTGGGGGAATCCTGTCAGCAAAACAGCGCAGCATGGGTGGCTGAGAACCCCACGTTTGTCAATTAAACATGAACACGGGGCTTCCCTGGTGGCGCAGTGGTTGAGAGTCCGCCTGCCGATGCAGGGGACGCGGGTTCGTGCCCCGGTCCAGGAAGATCCCACATGCCACGGAGCAGCTGGGCCCGTGAGCCATGGCCGCTGAGCCTGCGCGTCCGGAGCCTGTGCTCTGAAACGGGAGAGGCCACAACAGTGAGAGGCTCGTGTACCGCAAAAAAAAAAAAAAAAGAACAGGGCTTCCCGAGTGGCGCAGTGGTTGAGAGTCTGCCTGTCGATGCAAGGGACAGAGGTTCGTGCCCCGGTTCGGGAAGATCCCACATGCCGCGGAGTGGCTAGGTCTGTGAGCCACGGCCGCTGAGCCTGCGCGTCCGGAGCCTGTGCTCTGCAACGGGAGAGGCCACAACAGTGAGAGGCTCGCGTACCGCAAAAAAAAAAAAAAAAAAAAAAAAAAAAAAAAAGAACAAAACATGAACACGTCAGGTAGAAAGCATCATCCTAATTCCCTTTTATTAACTTAGTGTCTTTAGGAAAGCGGTGTCTGTCCTGCCTAGTGGCTTCCACCTAAGACTTTAAGTGACAAACACAAGTGGACCGGACATTCTGTGGGCCCATTGGAAACCGGAAAGTGTGAGCAGCACCGCTGTGACGAGGGAACCCGGAAGGAACCCCTCCATCAAAGGGGAGGCGGTGCAAGCACCTAAATCTTAAGATTTCTGTTTTTTAAGCCAAGTTAAATGAAACTGACTTTTTTGTGAAACTGACTTTATATTTATTTATTTGACTGCCCTGGGTCTTAGTTGCAGCGTGTGGGATCTTTTGTTTGTTTTAGTTGCAGCGTGCGGAATCTTTAGTTGCAGCATGCGGGATCTTTATTTTTAAATAACTTTTATTATTATTACTTTTTAATTTTTTGTTATTTTTTAATTTATTGTGGCTGCGCTGGGTCTTCGTTGCAGCATGCGGGCTCTGTGTTGCGGCATGCAGCCTCAGTAGTTGGGGTATGTAGGATCTTAGTTCCCCGACCAAGGATCCAACCCAGGCCCCCTGCATTGGGAGCATGGAGTCTTAACTGCTGGACCATCAGGCAAGTCCCTGAAACTGACTTTTTAAACGCAGAGCTTTATTTTCAATTATTCCTTGTCATACAAAAGTACACAAGCTTTCCAAATGCTGGCCTGTGGATGGAGCTAGAGAGTTGCCTGTGACCCAGGACCTCACTTCTCTTACCCATTTCTTCTTTATCCAGCAAAGCCAGCCCGGAGTTCTATTGGTTGTATGGTTTGTGGCTGGTCTGTAGAGACCTTGATGATGGCCAATGAGGGACATCTTTGGTTTTTCTCTTGATTTGGGGAAACGAAACAAACAACAAACCCCAGACAGAATTATCTTAGAATTTTTTTTTTCCTATTTTTCTTCAGGCTTAAGATTAAGGCTGTGTTCAATCTAGTGGAGAAACTCCGTATAATACTGGGAACTCAACAAATTCCATCAGGGAAAGAACGCAGGGGCAACTTGGATATTGACCCAAGAAGCAAACTCTGCTAACTTTGGACACTGGGTTCTAGAGCAACGCTGGCCTCTGTCCATCCTTGTCTCCCTCTGCCCCAGGCAGTCCAGCCTGCACCTTGGTCCCTGAAGCAGGCACGTGGCCTCTGGGGGTTCCCAAGGAGAAACCTCACCAGGCAGAGACCAGAGCCAGGACTCCTGGGCCTTGAGGAGCTCTCCTTCCGCGACGGCGACCTCTGTGGGGCCTCGGGGGCTCTGCCGTCCCATACTTCTGGGGTTGCAGAGCTCTGTCCCCTCCCTTGGGAGCCACTTTACCTACAACCACGGACCGCTGAGTTTTGTTGTGACGCCGAAGAGGAGGCTCGGGAGAGCCCTTCATTCTACTGACGGTTGCGGGAGATTGGCCGGGGCCGCGCTTCCGCTCTTCCAACATCTCCGTAGCACTGACTGGATGCGCTAGCACCGAGACCCACTAAGCACCGGGCCGGCTTGCCCCGCGCCGGACACGCCCGGCCCGTAGGGCGGTTTGCCCTGCGCTGGACACGGCCAGCCCGTGCTCCGCTGTCCGAGGGGGCCGCTCAGCCCGCGGCGCCGGCGCCTGCTCTTGGGCCCGGTCCCCGGACCCCCGACCCCGCGACCGCCCCGGGCGGGGTCCTCCCCCGCCTATCGGCCGCCTCCCACACTCTTCCTCTCGTAGGCCTCTCCCTCGGTCGGGACGCCGCGCATCAAGTGGCCTCGGCTCCAGCACTGGCCTCTCTGTGGCCCCGGGGGCCGGAACTCTGTGGGCGCCCATAGCAACGGGGCCAGTGTCGTTGCCACGCGGAAATGACGACCCCAAAGGCGCGCACGCGCCCAGACCCTCAATTTCGTCCCTGACCAACCCCGGTCACCTGGCACCTCGCCCCGCCCCCTGACGGCCTACCCGCCCCCCCCGCCGAGCCAGCTCCTGCAATCGCTGCAGCGATGCCGTGACGTCACGGTCCTCGCAGCCAATCCGAGGGCCGCTCGGGGGGACATGGACCTCACGCGCATCCGTCGCCCTGGAGGAAGGGCCGCCGCCGCGCCTGCGCAGTCTCTGCCGCCGGCTCGTGGCGCGTGGACCGTGCTCTGCGTCGCGCGCGTCCGCACGGCTACGGGTTCCGGCGGCGGCGCGTGGAGCTCGTGAGCCATGTCGTGGCTCTTCGGCATCAAGGGCCCCAAGGGCGAAGGCGCGGGGCCGCCGCTTCCGCTGCCGCCCGTGCAGCCCGGGGCCGAGGGCGGCGGGGACCGCGGCGCGGGGGACCGGCCTGCGCCCAAGGACAAATGGAGCAACTTCGACCCGACGGGCCTGGAGCGCGCGGCGAAGGCGGCACGCGAGCTGGAGCACTCGCGTGAGTGCGTGGGTTGGGCGCGGGGAGGGCGGCCGGGCGGCGGGCTCGGGGGCACGGTGGCCCTTAGTGGTCTGAGGGATTGAGCGGCGAGTGGCCGTCGGGGGGAAACCGGTCTCTAGCGGTAAGCCAGCCGGAGCCACCCTGCGTGCAGGGAGGTTCGGGATCCCCTGATCCTCTGGCATCTTCCCAGTTGCCACGCGTCCTTCAAGTGGGGAAACCGGTGCCGAGGGGACTCAGAGGGTACAGGCAGCAGCTGGCAGGGCTGCACCCTGGTCTCCAGTTACCGCCTCTTGCCGTCTCCACGTGGAACGGCCAAGGGTGGCCAGGTAGGGGATCCGTCCGTGGTGGTTGCTTGGCAGTTTTCCGCCTAAGAAGGGAAACGTGTTTGAGGGGCGTTGGTCTTAAGGGAAATAAAGATTTGCATTTATCATTGGAAAAGGTTAACGTTCAGGTAGGCGAGGTCTATAAAGCAACAGATCAAGCAGCCCTGGGCCAGTTGATGACCTTCCTGACCGAGGCCCTCAAGGCATCAGCGGTGAGTGTACCTTCACTAAGCCCATGGATTTTTTCACAACCTTCTTTTTTCTTGTGGCTTTAACAGTTTGTGTCAAGATCAAGATTAAGGGTCTGGAATATAGCACATGCTGAATAGGTAATAACTGGAAGAATACAGTAGCTTTTAAACTTTTAAGCAGAGGTGCTCTATTCTCAAAGAAGACTTTATGGAGCAGTCTTGTTGTGAGCAGAGGTGAGCACAGTCTTTCTGTCTGAGGAGGGGGTGGCCTGGCACTTTGCGGCTCAGTCCCCGCCTTCCCGCTGGGGCCACGAGAACATCCTGGGCAAAGGTCTCCAGCCTTTCTGGTTCTCAGATCCTGGGAGGGACAGTCAAAACAGAACAGCCTGTTTCCTTAGGCCTAGCTGGAACACTCCCCTCTTCAGAGTGGGTATTAAGTATATTAGATGTATTAGGTTTGCAGGATAATTTTAGTTATCATTTGATAATTGAAGAGAGGCTTGCAGAGGAGCTTGAGAGACAACGGTTGGGCTTCAAGAAACCTCAGATGACGACAGACTTCTGACACGAGACCTAATTTCTTAGGTTTGTTGCGGGGGTTGGCCCATTCACTGTGCCCAGAACTTCAAAGTTTGCCTCCTTTTGAAATGTGAAGGCCGACTCTTGGCCTCTGAAACCCACACAGTTGTACAGGCCGGTGTGAATAGCCTTGGGTGTGTCTTCCTGTCTGCTCCTGCCTGTGAATTGCTCCCAGGTCTCCTGCACTGGCTGCCCCAGAGCTCTTGCCCCAGGACATTCTCCGTCTGGGTTCCCAGAGCCTTGGCCTCTGCTCCCCCATTTCCCCACCAAGCAGCATCTCCTGCAGAGTCCCCAGCTACCACCACCTAGAAGCATGGTCCACCCCACTGGCCTCCACATCCGGTGATACTGTCTCAAGTGTGGACTCTACTTCATTTTTGTTCCTGCCATCCTTTCTGGCTTTTCTGCTGGCCGATGGGGGAGGTTTCACCCTGGGCTGCCGCCCCTTCTGTCCCCAAACCCTCCTTCCCAGGGTGCGAGCCCCTTCTGTCCTTAGCCCCTCTGCAGGCCTGTTGTCTGGAGATGCTCCCAGTTCACAGCCAGAGTGCCTGCCCTGGTTGGCCTGTACCTGCTCTTGTTCACCTTACTGCCCTCTCCACGCAAACCAGAGACGTCCCCAGCTGCTTCTTACAGCCTGACCACCGTCTGTGTCCTTCGGGGCCCAGTCTGACGCTACCCAGTTCCCCAGGTTTCCCAGGCCCTCCTTGGACGCCAGAGCAGCACATTGGCCTTGAGCTGTGTGCTCCACGCACGTACAGGGTGCCTGCCTGAGGTGGGTGCAGTTAACGTGGCGGCTCGCACATCTCTCGATGTAGGACGACTTCGAGGTGACAGTCATCATTGTCAGCACTGAGGTCGTAGCTTGTGATTAGGGGGGCTCACGGGTGCCTGTGCTGAGCGATTTACGTGCTTTCTCCACCTCACTCCACGGGTCGGGGGAGGGAGTGCCCTGCTCCATTGGCAGGCAAGGTGCTCGGAGCAGTCAGCCTACCTGTCAAAGGTCACGGCGTGAGTAAGCAGGCCAGCTGCAGGTCCTCCCCAAACTCTGAAGCCAAACCACGAGCCCCAGCCTACCTCAGCCCTAGAGCTTCCACCACATGCCTAACACGTGCTTGGAGCCAGTGAGCCCCAGGGGTTACGCTGTAGTCAGTGATGCAGGTGCTGCAGCTTGGGGTCCTGGGGTCTGCAGCTTACCTTGAAGGCCTCAAAAAATAAGACAGATTGTGGTGGGGGGAGTAGAAGGGTGGATGTGTGGGCAGCAACCTGGGAGCGTGGTAGCATCAGGGAGGTGGGCTCATGGGGTCCCAACCTTCTCTCCGTGCCTTTATGTGTTAGAAAGTTTTTGTAGTGAAGGGTGTCGCACAGGAGAACTCTGTCATCACGGAGCTATTAGAGAGGCCCGACGTGCAGGCTTTGTTAGCAAGGAGAGCACCGGATACCCACATATTTCCACATGCGAATTCCCCTGATGAAGAGAATACACCTGGACGTTGTCAGTCACACACACACACGTGTTTCTAACATGTGGCCTGTGAAGAGGTGTCAGCCTGTGTGTATCAGCTTCTTTCTGGGTTTTGGGTTTTTTTTTTAATATTTATTTATTTGGCTGCACCAGGTCTCAGTTGCAGCATGCGAACTCGTAGTTGTGACATGTAGGATCTGGTTCCCTGACCAGGGACCTAGACCCCTGCACTGGGAGCACAGAGTCTTAGCCCCTGCACCACCAGGGAAGTCCCTTCTTCCTGGTTTAATCCTCGTTTGCCCCTTACGTTCTTGCCTGCCTGTGCTCGCCTGTCTGTGAATCAGTAACAGGTATCAGAGGCTCAGGAAAAATGCTCGCACTGGAAAAATAAAGGACGTTCTAGCCACAGGCTTGCTTTTTGTTTAATGGGGAAACGACCACCATGTTGACCCTCCTGCTGTCAACAGGCGGGCGGGGGACAGCCTCTCTGATGGAACCCTTTGGAGTGTGACAGTCCCCGGGGGGCAGACCTTGCACACACGCTTTCCGCTGGGGATGGAGCATACACAGGTGGCCCTTGGAGGGATGGGTGGCTGAGCAGGTCCGACCAGGGTGGCCACGCGTGTGCTCAGGTCGAGGTGCGCTGTGGTGTCCCTGAGCAGCCCCTGGCGCTCGTGAACACTCACCCGGTGTCCTGATGCTCACACACCTGCCCCCGCTGCAGGACACGCCAAGGAGGCGCTGAGTCTGGCACAGATGCAGGAGCAGACGCTTCAGCTGGAACATCAGGCCAAGCTCAAGGTGAGTGTAGGTGTGGTGCTGGCAGAGGTGGGCTGCAGCCCCGAGGCTGAGGGGCCCCCGGACAGACAGAACATGGGCGGTGGGTGCAGCACCTCCCTCTAGGATTTGAGGGAAGCGGGGATCAAAGACGTGTGTGGCCTGAGTTTTGTACAGAACTATCTGGAAGGGCAGATGTGGGTGAGGAGTCTGGTCTCCCCGAGGGGGGACTCCTGCCGTCACTCTGAGCACGTAGTGAGCGAGCGTAGGAAAAGCACAGGCTCTACCCTCCACCACGGGCTGTTGTAAAGTGAATCAGAAAGCAAGCACGTGGCATAAGCGCAGCGGAAACGGTGTAGGGGGCTGGGGGAGTGACAGGCACCCCAGGAGACCGTCTGGCTGCTTTGGGGCCTGGCCCTGTCCGTTTTCCTGGCTTCTCTCTGCCTGTGGGTCTGGGTCCTCCCGGGCCTAGGTGAGGCTACAGCTGAGCACCCACAGGCCTGTGGGGTGCAGACCAGGCTGCATCCCTGCCCAGGGGCTGCACAGGCTGTCCGGCTCCTTTGGAGCCCACGCAGGGGAGGGGCGTCGGGGCAGGAGGCCTGGCCGGGCCCTGGGCTCAGGGCGGCTGGTGTGTCGCGCAGGAGTATGAGGCCGCCGTGGAGCAGCTGAAGGGCGAGCAGGTCCGGGTGCAGGCCGAGGAGCGGAGGAAGACTCTGAGTGAGGAGACACGGCAGCACCAGGCCGTAAGGCGGCGGGGGTGGGGCATGCGGGGCGCTCCTTGGGTCCCGCACCCGCTGAGTCCCACCCTGGACCGTGGCTTCTGTGCCTGGGCCGTGTGCACACCGCCCTTTCCCTCCCTAGAGGGCCCAGTACCAGGACAAGCTGTCCCGGCAGCGCTACGAGGACCAGCTGAAGCAGCAGGTGAACTCTGCCCGGCCGCCTGTCTTCCCTGAGGGCGTGGGCATCCCTTGGGGCGGGTAGGGGCTAGAGTCTGGGGTCCACCTGGCAGTAACCACTGCGTTGGAGGGGTGGGGATCTGCCCGCGCCGCCCCGAGGGTCTCCCGGGTGGGACCCTGACTGACGGGTCTGTGGGGGGCATTCAAACGTCGAGCCTATTGTGGGCACTTTAGTTTTTAAATTAAACAGTCCAGCAAAAAGCCTGTTTTGTGAGGACAGCTGTGGGTCAGGGCTGCCCTGAGGCCGAGCTAGGCTGGCGGCCGTGGCTCCTGCCTCGGGCCATGCAGCCTGCAGGCCTTAAGGTGATCGTCCCCTGGGGTCGGAGCCCCCGGGGCGATGGGGACATCTCTGAGGCCAGAGCAGCTAACCTGTTGGTGTGATGTTGACCGTTTCCTAATCTCGAAGCCCTTCCCTTTCCGTTGTGGCTCCTTTTCAGCAACTTCTCAACGAGGAGAACTTACGGAAGCAGGAGGAGTCCGTGCAGAAGCAGGAGGCCCTGCGGCGAGGTAGGGCCCTGGCCTGGAAGCTCACGGGCCAAGGGCCACGGGCCTTGCTTCAGGCCCTGTGCTTCCCAAGCAGCGTGAAGCAGCGGGCACGCTGAGACCCTTGGGAGAGGGGGGTGGGGGGGTACCTGGGGGGCACCCTGTGCTTGCGCTTCATCCTGGGTCGGGGGGCCATGGGCCTCGGGCTGAGCGCTGCTCCCCGCTCTCCCTGGGCAGCCACTGTGGAGCGGGAGATGGAGCTTCGGCACAAGAACGAGATGCTGCGGGTGGAGGCCGAGGCGCGTGCCCGGGCCAAGGCTGAGCGCGACAATGCTGACATCACCCGTGAGCAGATCCGCCTGAAGGCTGCTGAGCAGCGCCAGACCATCCTGGAGTCCATCAGGTAAGGCCGTGCCCAGCGGGCATCCTCTCGCCCCTTCCCCTGAGCAGGCACCCCACTACTCCCCTGGCCGGTCCTTCTGCGGTGACCTTTGGGGCTGACCTTGGAGCCTGGGCTAGGCGCACGGGCACAGCACAATTCCTTCCCAGTCATGCCACTGCTTCCCCTGCAGGGTGGCTGGCACCGTGTTTGGTGAAGGATTCCAGGCCTTTGTGACAGACTGGGACAAAGTGACAGCCACGGTAAACAACGCTGCCGTTTTCCTTGCGGTCTGTGTCACGTGTCGGGGTCTCTGGTGGCCGTGAGAGGCGCCTGGCGCTCTGAGCGTTCATAGACCTACGGCTGAGGCGGTCGCTGCCCCCACGCCCCCCACTGCCACTGGAAAGCCACAAGTGACGCAGCCTTTGGGTTTGGGGCGCTCGGAACAGCTCAGTGTTGGCCCTGGTGGGGCTGGGAGGAGGGTGTGGGAGGGGTGCCAGGCGTCCGTTTCATCCCCACACCAGTGTCTGCCCTTTGGAAAGGTACTGGTGGGGCCCGGCTGAGACTCAGGGAGCTGATGGGGGAGCCCCTCTTTTCTGCCGGGGATGGGGTGGGCACCACCTGCCTCTGCCCTGTTCCAGGTGGCTGGGCTGACGCTGCTGGCTGTTGGCATCTATTCCGCCAAGAATGCCACGTCGGCCATAGGGCGCTACGTGGAGACCCGGCTGGGGAAGCCGTCCCTGGTGCGGGAGACCTCGCGAATCACGGTGCTGGAGCTGCTGCGGCACCCTGTGCAGGTGACCGCGGGCCCCCTGGGTCCGGGTGGCCTTACAGCCGAGTCGCACACGTGGGCCCTTTTCCCCTTTTTACCCAATACTGCCCTGTTCCCCTGCTCACAGATTTGCATTTGGCTTTCTCTTTCTGACGCTATTCCTCTGGCCCTGTGGCGTCAGCACTGGGGGGACCCTCACGCCAGTCCGCTCCGTCCCTCTGTGGGTCTGTGGGCGTGACCATCCCCCTGGGTGGACTGGAGGTTGTATACAAACTTCTGGGGCTCCAGCAAGCTATCTACCCGTAAGATAAGTCGCTGGAAGCAGCCCTGTGTCGGCTGCCTTCCTTGAGGGGAGCCAGGCTTCCTGCCTGGCATGGGTGCTGTGCACCTACGGGCAGTGCTGTGGGCCGTCGCTAGAGGTCAGTGTCGCCGACAGTCTCCCCTGCCGGCCTTCTCCAGGACAGCTGGTAATGCGTGTTCTGGGGTGGCTGCACCATGGGCACCGCCGTTGACCCTGATACCCCCCGCGCCCCGCAGGTCAGCAGGCGGCTCCTCAGTAAGCCTCAGGACGCATTGGAGGGCGTCGTCCTCAGCGTAAGTGGGGCTGCCTATCCCTGGGACCTTCCCGCCCGGGCGGGGCTGCTCGACCTTCCTGGAGTCCGGTTTGCTGGCTGAGCCCCAGCCAGGGAGAGGCGGCCTCTCGCACTGACCCAGGCACTCAGGAGGGATGGACTCAGCGGCAGAGCGTCCCCAAACCTCATGTCCCCTGGCAGCCCAGCCTGGAGGCTCGCGTGCGGGACATCGCCATTGCCACGAGGAACACCAGGAAGAACAGGAGTGTGTACCGGAACATCCTGATGTATGGGCCACCTGGGACGGGCAAGACACTGTTTGCCAAGGTGAGGGCACAGTAGCTGGGGGTTGTGGAGTCTCACCTATTGGGGAGAGGTGCCGTGGGCGGGGGACACATGGGAGGCAGCCCCTGCCCAGCTCTTCCAGGAAGGGCGTCTCCCCACACGCGGTCTGGTCCCCAGCGACCGGGGCGGTGGGCTGGAGGGCAGACGGAGCAGGCATTAAAGTGCCTTTCCCACCCAGAAACTCGCGCTGCACTCAGGCATGGACTACGCCATCATGACGGGTGGGGATGTGGCCCCCATGGGGCGGGACGGCGTGACCGCCATGCACAAGGTCTTTGACTGGGCCAACACCAGCCGGCGAGGGTGAGCTGGGTGCCTCCTGCGTGGCCCTGGGGCTCCTGCTGGGAAGGGGGGTTGGTGACTTTCCCCACAGCCTGTCCCCAAGGTCCGGGAGCCTCTTGGTCCCAGAGGCTTTGTTTTATTTTATTTTTGGCTGCGTTAGGTCTTCGTTGCTGCACGTGGGCTTTCTCTAGTTGCGGCGAGCGGGGGCTACTCTTCGTTGTGGTGTGTAGGCTTCTCATTGTGGTGGCTTCTCTTGTTGCGGAGCACGGGCTCTAGGCGCGTGGGCTTCAGTAGTTGTGGCATGCAGGCTCAGTAGTTGTGGTGCACGGCCTCAGTAGTTGTGGCTCGTGGGCTGTAGGGTGCAGGCTCAGTAGTTGTTGCTCACGGGCTTAGTTGCTCCTCGGCATGTGGGATCTTCCCGGACCAGGGCTCGAACCCGTGTCCCCTGCATTGGCAGGCGGATTCTTTTCTTTTTTCCTTTTTTCCTTTTTCTTTAAATCTTACTTATTTATTTATTTATTTTTGGTTGCATTGGGTTTGGGTTAGGGTTAGGGTTAGGGTTGCTAACGCGCGGGCTTTCTCTAGTTGCAGTGAGCGGGGGCTACTCTTCATTGCGGTGTGCGGGCTTCTCATTGTGGTGGCTTCTCTTGTTGCAGAGCACAGGCTCTAGGTGCGTGGGCTTCAGTAGTTGTGGCACGTGGGCTCAGTAGTTGTGGCTCATGGACTCTAGAGCGCAGGCTCAGTAGTTGTGGTGCACGGGCTTAGTTGCTCCGCGGTATGTGGGATCTTCCCGGACCAGGGCCTGAACCCATGTCCCGTGCATTGGCAGGCAGATTCTTAACTACTGCACCACCAGGGAGGCCCAGTCCCGGAGACTTTAAAATGTTTAAGACAAGGGGTCACCAGCCTATTTTTAGTTACTTTCTCGTGACACTGGCACTTGACACGCCCCCGTCTGCAGCCAAGGTCTGGGTCCTGGTGGGGGCAGTGCAAAGTTTGGGGTTCCTGCGGGGCCATGCCCTGCCTGCCTCACGTGGCCCTGCCCTTGCAGCCTCCTGCTCTTCGTGGACGAAGCAGATGCCTTTCTCAGGAAGCGAGCGACTGTGAGTGTCTGGATGCTGCCCTCTGACCTGGGGAGCGGGCAGGGCGGGCGGGGAGCTGGCAGGGCAGGCGGCCTGGGCCGCGGCATCTGCACTTCCTGGGAAGGTCACCGGGAACCTGCTCCTCAGCTGCGCTTTCTTCATCCATTTTGTTTGAAAAGTGGAAGTTCAGTGCCTTCGGAGTCAAGCTTCAGCCTTCGAACTTAGATTCATTCTGTCATGGATGAGCGGGGGCTGCGCCTTTCTGCGGAGCCTTTCCTTAGCGCCCCCGTGGCTGCTTATAGCACTCCGGCGTGCGGACCTGACGTCGGACTTTTGTCTCTGCAGGAGAAGATCAGTGAGGACCTCAGGGCCACCCTGAACGCATTCCTGCACCGGACAGGCCAGCACAGCAGCAAGTGAGGAGAGCCCGTGTGCGGGGGCCGTGGCACTGCCTCAGCTCACGCGGCTGCTGCGGGGCAGCCGACCGAGCAGGCTCACGCCTGACCCACGTGGCCGGACGCAGTGGGACGGCCCGTTGGGTGCCGTGGGGCGTCTGTGGAGCTGCGGAGACAATGTGCTGGGGTCTCTGAGGAAGAGCCGAGGAGCACAGGCTCGTCCACAGGCTACTGCCCTTGGCTCAGGCCCTGGGCATTTCCGGCTGCCCATGAGATGCATTGTCAGGGGCTCACCCCACAGCCAGGCGCCCCAGGTCGCAGGTTGCCCTAGGATTGGGCTGGCCCTTCTGGGCCCCCTAATCCCGCTCCTCCAGGTGGGTGAGGCCCCTCCAGCCCCCTGCCCGCTGGTGGCATCTAGCCCTGCCGGTCAGCCAACGTGGCTACCACGCCAGACTCACTAGCCTTGCCCGCTGTAGCTGCTGCCGGTGGAGACCCTACCCCCACTGAGACCCCCAGGGGTGTGTCGAGTTCCTGCTGAGTTGGCACGTCTGCTTAGCTGAGCCCCAGGCTTCAAGACCCCAGCACTTGGTGTGGGAGGGGCAGGGGTCTGTCTCAGACCTGGGTCCCTGGGTCCCCATCCCTCCTGCACACAGGGAGGCTTCCATGGCTGGGCCACCAGTCGGGGAGAGGCATGAGCTGGGGCAAGACAGGGAGCGATGGGAGGCAGAGGGCAGCGCCGGTGCGGCGGGGTCTCACGTGTGAGGACGCCGCGTGGCGGGTTCTGCTGGCCCCGAGCCCTGAGCTCTCGCCGTGTGCTGGCTGCAGGTTCATGCTGGTCCTGGCCACCAACCAGCCCGAGCAGCTTGACTGGGCCATCAACGACCGCATCGGCGAGATGGTCGGCTTTGACCTGCCGCGGCGAGAGGCGCGGGAGCGCCTGGTGAGACTGTATTTTGACAAGTATGTTCTTAAACCAGCCACAGAAGGAAAGCAGTAAGTGTCCCCGCCACCACGGCCGCTCCCCGCCCGTGCCCCTGCCCCTGGGTTTCACGTGTGGGGTCATGATCGCCCATCACTGGAGGCCTTGCTACCCCGTCCTGCCTTTGAAATGCTCAGATCCAGGCCACAGTCAGGCCCTGGCAGTGGCGGGCTGTGCCGGCCCATTTCTGGCCTTGCTGAGCCTCCCTCTGGGGCCCCTCCCCAGCACACAGTGGGACACACCAGGCCGGGGGTGCCCTCCCTGCTCGTCCAGGCCCTCACTGTTGTCGGGAGCGTTCCAGATAAGCCAGCGCTGGTCTATTTGTAACCCTCTCCGGGGACCAGATCTCAGCCCCACCGACCTGGTTCCCGCCTGGCGCTGCTGAGCTGTCTTCTGTTCTGCGGCGGGCTTTGCCTGCCCCTGCCACCCGTCTGTCAGCTGCCCCCAAGCTCTCTTATCTGGGTCTCTTTTTCCTTTTGCCCCTGGCTGGCCCCAGTCCCCCACCTCCACACCCTACTCCAGCTCCCGATGGCGCATCCTAGCCCAGCTGCAGCCTGAGGTTCTGAGGACTTTTTCACAGGAGTCTGAGCGGGCTCTCTTGGGCCTTCAGCCAGGCCTCACTGGGCCTGGCATCCGCCTGCGGGGGCGGGATTAGGAGCTCGGCCGCTGTCTGAGTGCTGGGCGGGGTCCCTGCCCCCAGGCAGGCGGTGGAGCTGGGAACAGGCCCCCGGAGCTCCTCCGTTCTCCCACATCCTGAGCGGCCCCACGGCTGCCCCTGAGCGCAGCATGTGCCCCACCCGGGCCCCGTCTTGGGCTCCACGAGGAAGGGACATATGCCCAGCAGGATAGGAAGGTGGAACGGCCAGACCTGGCCCCAGCAGTGGACGTTGGGCAGGGGGTAGCTCATTAAAGTGAGGGGGTCGGATGTGTCCCGCCTGGGGTTTCCCAGCACAGGCTCCTGCTCTCCGTCTGTGTGGGAGCCTGGGTCCCTCACGGGCCTCTGCTCTGGCCCGGGTCCTGTGGGCGCCCAGGCATCACTTGGGAACTCTTTACCAGGCGCTTGAAGCTGGCCCAGTTTGACTACGGGAAGAAGTGCTCAGAGATTGCACAGCTGACGGAGGGCATGTCGGGCCGGGAGATCTCCCAGCTTGCTGTGGCGTGGCAGGTGAGCTGGGGATGCACCCCGCAGGCCAGAGCCCGACCAAGCCAGGGACCCTCAGAGTTGTCGAAAGGTGACTGGGCTGGCACCTGCACCTCCCCCCCACCAGGGTGTTTCTGAGTGATTTTCTGCACAGACGTGACATGATGCCCTCCCTTCACGCCACCACCCTCTGCCCCCCGCAGCAGGGAGGATGGGCCAGGGCCGTCCATGGCTTCGCGCGTTATGGTCCTTCCCAGTGTCATTCTGGCCCAGGTCAGGCGTGGCCCTCTCAAATCAGCAGCGTGTCCGGTGGTCGTCAAGCTCAGGGTCTTAGGAACCTGGACTTTGTCCCAAGCTGGGGCCCAGGACAGTTGGCACAGCAAACTGCAGACGGGTGGAGGGTCCGGGGGACACTGCCTGGGCCAGGGATGGAGCATCGTGAGCTGTCGGTGGGCTCATCCGAGGGCGCAGGACGTGAGGAGCCAGGAGGTGACTGACCTGATAAGGAGTCAGGCGTTGCCTTCCCAGCCCCTAGAGGCAGACTGCTGCCTTCGGGACTGTCTGTGGGGGCGTGAAGGCCTCAGGCGTTCTGGCTTTTTGGATGGGTTTGCTGAGTCCTGAGGGCCTGAGGACAGCTGGACCACGGGAGGTGATTCCATCTTCACCTTGTGGCTCAGGGCACGCAGGTCAGAGTGGCCCTTGTCATTCCCAATACCCAGGCTTTCATCTGAAACATCCCAGCTGTGGTTCCACGGGTGCCCAGGGCAGGGAAGCCCATTGACTCCCAGGAGCCTTGGGTGCAGCCATTCAGAACAAGTTTCCCCATGGTCCTTGTCAGGTGGAGGGTGCTGAGTGGCTCATGTCTGTGGCCACGTGACAACCTGGCCACTGTTAACTTAGCACGAATGCTAAGTAGACATCTGCTTGGATTTGAACATCCTTGCCTAGATACACAGGGGGGCTGTATTAGTCAGAATGAACTAGGTCATGCTGCTGTAACAGACAGCCCCAGATTGCAAACTCTGTCCTCATGAGAGTCACAGGGTGCCCTGCTCCAGGCTGGCCTCACTCAGGAACCAGGCCTCACGAGGTTGGCTGTTTCCACGACCAACAGAGTGGCGAACAGGGTGTCTTAGCCTGGGCGGCCATGACAAGATGCCACAGCCAGGCGCTTGAACAGACATTCATCTCATGGTTCTGGAGGCTGGAGGTCCCAAATCAGGATGCCAGTGAGGGGGGTTCCAATGCGGGTCCGCTTCCTGGCTGCCTTCCAGCCGCTTTCTTGCTGTGTGCTTGTGCAGAGCCCTTGGGGGTATCTTCGTACAAGGACGCCAGTCCTGTAGGATCAGGCCCCACCCTTAGGACCTCACCCAACCTGAATAGCTTCCTTAGAAGCCCCATCTCCATGTGCAGCCACACTGGGGGTTAGGGCTTCAGCGTGAACTGGGGGGCGACAAAGGCTCAGTCCCAGTGGCGTCCAGTCCCAGTGGTGGGGAGCGCCCTGGCGCATCTCCCCTCCCCCGCCCTGCCCTGCCCTCCCTGCTCGTTGGGGAACCAGGGGGCAGGCCTGCGTGTGCTGCGTGTGCCTGCGTGTGCCTGCGTGTGGGGAGCTGAGGATAGTGGCCCCCGCACGCGCATGTGAGGGTGAGCGTCCGCGTGGAGGCCCAGAGCCCGTGGGTGCGCTCCCTGTGTGTCCAGCCCCTGGGCAGCCGGGCCCTGGGCACGTCTGCTAGTCCCCACCCCCACCCTCTGTGAGAGAGGGCCAAAATGCCTTGGGGGTCCCACCGTCTGGGACAGGACATGTCAGTGTGTCCCCTTGGAGTTTCTCCCCTGTGGCCCCAGGTGCACGGGGCTGGGCTGCTGTGGTGGCTTCTGCCCACCCTCCTGCCTCCAGGCTGAGCAGCCGGGGACCTGTGCACCTGCTCCCCGAAGCCCACCTGCTGGTGTCGCATGGACCCTGCTGCAGCTGCCACCCCCGTGCGATGGTTTTGTCAGTGCAGGTCCGTGCTTCTTACTGCAGCTACCTATCATGGGGACCTACTGTTGTTGTTTTTTTAAACATAAAACTCATTATTTTAATTTTTTTTTTTTTTTTTTTTTTGCGGTACGCGGGCCTCTCACTGTTGTGGCCTCTCCCGTTGTGGAGCACAGGCTCCGGACGCGCAGGCTCAGCGGCCATGGCGCACGGGCCCGGCCGCTCTGCGGCATGTGGGATCTTCCCGGACCGGGACACGAACCCGTGTCCCTTGCCTCGGCAGGCGGACTGCCAACCACTGCGCCACCAGGGAAGCCCTGGTTTCTGTTTTTTGATGGCGGCCATGGGTGTGAGGTGGTGTCTCACTGTGCTGTTGATTCGCGCTCCCTGATGATCAGTGATGCTGAGCATCTTGTCATGAGCCTGTTGGCCATGTGTGTGTCTTCCTTTGAGAAAGGTCTGTTCGAGTCCTTTGACCTTTTTTTAACTGGGTTGTTTGAGGTTTTCTTGTTGAATTGTAGGGGTTCTTTATGTATTCTGGATATTAACCTTGTCTCAGATAGTAGTTTGCAAACATTTTCCTCTTTTCTGCGGGTTGCCTTTTTTACTCTGTTGATAGTGTCCTTTGAAGCACAAAAGTTTTTAATTTTGATGAAGTCCAATATTTATTTTTTTCTTTTGTCACCTGCTTTTACTGTCATAGCCAACAAGTCATTGCTAAATACAATGTCTGGAAGCTTCTCCCGTCTGTTTTTATCTATGAGATTTATAGTTTGAGGTCTTATGTTTAGATCTCTGATCCATTTAGAGTTGATTTTTGTATATAGGGTACAACTTTGTTCTTCTGTATATGAATATCCAGTTTTCCCAGCGCCATTTGTTGAAAAGACTGTTGTTTCCATTCAGTGACCTCAGCATCCTTGTTGGAGGTCACTTGACCATATGTGAGGGTTTATTTCTGGGCTCTTTGTTCTATTCCACTGGCCTGTGTCTGTCTTAGTGCCAGTACCACACTGTCTTGATTACTGTAGCTTTGTAGTAGATTTTAAAATCGGGATATGTGAGACTTCCAACATATTCTTATTGAAGATTGTTTTGGCTGCTTGGGGCCCCGTGAGATTGCATATGAATTTTGGGGTGGATTTTTTGTGTGTTAATTTCTGCAAAAAACATCATTGAAATTTTGATAGGGATTGCATTGAATCTGTAGATTGCATTGGATAGTATAACAACGTTGTCTTCCAATGCATGAACGCAGATATTTTTCTGTGTTTTCATGTCCTTAATTCTAGCAACATTTTCTAGTTTTCAGTGTACAAGGCTTTCACCTTCTTAGGTAAGGTAATTCCTAAGTATTTTATTCTTTTCAATAGTGTTGTAAATAGAATTGTTTTCTTTTTTTTTTTTTTTTTTTTTAGAATTGTTTTCTTAATTACTTTTCCAATTATTCAGTGTTACTGTGTAGAGACACAAATTGTCTTGTGCATTAATTTTGTGTCTAGCAACTTTGCTGAAGTTATTACTTAGGATTTACTATATATAATAAGATCATATCACCTGCAGACAGTTAATTTTACTTCTTCCTTTCCAGTCTGGATGTCTTTTATTTCTTTTTTCTGCCTGATTGATCTGTCTACAATCTCTAGTGCTCTATTGACTAGAAGTGATGAAAACGGGCATCCTTGCCTTGATCCTGATCTCAGAGGAAAAGCTTTCAGTCTCTCACCACTGAGATGACGTTTGGTGATGTTTTCTTATCTGGCTTTTATCAGGATGAGGAAATTTCCTCGTATTCCTAGTTTATTGTTTGTTTGGCTGTGCTGCACGACTTGCGGGATCTTAGTTCCCTGACCAGGGATCATGCCTGGGCCCTCGGCAGTGAAAGTGTGGAGTCCTAACCCCTGGACTGCCAGGGAATTCCCCCTCGTTTATTGTTTTCATCAAGAAAGGGTGTTGAATTTTGCCAAATGTTTTCCTGTATTAATTGAGACAATCAAGTGCTTTTTGTCCTTCATTCTCTCAGTTACTTACCTAGGTTGATTTTTCCCTAGGTGAACCATCCTTGCACTCCAGGGAAAAAAAGCCCACGTGGTTGCGGTGTATAATCCTTTCAATACGCTGCCGAGTTTGGTGGTTAGTATTTCGTTGAGCGTTTTGCATCAGTTTTCGCAGAGGGTCTGGTTCTGTGTGGTGTTTTGTCTGGTTTTGGTATCAGGGTGATGCTGACCTCAGAGTGAGTAGGAAGTGTTTTTTCCTCTCCAGTGCTTGGAAGAGTTTGAGAAGGATGGGTGTTAGCTCTCCTTTAAGCTATTTTCAGTGAATTTTTTTTGTTTTTGAATAATTCCAGGTTCACAGAAAAGTCGCAAGGCTAGCACAGCTCCCTCCACACTGTGGCCGTCTCACCACATCCCTCAATTCCACCTCAGACGTGATCTCTCCCAGAACCCACCCAAATGCCCATGACATTCAGTCCTCCTGTCTTGGGCTTCTCTGGGCTGTGACAGTTCTCAGACGTCCCTTGTTTCTGACGATCCCGGCAGTTTTGAGGAGTCCTGTAGGACGTCCCTCGTTGGGTCTGTCTGATGGCTTTCTCATGAGTGGAATGGGATTGTGGGTTTTTGGAGGAAACCAGAGGTGAGGGCCCCTTCTGGTCACATCATATCAGGGGGCACCAGACATCCACACGACATCACAGGGATGTTGGCCTGGATCCCCTGGTGTCCATGGTGCCCACCTGGCTTCTCTGTGGTAAAGTCGCTGCACACCCTCTACCTGCCCCTCCCCATCAGGGACCCCCTCTGGCTGCCACCCCACCTCCTCAGCTGCTTTGCAGAACTCAGGCTCCTCGCGGGAGGCCTCAGGGACGGCCCCTCCCTCTGCAGCTTCAGCCAGGCGCTGAGGACAGCCGTGTGGGGAGCAAAGTGACTGGTCATCTCGGATGGTGGGAACTTGCTCCCTGTGTCCTGCGTGGACTGAGGCTCCTAGGGACCTAGAGAGAAACAGCTGGACTGGCTTGGGCTCCCTGCTCGGTGGACACTTGAGTGCACATGTCAGAGCCACAGGCTGGGTGACAGGAAGCAGATGGGGCACGGGGTCACCCAGGAGGCGTGCAGCCTGGCCAGAGGAGACCTGCCTTGGCAGCTGAAGTGCTGTGGACCACAGTGGGGCCCGATGAGCCGAACTTTGGTTACCCCGCCCACGTGCACGGCCCGGGAGCCTGGGCATCGCGGGTGCAGAGCGCCGCCGGCAGCCTGGACCGCGGCAGCCTGGACCGCGGCAGCCCGCGGTTCTGGGAGGACCGTCTGCAGACAGTGGGGCCCCGGGCGCTCTGCGTGGAGGGCAGTTTGGCCCTGGGGGCTCTGCCTCTCCTGGTGTCTGCGTGGCCTGTGGTGGTTCTGTTGGCTGCTCGTTGGCCCTGAGCCCTGCTGTCCACGGGGCAAGGCCCTCCGGTCTGCGGTTGGGGGCTGGGTTGCCCCCTGACAGCGGGCCTCTGGGTTTCTCTTCTTCGAAAGCCACTGAGAAAGCCAGTGGAACAGCCAGCACTGGCGCCAGCTGGGGGCGCGGGCAGGGCCCCGGGTTTTGCAGGGATGGCAGCTGCTCTGGGCTGCAGGGTCGCCTGTGAGCACGTGTGTGCTGCCGCATGTCGGCGTGCGCCTCATGCTGAGCGGCCAGGCCCCTCCTGCAGCTGAGCGCAGGCCCGGGAGAGCAGCCCACGCTTTGCCCCACCTGCCCCTGCCCCTGCCCCAGAGGAGTTGGGTTCCGGGGGGCGTCTCCACGGTGGGCGGCGAGTGCAGCAAGGATGGGGCTGGCCAGGCTGCCTTGTCCCTGGGCCAGGCCTGGCCTACACGGGTGAGTGGTGACTGGTGGGCCCTGAGGAGCCTCAGGCTGAGGCCCTTCCCCCACGCGGGCCGCTGCTGTGCTGCCCTGCCTCAGTGCTCTCTTCCCCTGCCAGGCCATGGCGTATGCCTCTGAGGATGGGGTCCTCACCGAGGCCATGATGGACGCCCGGGTCCAGGATGCCATCCAGCAGCACAAGCAGAAGATGCAGTGGCTGAAGGCAGAGGGGAGCCAGCCCCTGCTCCCAAGTTCACAGGCCGAGTGAGCCGGGCCTGGACACCTGCAGCACGCTGACCAGGTGCCCCAGCTCCCAGCGGACGTGGTGACACCACACAGCCGCCCCCCTCCCGGCGTGTGTAACCTTCCTCTGGTCAGGCCCAGGGCGGCAGGGCAGCATTAAAGGCCTCGGCTCAGGACCAGCTGCGCGGTGCAGCCTCGAGGTGGGGTTGGTTCCCGACCCCGCAGCCGCCCCCAGGACACTCCTGGGAGACATGTCCCTCCAAGCCCGGCCCAGACAGGGAGCAGGCACTGTCTGCCATGCCCGGGGCCGTGGCCAAGCTGGCAGTTCAGCTTCCCTGGCAGGTGCTGGCTGCTGCAGCGGTGATCAGCAGTAGGGGCCCGGCCAAGGGAGGGGACCTGACCTTGCCCAGCCCCTCCCAGGGCCAGACCCTAGCCCATGATGAGCGGAGCTGGCCTCTGTGCAGCCCAGCTGTCCTCGGAAGGGCAGTGCTCTTGAGGTCTGTGAACCCATAAAGCCGGGTGCCAAGAACCAGCCCAGCGACCCGCGATGGCCAAGGATGTGTGGAGCGGGGGGACTGCCCAGCCCACGGAAGGCGAAGCTCTCCTGGATTGGAATTGGGGGTCTTTTTATCCAGAATCTAATAAAAACTGACAGATACGTCTCAGTGTCTGTCTCATGGCTGATGTGCGGATCCCTGGGTCAGAGGCAAAAAGGAGAGGCAGAGGCTGGAGCTTTCTAGAGAATTTACTGACCAGCACGGGTGGGAGTCACAGTGAGGTGCCCGAGCCGGGCTGCCGCCGCGGGGCTCAGCAGCTTTACTGCTGGGCCCGGGCCTCCCCCGGACCCCTGCCCGCGCCCCCACTGCGGGCCGCGGGCGCACACGCCTCATGCACGTGCTCCCGTGTGCAGACGTGGGCGCACCCGGCTCCCGGCCGTGCTCGCCTCCGGCAGAACTGGCTCCGGCTCCGGAAACCAGACGGACGGACGGAGAGACAGACGCGGGCGCACAGGAAGCCGCCGGTTTCCAGCGGCGGACGTGGTCCTGGGCTGGGCGGGCGGTCCCACCCGCGCCCCCGGTGCCGCTGTCCCCGCGTCCCCGCCCCGGCCCCACCCCGACCCCCTTTATAAAAAGAAGAGGAGACAGCACCTTCCGCCGGACGCGCCCGACGGCCGCGGGCGCCCTGGCCCGGGCCGGCCGTCCAGTCCTGTGAGCGTGGGCGCGGTGGCCGGCGGCCCCGCGAGTCCTGCGCGCGGCTCAGAGGTGCCGCGGGCTCGGGTGACCGTTGTGGTAGAGTTTCTGCTTCACATGCACCATGTTCCCGGCCGCCTCCTCGAACGGCCTGTGTGGCCGCCGGCCCAGCTCCCGCAGGCTGCACAGCTTGGGCAGCCAGGTCCACGAGCCGTCTGCGGGGCGGGGGGCGCGGTCAGGGCGGGGGCTGGTGGGCGGGGCCGGGAGTGGGCATGGCGTGGGCGTGGGGGAGGGCGTGGCCCCGGCGCGGACGAGGCTGTCTCCGGGTCCCCGCGCCGCGCACTCACCGTAGCGCCGGCCGGCCCTCCAGGCGCGCACGGCGCAGTGCAGGACGCCGTCCATCCACACCAGGAACCAGCTGATGCAGAAGCCGAGCAGCAGCCCCAGCATGAGGTCGATCTCCTGCTTGGTGACGTTGTCTGTCACGAAGTAGTTCTCGGAGGCGTCCACCACAGACTGGTCCCCGTCGTACGGGATCACGTAGTGGACGTGGTGCCTGGGGGCGGCAGGGCGGGCTGGCACCTGTCCCGCGGGGCGGGCGGGGACCCCGCAGCAAGCTGCACCCGTTTGCCTGCAGGGGTCTTTGAAGCAGACCTTGTGGGGTGCTGAGGTCGGGAGGGGCCGGCGCACTCGCCCAGGACCCAGGTCACCAGGTGGGAGGCTGCCCGCAGGATGGGAGTGTGCGAGGTCATAGGTCAGCGTGAAGTCCAGTGGCTGGCCTCCACGCATCACCCTCCTCCCTCCTCTGCCCATCCCGGGGCTCAGAGGCAACCCTGACACGGTGACAGGAGCACAGCGCAGGTGGAGAAGGCGTACCGGGGCGAGGGCCCAGGCGGGGTGCCCCCGCCCAGTGACAGGGTCACAGCCCGCCCGTGGGCCTGTGCCCAGAGGCCCCCACTGGCTCCTGGGGCACTGCCCCTCTGGCCTCTCCCTCCCTCCCACCCTGCAGTCACTCCGCCCTTTCCTCAGCTTCCCCTCCAAGGAAAGCCGCGTGGGATGAGCCCTGCCTTGGGCCTCTGGTCTTCCTTTTGCCCCTCTGTCCCTTGCAGGAACCTCCCCTGCCCCAGTTCTCTGTGCTTGAGGCTCGGGGGCACCCCCTTAACCGTGCCCCACACAGATTCCGGCTCCTGGGACAGACCCTGGACCATGGTCTGTCCCCTGCATCCCAGCACCCACTGAGGCCTGGGCCGTTCCCCTCAGCCTCCCCTGCCTTGACAATCCAGGCGGAGGTCACACTGAACCCTCCCCACAAGGCTCCCTCTAGCCTCAGGCCTGCCTGGATCCTCTCTTCCTCCAGGAAGCCCTTTGGGCCCCACGATCCCGGGTGGGGTGGCCCTGCCCAGAGACCAGTACCCAGAGCAACAGACTCCGGGCTCCATGCCCCCCCACCACCGACAGGAGGGCCGGGGAGAAGCAGCTGCAGGCCCTGGGTGCCCGAGGCGTGTGGGGTCCGTGCACCCTGAGCCCCCAGTCACCCTGGGGCCCCTCCTTCCCCGAAGTGCAGGAGCCACCTTGGGGTGCGCCTGCCTGGCTCCCCTCCTACTGAGCCCCTCAGCTGGCTTCTCCAACTCTCCACCCCCAGCACGTCCCCGCGGCACCCCACGTCTGCTCTGAGCTCCAGCTGCCTGCATGGCGTCTCCACGTGGGATCTACAGACACCTCAAATTTGCACCTAAAAATAGCTCCTCCCTCCCCAACCTGCTTCTCCCCATCTTACATGTCGACACCTCTGCCTGGTCTCCAGCTGAGATGGGTCCCCATCCCCCCCTTGCAACTGGACATGAGCCACCCTCCCCGGCCCCCCTGGGACCTCCTCACAAACGGAAACCCCCCAGGACATCCCTGACCCCAGGCCCCTGTTGCCCGTCCATCACCGACATCCCTGTGCCAGTGGGGGCCACACAGTGCTTTCCACCCCGTGGAGACAGCAGCGGGCAGGCCCCATGTTACCCCCCTCCCGCTCCCCTGGGGACTCCTGGAGCCCATCCGGCTCAGCTTGTCCAGAGTAGGTGGGGCCTCAGCCACCACGGCCCCTTGAGCAGGGGCCACCACACCTGGGTTAGTTGGAGAGGACTGCCTGACACATGGTGGCGGCCGTAGCTCATGTGGCCACAGCTCGCCAATGGCCCTTATCAATCACCAATAAGAGATGGAGAACCACTGATGAGCGCCCGGAATGCGTAGCAGCAGAGGACGCCCTTCGTCACCCTGGCCAGGCCAGGCCTCCAGCAACTGACAACACTGAGCGCCGCGGCCATCTCCTGCCCTCCTGCCTTCCGGACCCCGGCAGGGAGGGTCTTCCTCGGGACCACGACTTCCTACCCCTGGACAGGGCAGGAAACTTGAAGATGGAGTCACCGAGGAAGCCAGAAACGCCCCTGCAAGTAGGACAAGGCCAGGGCCCCGACCGCCCCGGGGGTGGGGGGTGGGGGTGGGACCTCCAGGGGTCAAAGGTCATGACCTGTGCCCCCATCGCTGTCCTAGCACCTGCCGCTCTTCCCCTGCTCCTTGCCCTCCTCCTTCCTCCAAGTCAGGCAGGCCCCGGGGTGCGGGGGGGGGGCAGGTGGGGGCTCAGGTCACCCACGTGCACACGTATTTCCGTGATGTGTACATACATGTGTCCTGCCTGGGCCACGCATGTTGCATGTGTCTACCTGAGGTCGGACGCATGTTGTGTATACACGCCGGCCACATGCACAGGACATGGCGTGTATACCATGGACTCGGCCCATGAGCTCCACATGTGTGCATGTGCACGCTCGCCCGGGCACGAGCACGGTGCGTGTCACATGGAGATGCACATGCGCTGGGCTTTGCGCACAGCCATCCTCTCTGTGGGCACCGTGGCATATGCACGGGCGTGCACCCACAGACACAGCCTGCTGGCACGCACGCTTCACAGCATTTACACACATGTCCTCTGTATAAAATTCTCCGTATCGGCATGTAGAAGGCACACAAGTGTGTGTGCGCCTTCTCTGCAAACGGGGTGTACACACAAGTAGAGTTCAATGTGGCAACATGTGTACATGGTTTGTACACAGAGGCCTGATATGCCAGACTGGACCCTGCAGACATTCACTGTGCCCACAGGGCGCACATGGGTGCTGTATATTGTGTTACACACATGTACTGCGCACACACATGCGTGTTGTCAATATACCAGAATACTTTGTACACGGAATTTACACGTCCTGTATGTAGTGATGTGTACAAAGCACACATACATGGACACATACACACACGGAAACACTCTACGCCTACAGCAGGCGTGGCTCTCGTGTTGTCTGTGTCTAAGCTGTGCACTCAGGCCTCGCTGTGGCTTGCACTCCATGGGCACTTGTTTTACACAATCCACGTGTACTCTGGACACTACATATGACCCATACACATACCCGGAGCAAATACACTCTGAAAACACACCCTGTCTGCCCAGAAGGGCCTCAGTGTGAGGTCTTAGGCACATATGTGCAGGTCACACTGCAACAGCCCTGCACGGAAAATGGGCCTCACTAATGTTTAGGGAGCTGAACCCTGGGCTGGTGGCGGGCACACCTCCGGTCTCCGGGAGGGTCTCAGGACCCCCGCTCACACCCCCAGGCTGGGTCGGCCCAGGGAGCGTGAAGCTGACCTCCTGCCGCTCCTTGGCCTCGGGCCGTGCGCACCAGGCAGGAACACACGGATCTCCGCGAGGGTGTGGCCACCCAGCCAGCACTCCGGATGATTCCTGGCCAACACTCGTGAGGGCCGTTTACACGCCCATCTCCATCTGCCCTGCTGCCCATGTTCTGCTTCGACACCCGGTCTGCACACACAGGCATGTAGCATGCTTAGTGAGGCATGAAACTGTCCTGTCTCTCACACACCCCTCGCCCAGTACGTGTGCACACGTCCCTGGAGCAGCAGCACAGGGCAGGGTCAAGAACACGAGTTCCCTGCCGGCCGCATGGCCCTGGGCAAGTCTGTCTGCTCAGCCTCTGTCCGCTCTCTCGGGGCCCCAGCGTGCGTGGGGCTGAGGGGTTGCTGCGTGTGCGCACATGTATATGCACAGACGGTACACACATGCGCGTCTCATGAGAAGATGTTTATTTCGTACATGGACATACAAACATGCATGGCCAGGAAGACTCCATCACTACATGTGCACAGAATGGCGGGGGGGGGGTCACAAAGTGGGTGTAGGGACCTGGGCTCTCCCCTCTCTCTGTGTGACCTTGAGCAGACTCCACCCCCGGCCTCAGTTCCTCCCGTGGACAGTGAGGGGGTTGGGTCAGATGCCCCTCAAGGTAGGCCCTGCCCACCTTGACCTTCTGCTCTTCCCCCTAGCTGGCTCCCAGGAAATGTCATGGACACAGCTCAGGGCCCAGGGAGGAGGATGGTGTCCTCTGTGGGCATAGCCGTGCGCAGGATCCCTCCCGGGACACCAGGCTGGGCTGCTGCTCTCCTGGTCTCCACACCCCGGGCCAGGAGGCCCTGGACCCGTTCTGCCCATCACCCGCGGGCCCTTTCTCTAAAGGCAATTTGGGAGGGGGTCCTACTGCCTCGGGCATGCTCCCCACTCCCGGAACACCTCTGTGCCACGGAAGCTGGCCGGTCCTTCCCCCACCCGGCCTGGCGCCAGCCTCAGCAGCCCCCACCGGCCTGGCCCAGCTGGGCCTTGCAGCCCGGCCTGCACGGCGCTCGCTGGAGCCCCAGTGGGCCCCACCTCCCCCCCACATGTGTGATCACGCGTGTGCCCCTCTGGGCGCAGACTCACCGGCCACAGTTGCAGTGGCAGACGCGGTCCTCGCCCCGCAGGTGCGGGAGGATGTAGTTGTGGAATCGGTCCAGCAGCGCGTTCATGTCCATCAAGCACGCGATGGCCTGGAAGAGCCCATGACCGGTCAGCGCCGAGGAGCGAGAGGCTGGGCCGGCGCCCCCCGGCGGGGGCCGACGCGCTGGGGATGGGGGAGCGCAGGCCGCCCGGGCCGGTAAACAAGGCGCGGGAGGGGGAGGCGGCGCGCGGGCGCGGAGGCGGGAGCGGGTGCGGGGAGCGGGCGCGCGGGAAGCCCCTCCGCTCACCATCACGATCGACGCCCCCAGAATCATGAAGATCATGGTGTTGGCGCTCATGGACATCGGGCGGGGCCGGGCCGGGCCGGAGCGCCGCCCCCCGGCCCCGGCGCCCCCCCGGCCCCGGCCCGATGCTGAGCCCCCGCCGCCTCTGCAGAGGTCAGCCCGCCGCGCACCCACCGTCGCCGGCCGGGGAGGAGGCGCGGGGCCGGCGCGGGGCAGGGGACGCGGCGCTCCCGGGGTCCTCGGCCGCCCGGCCCGCGCGCTCGCCGCGCCCGCCGCGCTCCGCTCCGCCCTCGGCTCTGCCTCCCGCTCTGCGCGCGGCGCGGCTCCGGCCCCCTCCCCCCGCGGCCTCCCCCGCGCCCGCCTCCCGGGAGGGACCTCGCCGCCCGCGGCCGCTCGCCCCCGCGACGCCGGCCGGACCCCTCCCCGGGGGCCGCAGGGCCCGCTCGCCCCCATCTGGCCAGTGCCGGCCCCTGGCTGCCTGCCCAGCGCCCCTGGACCACGGGCCGCGTCCCGTCCAGACCCGCCGGGGCGATCCCGGAGAGGCCCCGGGCTTCCTTCCGCTCTCCTCCTCCCCACTTCTCAGCTGGAGGCCCCTCCTCCCCGCCCGCCCGGGGTCGCCGGGTGAGGGGCTGCGGGCAGACTGGTCAGCACCCAGCCTCCTTCGGCAAGAGGCTGCCTTTAGTGGAGGGGCCGCAGGGTCGCTGACAGGGAGGTCACTCCGGAGCCATAGCCACATGGCACAAGGATGGGGCCCAACAAAGGCTAAAGGATCCCCTACTGCGGGGGCAGGGCCAGCGTCAGCCCAGGCTCTCCTCAGGGGTGGGCCACGAAGCTCAGAGGCCCGCGTCGTAGCCCTGATGTGGCTGCCCCATGTTGCTGGGGGCTGGGGAGGGGTCATTGAGCCAGCCCACCATCCACAGGCCGGGGGACAGCACTGCCCACAGAGTCGTCCCCGGAACACCTTTGTGCCACGGAGACCAGGAGGGGTCACCAGGCAAGAGCGGTCCCCGCCCAGGGAGCAGGTGCCACATCCCTCCAGAGTCCCAGTGGACGGGAGGCCCTCGGGGTGGTGCTAGAGAGCTCAGCTTGACCCACAGGCCCGGACTGCCGTCTGAGGACCCTGACGGGAGGTCCAGGCCAGGCAGGGTACTCTGGATGAAGCCAGGACGACCAGCAACATCTACCGATGAGACAATGGCAGGTTCTTTCCCAAAAAGTACAGCCTGTTGCTTTATTCAGGGATTTGTACATTGCAGCCAGTTAGGGGAGACGGGAAAGGGGTGCTCAGTGAGAGGCAGATGGCTGGGGGGAAATGTGCTATCAACCGTTTTTTTCTTTTTTGGTTAAAGAAAAAAAACTATAATCAATGTCCCACTCGTAAGTGAAAGTGGGATGGGAAGAACTTGATTGTAATCTGGCATTTATGTATATCTTCTCATTTCATATGTACAGTTTATTTGGGCACTGCTACCGTCCGTCCATCGGCAGAATACCTAAAGGTAAAAACAAATATCAGGAAGGAAGAAGTATTAACAAAAGGAAGCTCAGCAAGGTGGCTCCAGGCGGGCGGGGGCCATCAGTAGAAGCAGACGGTGTGCAGGAAGGTCCTGCCGCTCTTCTCCTCAAACTCCTGCAGCAGCTCGTCAATCTCGTTCTCCATGTCCTCCGTGTGCTGGATCTGGAGCCAGAGGAGAGCCGCCCTGAGCCGCCCGCGCCCAATAGGCAGCCCCACCCCGCCCCGGCCTGGTGCCGCCCGTGCGTGTGCGGGGCGGGGCCGAGGGGAGCCCGACAGGGACGGGACACGGAGCGGCTGCAGCTGGGCGGGTGGCCTCAGATGCCACACATACGCGCACTGAAGATGCTCGCCGCCTGCACTGCCCCCACCCTGAAAATGAGCAGACCCGACCCAGACAGTACTGTCGCGGGCCCGGTCAGCCAGCGAGGAAGCCCAGGGGCCGTCCCGTGCACTGTAGCGGGTTAAGCAGTGCCTGTGGCCCCCACCCGCCAGCTGCCACTAGCGTCTCTCCCGGCTGTGAGGCCCACCATGTGTGCGGTTAGATGTCCCCTGGTGGAGAACCACCGCCCTGGAAGGAGGCGGCCCTGCCAGGGGACAGCCCCAGGGTGGTCCGGGGCCAGCTCCTCAGCCCGCCTGTCCTGGCAGGGGCTGGCCTGCGGCCGAGGCCCCTCGCTGCCCCCAGTCTCGGCCTGTGAGCAGTGCCTCTCCTCTGCAAGCTCTCGCCAGCCCGACCCAAGTGGCTGTCACGTGTGCTATTTCTGGGACGTGTCAGCCCCTTCAGCCCTGTCTTTTGCATGATGGCCAGACCATGGGAACAACTGCTGGAGCTTCAGCAGCCACCCTGGACCATGAGACACCTTGGGAACAGAAGCTGTGCTGGGCAAAGTAACAAGAGAGCAGGGGCCTGGGCCCCTCACACAGCAAACCCGTCCAGGCCTGCCTGTCTCCAGACTTCTTGGTTAAGCCTCGTTTTCTTCATTTTTCTATCACTCACAGTTAGTTGGCCTAAATGCAGAAGCCACAGGCCAAAGATATGACCAGACATATGAGTTGGGTCGGTCCTTTTGTCACATCTAAGAGGAAATGTTTGGCTCTGAGCACAGCTGCACAGTGGCTGCAAAAGCTCTTGGGGTTTCCTGCACAAGGGAAGATGCCCAGGGCCACTTGGGGAGGGCTGGACGTCTGGAATGAGAAGTGCGGGGGCAGAAGAGGACCAGAGCCCTTTGACGCCATCTCTGGGGGCTCCCGGGCTCCTCTAGCTGTTTGGGGTCTTGGCAGGGGGCCTAAGTCCCGGGAGCCATCTCCACAGAAGCCAGACCCCGGCAGGTCACTCACCCCTGCAATCAACCTAAAACGCTCAAAGGTGGATTCTTTAGCCAGAGCTGACTCGGTGACTCTCCCCTGTGGGCACCTCTACATTTATGGGTTTTAACGTTTGGCAATAAGCGGACCGTGAACCGAGTGGTGTGCTCGTCACGTTCATGCTGAAGCCCTTGTGTGCACGACGCAGGCCCGCCCAGGGCCCGATACTCACGCACTGGCAGAGCTCACAGATGAGGAACGCCCCCAGGGTGGCCTCCTCGTGGTTGTCCTGGATGTCCACGTTGATCACATGCACAGGCTGGCACGTCTCCTGCTCCCTAGAATTCAGATCTGACCGTGACAAGAGGACGGAAGTCAGAGGCCTCAGAACAGAGCGCAGGAGGCTGTGCGCTGCTCAGCCTTCCTTCGGGGATGCAGTTAAGGACCAACATCAGAGCATCTGACCAGGCCGAGCACTCCCCCCCCCCGACCCCGCCAACCCCAGGAGGAGCCTCACGCCAAATACGGCTGGGACCGCAGGAAAGCTCGCGCTCATGAAGCTGGACCCCAGGCCACCTGGTCACACCCGCCAACTCCAGCCTGTCCCGCGGGACAGCAGCTGACAGCACCCTCACTTACAAAGCACCAGGCCCCGGTCCCTCTGCACCACACGTGCTCTTGCTGTGCCACAAAGGCCCTGAACCTGCACTGTGCTGTTGGCTGGCACAGGTGGTTTTGCCCTGGTGAACACGGTCAGCCCCAAGGCCACCATCTCCTGCCCCCACCCCCTCCCAGGGCCCACACAGGTCAGGGGCCCTCTGTCCACCTCTCTGTGGCCTTGCCCCATTTCCCCCGCCTGCCGGAGCCCACAGACGCACCGGGAACCCTTCTCCAGCCCTGGGCCAGGAAAAGACACCACGCACAGGACGGCCCGGCTGCCTCAGAGGCGCTGGACGCACAGCAGGACAGAGGGCACGGCACAGGGCCTGGCGCTGCAGCTGTTGCGCTTACCTTCCACCACCTGGTCGTACACCCGCTCTTCACAGGTGAGGATCAGATCAAACAGATCTTTGCAGTTCTGGAACCTTTCTGGCCGGGGCTTGATCCTCTTATTTCTGTCCAGCATGTGTAAAATGCCATTCTGCGTGTAGCTGAGTGCCCGAGTTAAGGAACTCTGGATAAAGGCCCCCCCCCCCCAGCGTCCGCGTAGGTGCAGCCACCCGCCCCCCCCCCCCCCCCGCCCAGCAGGAGCATCAGGGCGACGGAGGCACGGAGGCACGTGGGGGCAGGCTGGGCCGCAATCCCCCATCCTGCAGGAGACAAGTCAGGTGAGGGTGCTCGCCCCCAGCCCAGCCTACTGGCTGCCCTTGGACCCACGCCTCTCCAGAAAGCAGACCTAGTGTCTGCAGCCTTCTCCCAGGTCCGTGTTTCCCCAACCAGGGATCGAAGCTGCACCCCCTGCAGTGGAAGCTCAGAGTCTTAACCACTGGGCCGCCAGGAAGTCACTGATGGCCTTTTTCGTCCTGCAGAGTCTTGGCAAACGCTCATGCTGAACCCAAGCCCTTCGGCAAAGACAAAGCTAACCTGGAAACCCAATCCCAAGCCCAGCTCAGCATGGCAGTGAGAAAATCCGGAAGCCCACCCAAGAGAGGACACGAAGAGTGTCCAGGAGGGAGAAGCCTTGGGTGAACTGACGGCAGAGTGAAGGGAGCCCAGGCCCAGGACCTGGAAGGGCTGAGTCCCTCGGAGCTCGGATGGGCCACACAGGTCCCGCAGTCAAGGTCTGTGCCAAGCAGGTGGCCCTGAGCTGGAAGTGCCTCCTCTGGGACCCTCCAGACAGGACCCCACCCCCACCCCCAACCCCGATGGCTGTGTCCTTGGCCCCAGGAGAGGGCTCACTGCCCCAAAGACAAAGCCCGTGGTCTCTAAGGGTCATTCTGGATAGTTTGAAACAAGCATGTTGTCCACTCTACTCGGACACAGACGAGCTGATTTAGGAACTCTGAGGGATACATTTACTGTCTTTCCCAGATTTTAAGTTATGAGAGTTTATTTCAATAAGCTTGTATTACTCAAAATACATTTCCTACCTTCTTGGATGGTGAAAACGGCTTTTAAAATACATTTAATTAAGAGTTTTCACTTGAAAAGACACTTGACTGTTAGCTGTGGGGCGTTTTTGGTTCTTGCCATTTTTTAGACAAGCGTAATAACCACGGCCACCTCATGCTGGCCTGCGTCCCCGGGCTGGCCCTGCCGCCTCCTGGCTGCCCACAGCGGCTGCGCTGCTACATCTAGGTCTTCCTCCCCAGAACCTGATCCTTCGGACACCTGGCATCTATGTCCGGCAGAAAGACACAGGCCAGGGAGGCCCCACGTGGTGCGGGGCTGGTGGTGGAGGCTCCCTGCACTCCCACAGTGGCTCCAAGACCGGCCACCCAGACAGCCCGGCTTCAGGTGACACCAAGGCTCATGGTGACGGCTCCCTCAGAGGGGAGGCCACCAGGTGCTCTGGGGGCTCCTCAGGGTCCCCAGCAGTCTTGCAAAGCCCCTTCCTTCCTTCCTTGACCCTCAGTTATGCACATAGATGATGTAACAAATGAAAGTCAGCTGCACATAACTGAGGACAAAAGGCCTAATTCAGAGATCAAAGCCTCACCTTCATCAGTGTAACAAGGAAGGAGTAACAGAGACCTTTTGAGACTATTTTCTGGCAAATCCCGGATACGCAGGGCCCAGGCCGTGGCAGGCAGGACCAAGGACAGCGCATGCTGGGTGCGGGTGTGGTTCCTTGAGGATGAAACGACGAAACACTGGATTCCCAGGGACCTGCCTGAACTCCCGCCTCACACCAAGGTGAGACAGGAAAAGTGGGGATCAAGATGGCGACAGCTGTCTGCCACCAAGACAAAGCCTTCATTAGGGCCTGGCTTCTGAGGGAAGGCCCACGCTCTGTGCACAGAGGGAAGGAGGGAGGGAGGCAGGGGGCGTGCTCACCCCACAGAGGTTGGGATGCTGCAGACTCAGGGGCCAAGCACTCCTAGCTGAGCCACGACCTGCAGGGGCCAAGGCAGCAGGGCCCCAGCCACTCGAGGCATCTGCACCGAACCCATCAAGGCCAAGCCCGTGGACCAGAGCTGCAAGGGAGCCGGGCAGCCAGGACCACCCCCTGGGGCCCTGCCAGGTGGGAAGGACACGTTAGGTCCCTAGAACCACTCCCACCCCACATGGGTGCTCCCCCAGCCAACAGCGACCTTGGGCCCAGAGGCAGCGGCAGGCCTGGCTGACCACAGTGGGTAAAGGGCCAGCCGACCTGCCGAGGCAGGAAGCCTCCTTGAGGGAGGGAGAGCTGGCTGGGGCCTCCCTTTGAGCTCACACGCTTGTCAGAAATAAACCGCCCAGGCGGGGAAAGCTAGCTCAAGAGCCCAACCCAGGCGGACGGAGGCCGAGGTGGGTGCAGGTAGAGAACACGGTGTCTGGGCCCCTGCACCACGTCTCTGGGCTGCGGCTGTGCACCCCAGCTCACGCCTGGAGCCGCTGCACCTTCAGAGGGCGGGTCTCCCCCCTCACCTGGGACAGATGAAGGGCGGCGTGGGCATCTCCTCTGCGGTGCAGATCCGCAGCTCCTCAAGGGTGGGGGCCCCAGAAAGACGAGAGGTTCTGTCTGCTGCCACAGGAAGTACGACAACAAAGGATCGTTCTGAAACACTCTGGGGTCCTACCCATCAAACGATGCAGACCCTGTCAGCGGAGAGCACATGCTCTCGAAACTGCTACATGCGCACTGGCAAGCCTGCTGGAGCGACCCCGCGAGGGACACTCAGATTCAGGATGGGCCCAGGGACTGTCCTGAGGGGAACACGGCAGGCACAGGGGGCTTGTGTCCAAAGTTCAAGGGCAAAAGGCAAACATACCGGAGGGTTTGAGATGCACCCAAAGGGACCACAGACCGGCCTTGAGCCAGGACCTGGGCCTGGAGGCTGCCCGTCCGGAATGGCAGAACCTGCTCTGACCCGGGTGCCCGAGGGCTCCAGTCTGTTCTAGTTCAAGGCAACTTCTCAGATGTGAGGTTTAGCCCCCAACCACGAGTTCATCCTACATACGTGTGCTCAGCACGGAAAACAGGTTCAGCTGAACGCTTCTGTCTCAACAGTGATGCTGAGAGATACGGGCCTGACAGTGCGTCTGGCAGACGTGACTTCTGGGTGCCTGAGGCAACGCCTTCCCGAGCCCTCGGAGCGCAAGCACATCATTCCTCCTGCTGCCCCAGCCCAGCCGTGTGGGGGGATTCGGCAAGGATGCGGCTCTGCTTCCCGTCGGACAAGGAGGGCCCGGGAGGTGGGCAGAGGGGGCCAGGCCGGCACAGAGCAGGCCCCGGTGCGCGGAGCCCATGCTGGGAACCTGGGGTCAAAGCAGAGATGCCCCCTGTGAAGGCAGGTGGCTGAGGGCAGAGGCTGGGGCCAGACCAGTGAGGAGACGGATGGGCCGATTCCAGGGCAGGGGTGAGGCGCCGACAGAACCCACATATGGGGTCAGACGCTCCCTCGGAGGTTTAACAGTGGAGCCCACGCCCCCACGTCCCCTCCCAGCCCAGGGCCCAGGCCTCTGCCGAGGACCGGCCAGGCTCCCGCTCCCCCAGGGACAGAAGTGCTTCCCTTCCCAGGGTCGGAAGTGACACACCTCAGCCTGGTCGCCCACAAACATCACCCAGCGCACGTGATGGAGACAAACCTGGGAAGAGACAGCTTCGGAACACGGAGAACAGAAGCAAGATCTCCAGGTGGAGTCAGAACCCCGAGGAAGTGGGCGAGGGGGCCAGGGGCAGTGCCAGCCGAGCCCTGTCGGGAAGGCGCTTCCGGCAAGTGGCCTCCCAGGCCCGCCGGCCGCTACCACCTGTGTTCTCTCCCAACAGCCAGGCCCGGGAGCCCGGCTCTGCCCCCGCACTGGGGCTCTGGGAATGGAGCGGGCAGGGGGCGGCTCGGGCAGGCCCTGGCTGGACCGTTGCGGTGTGTGCTTCACCGAGAGAGGATGCCCTCGTCCGAGCTGTTCCTTGGATGCTGACCAAATGGAGCCCAGGGACGTTCTGGTCCATCGGCATCAGCACCTCTGCCCCCCAACGGCACCAGGCGTTTCCCGCCTCGAGGCTTAGCCCAGGGTGTGAACCCAAATCCCACGGCTGGAGCTGGCCAACTGGGCTGTGCCCCAGAACACGCTCGTCCCAGGCATCCTCCAACCTAATTCTACCTCCAGTACTGAGCTTGATCCAGCTGAAACAGAAGATGCAAAACCCCTCACACAGGGGCCCAAGTGCCTCTGGGGGAAGGTCCTCAAAGACAAGGACCAGCCCCCCGCTGGCCTGGACGGGTGACCACTGGCCAGCCACGGGCAAGAGCTGGGGCTTGTGCAAACCCACTGGGCCGAGCACAGCACCAAGGTAAGCAGGACCTCGTGCCTCTGGAAGCCCACGGTGACCTCCCAACTCCAAATCCAGGAGTCTGGACCCCTGGTCAGCGGCCCTGCGCTCTTCTCTGCTGGATTCAAGAATCCACTCAGAGCCCTGCCCACCTGTGGGGCTTCCCTCTGGGGTGCCCGTCCCGGGGGAGGGGGAGGCAGCCAGGAGCTCCCTCCCTGCACATGAAGCCTCCTGGGCACTGAGTGGATGTGCGGCTCTGCAGGGAAATGGGCCTCCCACCCCATCTCGGGAACAAATTAATCATTTTGCTCAAATTTTAGCCTCACTACCTAACGACAACCTCGCCACCTTCATTTCAGATGGGCACCAACCGCGGCTGCACGGGTCCAGCCCTCACCCATGCCTTCCCTGTGCCGCCAACAGTCTGCTGTCACAATACCCCCAGGGTTTTGTGTCAGAGCCATTAGCCTCATAAGGCCTCGTGAAAAGCACAAGCCCAAGAAGCACAGTCACTGGCCACTGGGGGAGGCAGGACGGGTGACAACCTCATGTCTGTGAAACAGCCACATCCCCAGACAGAAAACTTAAGAACAAACTGGGTGCCGCAGACACACGTGCTACACAAAGGACGCCCTGGAGGACAGCGCAGGGAGCCACGGGATGCATAACTGGGCCGTTTTTTGGAACAGGTATCACGTAGAAAAAGAATGATGAAAATTAGAAAAGCAAACCTCTTGAGCAGCATGTGCAGAGAGAGGGTGCTCCAAACGGCCTGAGGCCCGCAGGGACCAGAAGCCTCTGTCTCATGAGCCGCCCGTGGGGCCGGGGCCAGGCGAGCAGGGCCACAGGCAGCCAGGAAAGGGCAGGACAAACCGAAGCAGAGGAGCGACTACAACTCCCCAGACTGCAACGTAGCAGCGAGGTCGCTTTGGTCGGGCCAAAGTCAGCAAAAAATGAATTGGGAAGTAGCAAATACATTTCATCCGTAATCATGTTCTACACACACTAGTCACAGGCCCGGCTTCCAGAGCACGTCCCGGTCGTGTGGAGCCCCCCGGAGGGCAGCTGCCATCCCCCCCACCCCCCACCAAGAACACAGCCTGGACCGGAAGGCGAGGAACACTCACCCGTCTGATCGACCAGGGCCCCTCCACCAGCCCTCCCGGGACGGGCGCAGCATCCTAGGGGCTCTGCTCGCCCGGCCTCTTCTGCACGGGGCCTGGGGCCCGGGAGGTAAGAACCCGCCATCCCTCTTCTTCAAAGGAAACACTCCCTGCACAATGGTGTTAGAAACAAAACAAAACGGTGATGGCCAGAAAGCAGACTGCAACCCTCCAGTCCAATCTCTCCTCCTCAGAAACCCGACCTCAGAAGCCACCTTAAGTCAGCCTGAAGGGGACAGATGGCAGAGACAGACAACACCGTCTAACCAGGTGTGGCTTTAGCAGACTTTAAATAATACAAGTAGGGCTTCCCTGGTGGCGCAGTGGTTGAGAGTCTGCCTGCCGATGCAGGGGACACGGGTTTGAGCCCTGGTCCAGGAAGATCCCGCATGCCGTGGAGCAACTAAGCCCGTGCGCCACAACTACTGAAGCCTGCGCTCTAGAGCCCGCGAACCACAACTACTGAGCCCGTGTGCCACAACTACTGAAGCCTGCGTGCCTAGAGCCCGTGCTCCACGACAAGAGAAGCCACCGCAATGAGAAGCCCACGCACCGCAACGAAGAGTAGCCCCTGCTCGCTGCAACCAGAGAAAGCCTGCGTGCAGCAACAAAGACCCAACGCAGCCAAAAATAATAAATAAATTTATTTTTAAAAATAAATAAAAGTGGTAGACCACTTGTCCAAATAGGGTAAAATGCTACATTTATTTAAATTTGAGAGGAAGCTCAAGAAAATATTTTTTTAATAAATTGGCTGGATAAATAAAAATGCAATGGGAAAAATATTTTTAGTCTTAGTGTTTTGTTTCAAATAGACACGTACCTACCCTCCAGCTGTGTGACATCATAAAAATTTTGATCTCAAAACAAAAGAGAAAACCTGAGTCCTAGGCTGGAGCATTTTACTTACTTTTTGAGAAAAAAGCCTCAGATCATGAATTAGTCTGCAAATACCAAATCACTTCTACATAAATGGTTCAAAACAGACTAAATCCCAAACATCACAGGGCGGCGGGGGGGTGGGGAGGGTGCGGTGGGGGAACAACGTGGTGATGCTCTAGGTGCCGATCTCCTGGCCGCCTACCGCCCACCTCCAAGCAGCGCCCGAGATCCACCCCAAACACTGTGAGTTCAAGGAAAAATAAAATGACCCCCACCCTCACTGAAATTCCACTTACTGAGTGATTTAAGCAGGAACAGCACCAAGCCCAGGGTGGCCACCGACCCAGATGTCCCTGGATGACCCCCTGTGCTCCCTGCCGAGCCCTGGCCAAGCTTGGCGTTCTCGAGACCACACAGTTTGCACAAGAAACCAAACCGTCTGGCTAAGATGGAGGGAGGGTGGGGGGCTGGCCCAAGAGGCCAGTGGTCATTGCAAACCAACCCACCTGTGCCCAGCAGGGTTCCCCGTGGGGACCCGCGGGAGCAGCCAGGGTCGAGAGGCCTCTGAGAAACACAGCAGAGGAAGGAAGGGCCGCAAGACTCCCAGGCAGGAAGCAGCCGAGAGGAGGAGCGCTGCCGAGTGTCCCCAGCTACCTGGGACACACCAAGGGCTGCCCGACACGGCCTGGCAGAGCCTGTCCTGACAGACTGTCCGTTCTTATTCTGGTGGTCATGGTGACGCCCTGCCTGTCCTGATGGGGCTGGGGCAGGGTGGCTGTGCTCCTGCACACGAGCCAGGGAAAGGCCGACGGCGGAGTTCAGGAGCTTACAGGTGACGCCCACGCACCAGGGAGATGCTCCACGAAGTGTCCGCGGAGATGGCGCTTTGGGGCCAGATTCCTTGAGCCCAACCCCGTGCCAGGGAGAGGCCCTGCCCCCAGACACGGACATGCGACCCAGACCCTCCCTGAAGGCCCCCACGACAGTGATTCTCTAGTTTCCAGGATGTGTGTCTCCAAAGATGCCCTGCTCAAGTCCCTCACTTTATAGGATGGCATCGGTAAGGTGCAGGTTCACGTGTGGACGGGGCATTTTGGGGGCAGGAGCCTGGGGCACCTAATGGCGACGCAGCTTGGGCACAAGGCCGCTGCTGTACGCACTCCTTCAGTCCCCATCCACACGAGGAGCGGTCAGTGCCGAGGTGGACGTGGCTGGACCCCGTCAGGGTTCAGGGCCAGGGGGAAAGCCGTACCCACACGGTGCTGGCACCTAGACCCACACCCGCCCACGGCAAGGCCCGCCCAGCCCACTCCCACACCTCCTCACAAGCCCTGCCCTGAGGCGGTGGGGAGGGCATTCCTGATGCCCACCCGGCCCCCGACCTCGGAGCTGTCACAGCTCACCCAGATTCCCACCGCCGGCCAGCCCTCCAACGCTGGCCACAGGCCACGGCCACCTCGAATTCAGACTCCAGACACATGCCAGGTGCCAACGGGAGGGGCCAGAGCTGACTACTGCTCCCCCCCCCCACCAGGGAACCCTGACAACCCCTCACCTGTTATGGATGGAGACACCCTCCCCTCCAAGACACCCAGTCTGTGTTTTCACGGCGAAGCAGCATGGATGCAAGAGGTCTCCCTCGAGCCACGGGTCTGGGGCAGCACAGGGGCCCAACTGCGGCCGCCCATGGCTCTGAATCGGGCCCCTTCCTCCCTGGAGCCGGGGGGCGAGGCCAGGGACAGCAGGCCGGCAGGCGGGCGGGTGGCGCTGCAGCTGCCGTGTGTGGTCACGGGAACACACTCAGCCACCAGCCGTGGGAGCGGCATCCTCAGCACACCTGGGCATGAGCAAGGCCGACAGCAAACAGCTTTAGGCTTGAAATACTCTCAAAGGGTTGTGGCGACTGCTGGGACCCTCGAGCATGAAGAGCCGATTCACCACAAGCTGTCACGAGGCCCCACCGCTCCTGAGGCTGGCGGCGGGAGCTCTGGCGCGGTCTGCAATGGCCTCGCCACCCCGGTACCCACTCAAAGTGAACCCACCAACGAGGGCTGCGGCGTCACCCACCGGCTACACGCTGCGTCTGCACCCCACCTGCCGCAGGCTGTGGGGACCAGGCCCGACCTGCCCTGCTGTCGCCTCAGGAGGGACCCCGCAGCCACCTCGGGCAGCCAGCTGCTCGACTCGGGGCAATGCCTGTCAGACATGCAAGCTTCTCTTCCGGCCACATCTGAAATACCTGAAGGCCTTAATTTTTATTTTAAGCCTGAGTGCTTTTCTAAAACCCCAAACCTTAAGCATCAGTGAAGCTAGATCAGTTTCCCTGGGAACCAGTGTCTGGCTTAGGGACACACTCGCATGTTAAACAGACACTGTTTTCAGTAACCACCTGAAACCACAGCTGCCGACCAGGGTGAAATGAGATGGGGTCACATAGGCGAGCTCACGCCAGGCACGCACGGGGCCAGTGAGGGTAACCAGGGACCGTCCACGACGGGGGTCAGGCAGGACACGCTGAAGGTGGGAGCCCAAGGGGCTTGGACTTGAAGTGCAGGAAGTGTCCTCAGGGCAGGGCCGGGCAGCCACCCCATGCCACCGAGCGCAGCAAGAGAAGGCGAGGAGGGTCTGACGAGACCCCAAGAACAAGGTTCTGGAAAAGCCCAGGGACCTTGAGCAGGACGGAGCTGCCGTGTCCACTAACCTCGTACCCAGGATGGAGGCCCGGAGGCTGTGGGATTTATACTCTTAGAAATCACATTTATTATTACCTTTTACCCCAAGACAACAAAAATTACACAGTGGAGAAGTGAGTATACACATAAATTAATCTAAGGCCTAAAAGACAATGAAACTGAGAAACTGAAAATGAATAAACAAATAGTTAAAAAACAATCTAACCCCAGAGGTATTTAATTACAAAAGAGCCACAGGAGAAAGAGGGAAAGTATGCGAGATACAAGTTCAACACGCAGCCTCCACTTACAGGGTAAAGTCAGGATCTGGGCGAGTGTTAGTTATATCTGCACTTCAACTCACTGCTTGGGGAGCAATTGGTCACATGTATTAAAAATCACATGAACTATATTTACAGCTACACATTCACTTGCTTTTTAAGACAAGTGGTTTTGTAACTCACAAAGCAATTATCCAAAACCAATGAAAGATGGCTCTCCTGGAGCTGTGAGGACACTGCCAGCCTCACCTTTCCTGGCGGCCCCTCCTCCGTGACTGGGCCCAGAGACCCTGTTCCTTAGGTCACAGGTTGGCCAGTCTTACGTTTAGAAGAAAATGACTTATCTTCCCCCAAAAGTGCTCCAAGTAGGCTGAGGTTCAGGTGCAGATTCTGCTCAACTGATGCTGGAGAGCCCGGGAGGAAGCTCAGGTGTGGAAAGTGGCTCAGGCAGAAAATGGAAAGATCTGGAAGCCTCCACCAACTTGACACAGGAGGTACACTACAGCCCCCAAACGGAACACCAAGTTTGAAGCTGCTCTGTATTCAAAAGGACTCCAAGGCAAAGGGATGAAAAAACTTAAGGTCCACAGGAACATTTACACATAAAAGAGGACAGCTCAACGACAACAACAAAAGGACAGCTCAACTTCCGACGTTAGGCAGAAGCTAGCTCCTAAAGACCCGTGCTGTACGACCTGTGGATCAGAAACGTCCAGAAGAGGCAGAGCCACAGGCGGGGACTGGGCCAGCAGCTGCCAGGGGGCTTCCTGAGGGGAAAACATCCTACAGTGTGCTGACTGCACAGCCCCGTGGACCCGCGAAGCCGTGCACTTGAAGCAGGTAGATCGTCTCACAGTCAAGGACAGCTCCCGCCTTAGAGGCGTCCGAAGAGAAGACCCTCTTACATGCCTGGGGAGGGTCAGGTGAACCCAGATTTCCTGCACTATCGTTGAGAATTCCCACAGGGGGAGGGAAATGTAAACCTCACCAGGCTGTCTAGCTCCTCACAGGGCTGGGCGACACCAGGCAGGTGCTCTGCGGCCACACCTGTCACTGTAGGACCGAGGCCGTAGCCTCTCAACCCAACCCACCCCTGCTTGTGGCGAGAAAACCAAAAGCAAAATCCCTATTTACAGCCAAATAATTAACAAATAAACTGCTTGGCTACTAACGACTACAGACCAGAACTCACTGAGGGCTCAAGAACCACAGGGTCCCAGGCCCCAGCCCACAGGGGGCAGAGCGGTGCCCAGGCAAAGCCCGCAGACGTCTCCAGGTCCCATCTGTCCCTGCCAGCCACTTGGCCTCAACTCCCCGGCTCTGCCCAACAAGGGGCATCTTCTCTTCCCTGAAAATTCAAACATTTACTGAATGTTGTTTTATCCTTGGGTTTCATCTTACAATATTTTCCTAGCTTTGCACTGTTACAAAAGCCACCACTTCTGCAAATGTCCAGGTATTCTATGCTACAGATTTAGGTTTTTACCTCTTGTCTGCTGTGTCCTGAGCACATGGGGAAACGCGGGGCTCCCTGCCCCACACCTGATCACCAACCCTGCCCAAGTTGGCAGGGCCTCCGGCCCCCCACCCCCTGGCATCCTGCCAGTGTCCCAGTGGACTCCCCATCCCCCGGCAGATGCTCCTGTTACTGGCCAAGGGCTGACTCAGGCAGAGCTGAGCATAGTGCCAGACACAGCCTTGTTTTGCCCCTTCCCACCCCACCCAGAAGGTAGAAATCCCACCCAAGTGAAGCCAGCAAAGCGACAAGGCTCCCTCCCAGAGGCTCGTGAAGGGCAACCAACGGGGGCGGGGGGGGTGTCTATGGAGGCAACTTCCCTACACAGGGCCCGGACAGCAGGCACAACCATCCCCTGGACTGGATGCTGCTGGGGAGACCACGGGCCTGTACAGTCACCCCGAGAGGAGAGTCTGAGTTCTGAGAGGCTGGGCTCTGCCCCTTCGTTTAGAGCGACCAGGGACACGCACAAAATCCCTCCAGATTTGGTCTACAATGTGTAAATGCTGCCCATTCCCAGAAGTAGCTCTGATGTGAAAGACCTAACTTACAATAATTAAGGGAGTACAGACAAGTAAGTGCATTATCTGTTGTCGTTTCTCTTGTTAAGTCTTTAAAAAACGAATGGTGCTAACTGAACAATAATCTTAAAAAATACTGGGTTGGCCAAAAAGTTCTTTCGGGTTTTTCTGTAACGTCTTACCCTACAGAAAAGCCCAAAGAAATTTCTGGCCAACTCACTAGATGGGGTCTCAAGTTAAGCTTATCAACAGAGAGTTTTCAGTGCAAGAACCAAAAGCCTGGAGTTGGATCACAGCTTTCCCAGGGGAGCGGCCGTGGCTGGCGCCTCTCCACAAGGTTAGGACGGCTCTCACCACACAGCACCACCACGCGGAGCCCAGGACACAGCTGGCATCTCCCCGGCAGTGCGCAGAGCTGTTCCTAACGTGGTCTGCGCCTTCTGAGAAAGGGGTGTGTGCGCAAGGTGCGCTGCAGGGTCTCTTGGGGCTTCCACACCCCCGGGAGGGCCTTGGGACTGCATGGGGCAGCGGGGGGTGCTGGTTCTGGTGGGCGTGAGTCCTGGACCCCCAGCACCAGTGCCCGGCTGGGGCACTGACGAGAAATACCTGCATTTCTGCCCCAACGCCCCCACCCGATGTCTTCCCTTGCAGCTGGGAGGAGCGGGCAGCGACCACCAGTGCCCAGTGCATTTTGCTGGAATGACCTCCGGGGCCCCTCGCAGCTAACTAATTAATCTATAGGCGTACAGAGAACGTTCGTAGTTTATTCACAATTGCAAGAACGCCGAAGTGAAGGAAGCTTTCCACCTGGTGTCTATACTCCTCTCGCTTGGGATGTGTCTGGTCTCCATCCTGAGAACCACCGTCACTCATGGTAACATGAGGTGTCCCGGGAATTTAAAGCAGCCCGGGGTGACCGTGAAGTGTCTGGTCGAAACCCAGCCAGCAAGGATGATCTTAATATCCACAGCCTGGGGTCACATTCACACGAATCTGGCTTTAAAATACCTTCCTTTCCCGTGAGTCTTAGGAAGCAGACAAAGTCTGTTTTGTCTCTTCCTGAAAGGAAGTCAAGTCCTCTCAAATTCCCTGCTTCTAACATGCTTCCTTCGGCACCCAATGTGGCCCTCTCACGAGCTGACCCTCCAGAAAGAGCACCAGAGTGTGAGGCAGCCGCCCGTGAACCAGTGCACACCCACGCCCACACCTACCTGCAGTGTGCAAAGCCACGGATGGCGGGGTCCCACCTTCCTCACCTAAGCTGCTCTAATACTGTATCACAACCTTCCCCGACTGTGTCCACGTGAACTGCAGCCCACGGCCCCGAGTGGCTCCAACCTCTGGACGGTCCCGTGAGCACCAGAACAGAAACCCAGTGACCCCGCACACCTCAAATGGGCCGCCGCGTCCCCTGCCTCACAGGTGCCCCTGAGTGGTGCCCACAGGTGACACCTGTCAGAGACAAGCACACAGGGTTAAAGGGCAACCACTGGGATGCAGTTCTTTGTCTTTCCTAAGGAGATCGTTGTACATCTGGTCATATGTGGTTTTGAAATCATAAACGTTTGGCTTGTCGGGTGCTGGTCCTGGAAGCTTCACGTGAGTTCCTGTTCCAAAGGACCGGACGCTGAATCCTCGTTTGCTGAAAGACACAAAACGACAGAGAATCACAGTTGGATTAAATGAGACACAAAATGCTAAAAAGGAAAATGAAATGGGAAATGGACTATATGAACAACTTTGTTGGTCTCAAAGAACATGTTTCTCAATTCTTAACTCTAAGTATTTTATTTGCAAATTTAAAAAAATCCTGTAGCACGTTACACAAAAGCTAGGTGAAGCCAATCCAAACAGAAAACAAAGGATCCTGGAACGTAGGGGAACGAGGTGGATGTCTGTGATGGCCACAGGATAGACACGTGGTAGAGGGAAGATTTCACCTAGAATGTCTTGTCATCTGACTCCTGTCCTGGTCTCTAGAAGGAAACCATTTGTCCAGGTTTCCAGCTGCCGTGATGCAGGCTTCCCAGGACCAAGAACGGAGTTTCCAGAGCCCCGGAGCAGAGGGACACTCCCCCGGCCTCCTACCTCGAGGCGCCAGCTGCGAGGGCCAGAGATAAGGGAATGGCTGAGTGTCTCCTAATAAACTGAGGGAACCTCCCTGACAGGCAGCATCCACGAGCCACAATCGCACCCTAAGCAAGGAAGGTCATCGCACACACTGCAGCCCCAACGCCATCCTCACTCAGACCCCAGCTGCAGACCCCATGTTCCCTCAAACTCACAAGCGGTGAAAGCCAACACTGGGAGTGTTCAAAGCGTCTACGTGAAACGGCCTTCTCATCCTAACCTCGTGTTTATACATCACTAAAACGTCCGTGTGGAAGCATCCCTGCCTGCCAACTCGGGAGCAGGCCCCAGGCCCACCAGCCCCGACGTTCTCCTCACGGCCCCGCAGGCTCTGAGGTGGCCGCGGTCACTGTCTCAAGCTTTTTTGTACATTTTATTGCAGCTCAGGGGTGTCTGGCCACAACTGGAGGCCCACGGAGGAGCGAGCGTGTCCATGCACACACGTCCCAGCACGTGGGGAAGCCCAGGTCTGCAGGCGCCACTCCCCCGATCCCTCGTGGGCACCAATGCCTCATGGGCACCGATGCCTCTCTGCTGAAAGGCAGACAAATAAGGGAGGAAACCTCACTTGGCCCCCGGCGCCCGTGGAGCGAGACCCGTGGTCTCTCCCAGCAGACGCAGCACTTCGAGAAGCCCAGCCCGAGAGTCACTGTCCCTCCCACAAAAGACAGGAAGGACCCACAGGTCACTTGCTGTCACTGTGAGAACGGGGAGGGACGCAAGGAGCGCAGCCACTGAGCCTGGTGCGACAGAGCCTCACGGACACACGTTTTTAAAGCGCTTCTCATCCGGTTTGGGTCAAACACCTTGCCTGAGTCCTCTGAAGCTGGTAAAAGCTGGTAATGTCCCTCTGTCCCTGGAAGGCCCGAGCTGTGCCCTCAACCAGGCCCCAGAGGTCACTGTGATGGAGAACATGGGGGACAACAGGCACGACTGAGGAGTGAACGGGGCCATGGCCACCTGAGCTGTAAACGGACCACAACCAACCCAGCCCCAGTTTACGTGCAGCTCCGGGCCCCGGGGAGAGGGAGGCTGGGATGCAAGGGCCCAGCCACGAGGGCACCTCCACCCACAGGCTCCAGCAGGTGCCCAACAGACCACGTCACCCAACCCGTTTCCTCACCAGGTCAGGTACGTACAATAAAAGAAATGTTTTCTGTCAAAGGACCAACAAGCCAGGGATGAAGGCCCCCTTGACAACAGCCGCGCGGGGGTCACACTCTCCCGAGACAGTGACCGGGAACAGGTCACGGCCACGGGTGCCATGGGAACACACAGCAGTGGGCCACGCTTGTCTTGCCGGCTTCATAATTTGCCACTACTCCACAAGAACTGCCCGAAACAGAGAGCTTATCCTCGTAGTGCCAAGCCCCTCACCCCAAAAATACCCTGGAAGGAGCAGGTCCTTGAGGGAGGAACGTGTGCTATGGAAAAACACTAACCCACAGAAGCAATGTCCCTGAGGGCTTGGAGCTGAGTCCAGTCCCTGCAGAGGGAGCCCAAGGTGTGACCCTGCCAGGAAGTGACACAGTGACTGCGTGAATCCAACTGCTCAACACACTCCTGGGGCCACCCGGGCCTGTCTCCAAAGGCCACGAATCGGTTCACAAGACCTTGGGAGAAAGGCCTGTCTTCTGGTGGATGCTTTAAAACAAGTCATTTGAAACCAAATAATGAGTAAGTTAAATATGTGAGAGATAGTGCCTTTACAGCTCAGAATACGAAACCACGGCTGAGACCACTTTTCTCAGCTAGCTACCCAAGAAGCCTGCTCCAAAAGGGGTCCCAAAAATCATCTGGGGGAACAGTGGGAAAAACAAAACGCTTCCCAACAAAAATAAGTGAAAGATTCATTTAGACACAGTTCCTCCATCACTTTTTTAAAAAAAATCAGTATTTCTACATCTCAGTCATTTCCTTCTGGTCATTCCTTTTGAGATACTTACTCATAATTAAAGAACTTATTTACATGAGCCCAACTCTTAAACCTAAGTTCAAATTTATTAAAATGAGCCCAAGCACAACTACTCTTGAAATACATTAATGAAATATATACTGAATAAGTCTTAATTTAGCCAGGCAGCAGCAAAGGAGACTGTTAAAATCCCCAATGGCTAAAGTTTTAAGACTGAAAAACCACCACCACTTCTACTGGTGGCAGGTTAGCCATTCCATTTTTGATCCAATGGTATTTTCTGGAGCTTACTATATGTGCTGGGGATTCAGCAGTGATCGCAACAGACCTAGATCCCTCTCCTCAGATGCTCTGGGAGTGGGAACAAAGTAGGTAACCCTCCAGGACACAGAACGGGGGAAGTGCAGAGATGGCAAAGCTGCGGGGCTGGGGGTGATGGGAAACAGGGTGCCTGGGGGCTCCCGACACATCCTGCACCCCGTGATGCAGACCCCAGACAGGACCCCAGGGTGTTCCTGGGGTTGGCGTAGGGCATGTGTGCCACTGAAAAACTGCCCATAGGGTTCCCAAGAGGCCCTAGGTGGAGAGGCCCCAGCACAGGGTCTCACATGCCCCCGCCTCCTGCCGGGGCAGTGAGCCTGAACTGCCCAGGTGGATAATCTCCTTCCCTCACCTCCTGTCACAACAGGGGCTGAGGTGTGCGCTAGGTGTCCAAGTGAAACACTGTCCATATCCCTAAAAGTAGATCACCCCAAAGATAACCTGGGCCCATTTTCCACACAGCTGATCCCTAACAGGGCTTCTAAGAGGATGCCTGCTAGGTCTCTGAAAGGCTGGGTGAGGTCTCTCCTACTAGAAACCGTCGGGGGAGGGGGGCCGCAGCTGCCCTCTCCTCACTGCCCTCCCTAACTGCCTGAAATGTTACTCAAGCATATTTAAAAGTAAAATGAAACCCCAAAAGAGGAATTTACTGGCAGAAGAATTTAAACTGCACACACAAAAAGAAACCCAGTTTGTTCTTCCCCCAACAAAATGGTCACAAGTGGCAAAAAGGCTAGTTAACAACAGAAGCCCTGTTTCTTCTAAGCTCATGCAACTGACAAAACAGCTCATCTTGTGTGTGACTATGTACAGGGACAATGTGTTTCTTACATAAAAGGACTGAGCGCTGTAAAAATATTGCTGACCACCAAAAGGCTTTGTCTCAGGGGCCAATTATTTTGTATGTTAAACAAATCTTCCAGACAAGTATTTATCAAACTTGTCTTTATAGGTATCAAAAATCTATCAGAAAGATATAGAAATTATGTTACACGTTAAGATACAGAAATGTTAAGTTATAGAAAAGATTACACTATCATAAAAAACATTGGGGCTTCCCTGGTGGCGCAGCGGTTGAGAGTCCGCCTGCCGATGCAGGGGACACGGGTTCGTGTCCTAGTCCGGGAGGATCCCACATGCCACGGAGCAGCTGGGCCTGTGAGCCATGGTTGCTGAGCCTGCGCGTCTGGAGCCTGTGCTCTGCAACGGGAGAGGCCACAGCAGTGAGAGGCCCGCGTACCGCAAAAAAAAAAAAAAAAAAAAAAGTTGAATTTTGGGAAACAGAATTGTTTCAGTTGTTATCCTGATGCCTAAAGGTAAAATAATAAAGTTAAAATGAATACCAATCAAGAAAACACCCAGGGCTTCCCTGGTGGCGCAGTGGTTGAGAGTCCGCCTGCCGATGCAGAGGACACAGGTTCGTGCCCCGGTCCGGGAAGATCCCACATGCCGCGGAGCGGCTGGGCCCGTGAGCCATGGCCGCTGAGACTGCGCGTCTGGAGCCTGTGCTCTGCAACGGGAGAGGCCACAACAGTGAGAGGCCCGCGTACCGCCAAAAGAAAAAGAAAAAAAGAAAACACCCAAATTTACAGTATGGGTTATGCGATTTTTTTTCTATTTTCTATAGTGTGGTTATTAACCTAATTCAAAGCATTATTGTGGCTAAGACTGAAATCCTAGACCACTGCAAACCTTCTGAAAGTAGGACCTGTCCCTGAGTAGGACACAAGATGCTTACGAGCATAAGTCACCTTTACTACAGGTAAAGTCGCCCACTGCTCAATCAGCTGTTTCTAGCTACACAATGACCTCATGCTTACCCAACACAGATCAACTGCTCAAGCACCATGACACTATAACGCCCGCCTGACACTATAACGCCCGCCTGCAGTTTCACTGTGGTATAGCCACAAGCTGGGAAGATCAACTTCCTGAAACGTTAATATTCCAGTAAAGTTGATGTCACCCCTAGTAAAACGTCAGCCTAAGCACTTCCCAATGTTTTCTAGGGTTTATTTTATTCTTACCCTCCCATAGGTCAAGAAGAAAACAAAAGGCCACTCAGCATGAGATCACCATGCACAGAGCTTGTCAAACCTGCTACTTTGTTTAGCGCCCAAGAGAGCTCCTGCTTAGATGTCCCTGCTCCAGGCCTGCTCTTCCTCGACCCTGACTTCTCGAAGGCCAGCTTGCTCTGCCGGCCACTGTCGGCCTCCCCAGGGTGCAGGGCCTCAAGATCTGGTACTTCAGCTGTTCCAGTCCCAGCACTGCGCTAAGCGCTACTAACCATGGTGAACCCGCTCAACTATCTTCCCTGGGCTCGACCTGTTCTCACCTACGGAAGGTTGGAGATGATGATCCTTAAGGCAGGGGAAAATGTTTTAGCTGCTGGAACTGATACCATGCTTGGTCTACCCAGTTTCGTCTCAATGTTCACATCCAAACAGAAATCTACCTTCTTCCAACCAAGCCTTCTGGTCTTAGTTCTGCCTCCTGAAGACAAAAAGCAAAAAAACAATGCAGAGTCCCTTAAAATCTATGATGGCAAACGTGTCCCCTGTAGGCACCTCTTCTATCCTTATACACACAATTTCAAATCTTCCACCTCCCCAGATAGTTTCCAGTTTACCTTCTTCAAGTGTACCCAGAAACAAAGTATCAAAAATGCAGCCAAAGGGGCCGCAGGGGATAGCAGACAATCCCTCCCTGGTTTAGAACAAGAGGCTTCTGGAAATGTGTTCAAGACAAGGGGAGAGTTTAGCACCGTCTGGGAGAGTGCTGTGTCAAGCCGCCTGGGCTCACTCAGGTCCTGTTCAGATCCCAGCAGCCCTGAGACTCAGTCCCCTCTGGGAGAGGCTGTCTGAGTACCTCCATCCCAGTGTGGCTAGGGTCCACATACTCTACTCATGACATTAAGACTTGAGCGCCCCACCCCAAATCGGAGAATCAAAGGATCTCAGCGGACTGTTGCACTCCCCGCAGCCTGGATCCTCCTCCAGCCCGCGTTCTATCCCATCAGTTCTGTCACTCATCCGTCAGCACTGGAGCCCCTTGTAGCCAGATCCTTGCTGTCACTCATGAGCTGGGGCTTCTTGCTCTGGGTATTATCTCCTCACCTGTGTACGTGTGCACATCCTAAGAGTTGTGAGGGTGAAATCAGATGGCATTTGCAAAGCACCTGGCACAGAGGAGCTCAAGAGACTGATTCTAACCTTTTTTCTTCCACATCTGCAGCCTCTCTGCTCATCTTCCCAAAATCAAACTGCCCAGGAAATTATGATTGAAAACAGTAATTTAGAGAAGTCTTTCTTTAAAATCTGTTTTGAATTGCTACAATTAAAAACAGCTTCCAGGGCTTCCCTGGTGGCGCAGTGGTTGAGAGTCCACCTGCCAATGCAGGGGACACGGGTTCATGCCCCAGTCCGGGAAGATCCCACATGCCGCAGAGCGGCTAGGCCCGTAAGCCATTGCCGCTGAGCCTGCGCGTCCGGAGCCTGTGCTCCGCAATGGGAGAGGCCACAGCAGTGAGAGGCCCGCGTACAGCAAAAAAAAAAAAAAAACAAAAAAAAACCAGCTTCTAAAAATCAGCAGGCCCCTTGACCTCTAACAGAGAGTTTGGAACAAAAAAATAAATTAATTGGTTCCAAACGGACACCTTAATCCACAGAGTACAAAGAACAGGAGGCTCTGTGGAAACAAACATAGTCTTCCTGCACCCCTTAAAAAACCTGAATGGCTCCAGGACTAGTATTTCAAACAATTTAGTCTCAAAAGATCAAAAATGATCACCCCAGGGAACATTATGACTAGCTCTAGAAAACGCCAACATTTATTAACACTTGTATTTGACTTCTCAGAAACATACAGCCTGAGCAGATTTTCAAGGGGGCAAAAATAAAATTGGGTTTCACTAATAAATGACCTAGCGTGCATGTTTGATCAACTACATTCCTTATGATAGTTCATTTCAGAAGTTTTCCTATGCATAGTTTTATTTAGTTGTAACCAAACTGTATACACAATTTTCCTGTTTTCACTTATACATTTTTTTTTTTTTTGGCCATGCCCTGCAGCATGTGGGATCTTAGTTCCCCCACCAGGAATTGAACCTGTGCCCCCTCCATTGGGAGCTCGGAGTCTTAACCAGTGGACCGCAAGGGAAGCCCCTTATGGTACCTTTTTTTTTTTTTTTTTTTTTTGCGGTACGTGGGCCTCTCACCCTTGTGGTCTCTTCCAACGCGGAGCACAGGCTCCGGACGCGCAGGCTCAGCGGCCATGGCTCACGGGCCCAGCCGCTCTGCGGCATGTGGGATCTTCCTGGACTGGGGCATGAACCCGTGTCCCCTGCATCGGCAGGCAGACTCTCAACCACTGTGCCACCAGGGAAGCCCTATTGTACCATTTTTTAAAATTTATTTATTTATTTAATCGTACCATTTTTAAATGCTTTTCACAATCATCTTCAAGGCCTAAGCCTCTAAATCTTTTATAAGCTCTACTAGTTGTAACAAAAACCATCATATAAATTTCTTAAACATCTTTTTAAACCCTGTAAGTTATCGAAAGAGATAAAGCCATAAATAATTTTCAGAAGTGAAAACGACACAAAAAGTTGTTCAATCTCAATAGCAATTTTAAAACTAAAGGGCGAGATACTTTTGCCCCAGCAGCATGAAAAGATATAAATAATGTCCATATTGTGAGGAAATGGGAATTCTATAAACAGGTACTTTTCTGGAAGGCAGTTTGGCAGAATGTATGAAAATGTAAAATATGCCTACTTTTTGACTCAGCAATTTATGCCAAGGAAATAACTAGAAAAGTGTACAAAGATACTTAAAATGGCACAAGAATGTGGACATTATAAAACTGAAAACCAACCACCTGTTACGGGGAGTGGCTACAAAGTGACTGCTGCACAGGACTGCTCTGAGTACTGGCTCATGGTTTTGTAACCACCGCTATTACTCAACATGAATAGATATGTTCAAATCCAATGTGTAAAAAGAAAAGCAGAAATGAATACTGAAATCAAACTATGTTCACGTTCTGCGGAGAGATTACCTAACAGTGCTCTGGCCTCCCTTCAGTGTGTGTCCGGATGTCTGCAAGAACATCCAGAAAGAAGGGTGTACCCCAAAATGGTACCGTGATCCTTATCTTCTTCATCTTCTATATTTTCTACAGCGAGGATTTTTTGCAACAAGCAAATACTACCATTTTAACAAAGGAAAACACCCCCCAAATATAAGCATTTCAGAAATTAAAGATTCATGTCTAAAATAACTTCACATTCATGATACAAATAATGTATGTTACCCTAAACTTACCTCCTTTTGCCCTCATTCTGAATCTACTCTTCTCATGAGTAAATTTGAAAAATAGTAAAATGGGTAAAAGTACACAAGCATTCCTACTTGGTGATTATTTGGGGGCTCTTCTGCACCCTCATTTCCGCAGGAGACCCAAGGCTGTGCCAGTTACTTTGAACTAAGCAAGGGCTTAAATCTTGCTGGTGACTGTCTCAGGGCTATCAGATAGGCAAGACTTTGGAACTGATTTACTAACAAAGTTGCTACAGGAAATTTAAAAACATTTCCTTTTGTAAGATTTCACCCCAACTTTGTTATGCAGATAGAGAAGAGCTTAAATAAAGGATCACCAGCCAGAACCAGCAGAATGAGGTGGTCTCCAGATCACTTGTCATTCTAATTAAAGACATTAAATTTTATTTTCGTTGAATAATTTTCCTGGAGCGTGAACCTTGCAATCTTTTCCTTAAAGTTACCACTTTTAGTGACTCTGAACAGATAAATGCAGTTTGGGGATCAGATCCAACACACTGTAATTCTTGCACTTTTCCAATTTTAAAACAACTTTACAGTTTAAAAAATTCTAGTTTAGAAACGAACTCCATATTGGTTTGTAAGGTTGCAAGCATATCACACTAGACCAAACAACAACATTAACTGAATACTGCAGACAGTGTGGTAGATGTTAGGAAGAATTAAACTCATAACTAGCAGATCGTGGACACCTGGTGCGTCCAGCTTCATTAAAAACGAGGGGCGAGGGAGAATTCTGATTTCCCCGGTAGAGTCAAAGCTGACTGCCGTAGTAGGAGAAGCAGCGAGGCATGGTTGTCCTGTAATGTCCACATAAGAAAACTTCAGAAGAAACGGCAGTTTCAACTTTTACTATCAAAGTTGACATGTACACCAAACTTTAACTGTAATGCAAGGTGTCAATTTCACATTCTGTAAAGTGATTTTGAACGAAAAAAAATTTATCAAACGGGAATAAAATTTTATTAAACATATACAACACCAGCGTCACAAAAGGGTAGTTAGCACTGAAACGTGAAACCAAACTCACGTGTAGCTCAGAAATTATCGACTGGAGATTTCCCAAGGGAGGAGAAAGGATTTTTTTTTGCATGAGACTTGAAAAATGTAGATAGAAGCAAATACACAAATGCATGAAATTAAAATAGGCCATTTCCGTGTTTTTACGACTTGTTCTATCCTGAGATCCTGTCGCGCAAGTTTTCCAAATTTGATAAAAAGGCGACACGCCCTGGACACAACCGGCCTATCCTCTCGTGGACCCTAACCTTCGTCTTGCAACTTACCGCCTCACTGCTGAGCATTTTACACAGGCCATGACTTTCAGATACACAGACGTGCGTACGAAGTAGACGCGAACAGCATCAGCCTTTCAGGTTTACTAGCAGCTTTGAGGTTTCAGCGACCCGGAAACATTTCGGCTCAGAATGTGAATTTTTCGCGACGCTAAGCACACGTGGGGGACCGCGCGGCGGACCGAGTTTTGTCGATTCCTCGCTGCGCTCGGCCCTGTAGCCAACGAGCCTGGAGGCGGCGAGGCCTCTCGGCCGTCCTTCGGGGGCCGCCGCGCACCGCCCACCTGGGAACCTGGGCCGCCCAGCACGGGTCAGGGAGAACCGGGGCCGGGAACCGCGGCCGCCGCCACACAGCACGGGCCGGGAGCCGGAACCGCCCAGCACGGGCCGGTCGGCCGGAGGGACGGCCGGTCGGCCGGCGTCCGCGGGGCGCGCTGGGCCAGGGCGGAGGCCCCAACTACCTGAGGATGTTGTGCGCCTCCATGCTCCGGTTCTGGTTGCTCGAGCACACCACCGCCACCCGCAGCGGCGATGACGGCATGGCGGCGGCCGCACGGTCCGCGACTCCCGCTTCGGGACTCCCACCCAGCCGCGCCGCTTCCGCGCGAGCAAGATGGCGGCCCCGGCGCCCGGAAGTCATTACGCGAAGCGGCGGCGCCGGCGACGTAGCGCGTCAGGACGCGCGGCGCTGGCGTGTGTACGGCGTCCCAGCGGCTTCCCAGCGCCGGCCCAGAGAGCTGGACCGCGGACTGTGGGAGGCCCAGCTCCCCGGGCGCCACACCGGCCAGCGAGCGCGCCGCTGCTTCGGGCGCGAGCGCCGAGGCCGGCGCTTGGCACGGAAGCCTCCTGGCGCCCTGCGTTGGCGTCCTGACGTCACAAGCCCCCGCCGCCGTCGCCGCTAGTGACGCGCAAGGCGTCGCGCCGGCTCCTGTGACGTCACGCGCGCCGTCGCCGTCGCCTGGAGTGACGCGAGAGGCGCCGCGGCCCGTGGGGCGGGCGTTGGAGGTGACTGGTCGTGCCCGGCGTCTACAGGTACCGATCTGCGCGCTCCGTCCACCCCGGTTGTTTTCGCACCTGCCGCCCGAGCCGGCGATCCTCCCTCGCCCGCTCTCCGCTCGCCCTCAGCCAGTCCCCGAGATCCTCCATGTCGCTCCTTGCGCGCCTCCACCGGTCTAGGCCGAGCCCCCGCGCCCCTCCTGGGACGACTGCCACGGTCCCCAAGCTCGCGCAGACGCCAGCGCGTGGCTGTCCTCTGAAAGCCCTGGGAAGTTTGACATTTAAGTGATGTTGTGAAAGTATTTGAAGAGATGATTAGAGAGGAGGCGTAAGGAGGTGTGAGGAAACCTCTCGGGTTGGGAGAGCAAATTGACTTAGATCCTTGAGTTGGTTTGGAGGCGCTGCGGGCGTGAGGTTTGGGGTCATGATATGACAGTGAAACTAATCAACCCGGTTTTGTTCTCCAGCCACGTCCGGCCGCTTGGAGTGGCCAATGAGCTGATGTTTTGATCTGGAAGCGCAGCAAAGGGAGGGGGCAAGGGAATGGCGATTCTCCGCCGTGGATCCAGAAATGATGAGACATGAAGGGACATGAAGGGGTGGCGGCAGTGGAAAGGTACTGTGTGCTCTGGATTGGAGATCCCAGTGGAAGAAATGTCACCAGAGCCAAACGGTGGTAGAGCAGGATACTTGAAACAGGGTGTGGAGGGGGCCGCCTTTTGAATACCTATAGGTTAGGCGTTACCACACGCAAGGGCAGAAGAGAGTCTTCCGGTTGGAGAGGGAGAAACTCAGAAGCCAGGGCAGTGAGGGCCCATCCTCACTGATGTCCTACCATTGCTCCTGATGTTTTCACTGAGAAAAAAGCTGAGAACCAGACGCTCAGAATACTTAAGGACCCTCGGGCGCAGTGTATGGGAGGGACAGTGCGTGACTGCAAGAAGGAAGCGTTTACTTGGGAGGACCTGGGGGTTGAGGGATGAATGAGGAGGAATGAGGGCATCTTCCCCCACTCCCCGCACCCTGCTCTGTATGTATTTGAATATATGCAGAACATAAATCCAGGAAGACATACACTGAAATTTGGCAGTGGGAAAGACGGCATTTATTTTTATTTATTTTAATTAATTAATTAATTTATTTATTTTTGGCTGTGTTAGGTCTTCGTTGCTGCACGCGGGCTGTGGGCTTTCTCCAGTTTTGGCGAGCAGGGGCTACTTTTCATTGCGGGGCATGGGCTTCTCATTGTGGTGGCTTCTCTTGTTGCGGAGCACGGGCTCTAGAGCACAGGCTCAGTAGTTGTGGCGCACGGGCTTCGTTGCTCCGCGGCATGTGGGATCTTCCCGGACCAGGGCTCGAACCCGTGTCCCCTGCATTGGCAGGCAGACCCTCAACCACTGAACCACCAGGGAAGCCCCGGAAAGAGGGCATTTATGGGTGGTAGGGTTAACAGTGCTTTGAATGCCCGTTATACTTTTTTGAATTCCTTAACTTTGTATTTTATGATGAACACGTATTTTCTCTTACCCCCACCACAAATAATAGCGCTGTTTACATTTTGAAAGGAAGGCCCCCTCCATGGCTTCCCCAGTATGTGCTCCTGAATTCAAAGACATTATGGTCTGACGGTACCGGTGCAATACCGAGCTCTCCTACCTCACCTCTCCCTGCTTCTTGTTTAGAACTTAAGGGAGCACCAGCTGGAAACTGTCCCATGCCTTTCTTACCTCTGTGTACGCCACCCCCATACCTCAAGTCGTAGTCCAGGCACTGAGATTCAGATAGATGTCACCAGCCTCAAGAAAGCTTACCTGCGTCCTCCTCTTCTCCTGCTGGCCTTTCTCTGCTCCCAGTACCACCCTCAACTTACTTTTATGGCTCTAAACACTGTTAGCATTCTGTGCTGTGCATCTCTGCCCCACTGCATTCATAGACTCTGAGCTCCAGCACTTCCAGCCCAGATGGCTTTGTTGCCTTATGTGTGGTGCATTTAGAAATGTTCCTCTAGAGGCACTCACTGAGTACTCGTCGGGCAGGTACATGAGGGAGAAGGTGCCCAGGTGGTTGTCAGAGCCCTCTGTGCACTGTCTGTGCTTATGCTACCAGCATCTGATGAACTTTATACTTTCATCATGATGTGGGAACCCCAAGCTGAAATAGAACTAGTCTTGGGAACTTCCCCGGTGGCGCAGTGGTTGAGAATCCGCCTGCCAGTGCAGGGGACACGGGTTTGAGCCCTGGTCCGGGAAGATCCCTCATGCCTCAGAGCAAATAAGCCCGTGCGCTACAACTACTGAGCCTGCGAGCCACAGCTACTTGTAAGGCCAACTGGCCCGAGGCAGGGGAACGCAATCAGACTCACAGGATGCATCAGACCGAAACTTTCTGGACCACCCAGTTCCAGAAACTGACCTGGACACTTTCCGGACCACCCAGTTCCAGTGGGGACTTTCCACCCGGCCCAGCCTTCCCACCTTTCGAGGGGCAGGACTAACGGTCCCAAGACTGATGCAACCGGCACCGGATATTGCCACGATACCCGAAGAGACCACCAAATAAGGAATAACCTGTGCCCTCCCGGATTCACCACACCCCTTTCCCTTCTTCCCCTATAAATTCTTCCCAAACCCTCGCCCGGGCGCGACTTCTCTGGCCCCTTTCTCTCGGACCAGTGAACCTCGCCCGGGAGTGTTCCCAAATAAAGCTTGTTTAAGCTCTCCTCCGTTTCTTGGTGCCGTTCCTCATACTGAGCTCACGCGCCATAACTACTGAAGCCCAGGTGCCTAAAGCCTGTGCTCCACAACAAGAGAAGCCACAGCAATGAGAAGCCTGCGCACCACAACGAAGAGTAGCCCCCGCTCCCCGCAGCTAGAGAAAGCCCGCGCGCAGCAACAAAGACCCAACGCAGCCAATAAATAAATAAATTAATTAATTAAATTTATTTTAAAAAAATAGCAACAAGATAGTATTTATCACCTTCAAAAGTTTCTTCATACCCCTTTGTAATTCTTTCCTGCACTCCCATCCACCTGACCCCCCATCTCACCGGGTGACCACTGAGCTGCTTCCTGTTGTATAGATTAGTTTGTAATTTTCAGAATTTTATATAAATGGAATCATAGAGTACTTTTGGGGGGGAGGTTCGGGGGGTCTTGTTTCTGTCACTCAGCATAATCATTTTGAGATTCACCCATAATGTTGCATGTATAAATAGTTCATTTCTGTTGCTGAGAAGTATGCCATTATATGGATATACCCCATTTTGTTTATCCATTAACCTGTTGATAGACATTTGGGTTGTTTCCAGCTTCTAGGTATTACAAATAAGGCTGCTGTGAACATGCATGAATGAGTCTTTTTTTTTTTTTTTTTTGGCTGCGTTGGGTCTTCATTGCTGTGCGTGGGCTTTCCCTAGTTGTGGCGAGCGGGGGCTACTTTTCGTTGTGGTGCACAGGCTTCTCGTTGCGGTGGCTTCTTTTGTTGCGGAGCACGGGCTCTAGGCATGCAGGCTTCAGTAGCTGTGGCTCACGGGCTCAGTACTTGTGGCTCTCGGGCTCTAGGGCGCAGGCTCAGTAGTTGTGGCGCACGGGCTTAGTTGCTCCGCGGCACGTGGGATCTTCCCGGACCAGGGCCCGAACCCGTGTCCCCTGCATTGGCGGGCGGATTCTGAACCACTGCGCCACCGGGGAAGGCCCGTGAATGAGTCGTTGTGTGGACGTATTCTTGCATTTCTCTTGGCCTAATGCTTGGGTGTAGGATGATTGGATCATATGTTCAGACGTACGTTTAACTTTTTAAGAAACTGCTGCTAAATTGTTTACAAAGCGATGTACTATTTTTTTTTCCTTCATATTTTCTTGGCCGTGCCACGCCACACGTGGGATCTTAGTTCCCCGACCAGGGATCGAACCTGCACCCCTTGCATTGGAAGCATGGAGTCTTACTGCCAAGGAAGTCCCGTGGATGCACTATTTTACAATCCCATGAGCAGTGTTCCAGGTTCTCCACATCCTTGCCAGCATTTGATGTGATTAGTCTTTTCAGTTTTAGACATTTGTAGACGAGGTACCTCATGGTATCTCAGTGTGTTTGTAATGTGTATTTACCTAGTGACTAATGAAATGGAGCATAATTTCGGGTGCTTATTTGCCGTCACTACGTCTTCTTTGCTGAGATGTCCAAATCATTTGTGCATTTATCATTGTGTTGTTATTAAGTTTATGTATATATATTCCAGATATGTGATATATAGATATTTTCTCCCTGTGGTTCGTCTTGTTCTCCTATCAATGTCTTTCGAAGGACAAAAGTTCTTAAGTTTGATAAAGTACAATTTACCAACTTGTTCTCTTATACATTGCACTAAAATATCTGATATGAAAAATATACTGGATGGGTTTAATGGTAGATTAGACATTGAAGAAGAGAAGGTTAGTGAAATTGAAGACATATAAATAAAAAGTATAAATGAAACAGAAAAGCGAAACAAAATGAAAGAGAAAAAATAAACAGAGCATCAGGTTGTGGGGCAACCTCCAGCAGCTGATACATGTGTAATCGGTGCCCCGGGGGTGGGTTTGCACTCTGGCTGGTTGTCAGAGACACTGCTCCTGGCCCTGCTTGAACTCTGAGGAGTCTTGCCTCCAATCCTGTTTGTTGGCTCCTTTCTTGGCCTGGTGATTCCCTCACACACACACTAGTCAGTCCTAAGCTATAGATCTTCACATCCTCTTTCTTATTCTGTGTTCTGCCCCCCAAACTCCAGCCATCTTGGCCTCCCTGGCCTCCCAGATCCATCCACTTAACTCAGGACAATACTGGGCTCTGCCTGAGTCCCTCCTCCTTGCTCTGCATCCTGAAAATCCTCCAGACAGTAAGCTGGAGCAGTCACAGAACTCAATTCATTTCTTTCCTTTCTCTCAGAGGTCATGGCCCTTCACTGCATTATAGCCAATGTATTTGGAACTGTTGTTTCACATATTTTGTATAATTTTTTAGTTGTTTCAGGTGAAAGGGTAATTCTGGTCCCTGTTACTTCATCTTGGCTGGAATCAGAAGTCTCACTAAGTCCATTTTAAAGGAGTGAAATGTGGGACTTCCCTGATGGTCCAGTGGGTAAGACTCTGTGCTACTAATGCAGGGGGCCCAGGTTCAATCCCTGGTCAGGGAACTAGATCCTGCATGCCACAACCAAGGGGTCCGCATGCCACAACTAAAAAAAAAGATCCCGCATGCCACAACGAAGATCCTGCATACTGCAACTAAGACCTGGTGCAGCCTAAATAAATAAATACATAAATAAATACATAAATAAATATTTTTTAATATACATATAAATTTAAAGAGAGTGCAATGTGGAAACTCACCCTACAGATGTTAAGATTATAATAATAAAGATAATATGGTACCGCTGTACGAAAAGACAAACAGACCAATAGAATACAATAGCCCATAAATAGACCCATGCACCTGTGGGGCTGTGGTGTATGATATGGGGCTGCCACATGCTGGAAAAGGATGGATTGTTTCTGCAGACTGGATTGGGGAAATCGGCTCAGTGTGCTGATATAAAAAGTGGGATCCCTACCTCACACCATATACAATGTGACCTCTAGACAATTAAATATGAAAAGCAAAGTCATAAAGCCAGTTGAAAAAAATATTCTCATGGGGAATATTTATGTATTATCTGGGTGTGCAAGGATCGCTTAAGACAAAAAAAATGCATACAACATATAGGGAAAAAAAGATAGGTCTGATGATGTCATCAAAATTAAGGATTTGTTTTCAACAAAGGACTGTTAACAATGTTCACAGTATAGGAGAAAATACTTGCAACATCTAGACAGTCAAAGGGGGGCTCCCCTGGTGGCGCAGTGATTAAGAATCCGCCTGCCAGTGCAGGGGACATGGATTTGAGTCCCGGTCTGGGAAGATCCCATATGCTGTGGATCAAGTAAGCCTGTGCGCCACAACTACTGAGCCCGCGTGCCTAGAACCCGTGCTCCACAGCAAGAGAAGCCCACACACCACAATGAAGAGCAGCCCCCACTAGCCGCAGCTAGAGAAGGCCCGGGCGCAGCAACGAAGACCCAGCGCAGCCAAAAATTAATTAATTAAAAAATAAATAGTCAAAGGTATGTATCTAGAACTGTGTTGTTCAGTACAGCCCCACTAAACATATACGGCTATTTGAACTTACGTTTACATTAATTAAAACTTAAGATGTGGTCTCTTGGTTATCCTAGTCACGTTTCAAGTCCCCAAATAGCCACAATGACTCGTAGATACTGACTAGACTAGTGACTACTGTGAATCATGTTCCTCAAAAGAATATGTTGATACCCTAACCCCTGGGACCTGTGGATGTGCCCTTATTTGAAAATAGGGGTCTTTGCAGATGGAATAAAATTAAGTTATAATGGATTAGGGGACTTCCCTGGTGGTGCAGTGGTTAGGACTCCGTGCTCCCAATGCAGGGGGCCTGGGTTTGATCCCTGGTCAGGGAACTAGATCCCACATGCATGCCGCAACTAAGAGTTCACATGCCACAACTAAGGAGCTGGTGAGCCACAACTAAGACCTGGTGTAACCAAATAAATAGATAACTAAATAAAATACTTTAAAATTATAATGGATTAGAGTGGGCAATAATACAGTGAGTGGTGTCTTTATAAGAGAAAGGAGATGGAAATTCAGACACAGAAGCTCAGAGGAGACAGACAGAAAGGAGGAGGCCATAACAGGGGTGTCCTTGGAGATTGGAGTGATGTGTCCGCTAGCCAGGGAGCCCCAAAGATTGCTGGCCACACCAGACACTGGAGAGAGGCGTGAAACGGGCGTGAAACGTTCCCTCGGAGCCTCCAGAAGGAGCCACCTCAGGCAACACCTTGATTTCGGACCTCCAGCCTCCAGAACCATGAGAGAATAAAGTTCTGTTGTTCTAAGACACCCAGTTTGTGGTTTTGTTATAGCAGCCCCAGGAAACTAATACAGCACAGATAACATTTTCATAATTTTAGAAAGTCCTGTTGGACAGCACTATTTGTGGACCTCTTGAAAATCAAGAGGAAAAAGCCACAGCAATGGGAAAATGTACAAAAATTATGAATAAGCAGTTATTCAGCAGGGAAATTCAAATGGCTAATAGGAATAGTAAGTGGTGTGCAGCCTCTCCAGTGATCAGAAGAAAGCAAATTAAAATCAAATCCAGTTACTGCTACACAGCCAACAGATAGGCAAAGGCTACGAAACCGAACAATACACAGTGTTTGTGAGAGGTTGCGGGAGTGCTGACTGCTTTGGCCGTTAAGGACAAACTGATAATGTTGGTGGTTAGGTACACACACCCCTAAGATCCATTGCCCCTCACCTAGAGAAATCCTCACACGGGTCCCTGAGGAATGTGGATGGGCATTATCATGGCGACACTGTGATTAGCATTGCAGTTACCCGTGTACCCTCAGGGCTGAGGACAAGTCAGCCTGGTGGACACACACTAGAAATTGCATGCAATGAACAGAAACAATTAAAAATTTGTGCATTCTGCAACATGGATAAATCTCAAAGACACAGTGTTGAGTAAAAATTAAAAACAAGCCCAGCAGCACAACATCGGAGTGGTTGCCATGGAGGAAGGGAACGGCATGGGGAGAATCTGTCGCACTGGGATCCAAATTGAGCAGGACAGAGACACGTGGGACAAAGGAAGGAGACAGTCCAGATAAAAGTGGGGGAGGGGAAGGAAAGGCAGATCCCAGACGTGTGAGGCCACGTAATCAACGCAGTGGTTAACAGCAGAGCTGGGAAGTTCTGAACGCTATCCTAGCCCACCCACTCCCCACCTAAGAGCGAGGGAAACCCAGCTTCGTTACATGTGGCCAAGGGGACAGAGCAGCGAGTGACTCCCACCCAGACTCTCCATAAGAAAAAAAGAAGCGTGCTGACATCCCTGTAGAGAAGACAAGCCAGAAAGGCATGCCCCCAAAATAAGTAGACATTTTAACTGAATATATCGTCATAAGCTAAACAGAGTTAGGAAAACGAAAGTTATGAAAGAACACCCTGCATCAGAAATGGAGGGAACATTTTACTGAGGTCATTAGAAAAAATGAAAGTTTGAAAGGACAGCCGATACAGCATAGAAATGAAATAACAGATCTCTAAAGGAGGGGGGATATCTGGGGGGACCTTGAAAGAAAGAGGCAGTGTGTGTGTGGCCCTTGGGCTCCTGACTTCAGAAGGTGCAGCCTGACCCCACCCTGGGATGTGGACGCTTCCTCCCCTCTTGGCCGGCGCTTGCTGGGGTCACGCTTCCAGTCCCCAGAGAGATGCGGCTGGAGGAGGCTCTGGGTGTCAGGGACCCAGGACTCTCTAGACTCAGGCTGAAGGGGCCAAACTGCCCATCCCCCGGGCCAGGGTCTCCAGCAGCTCCCTGGCTGTCCCTGTAGACCAGCTCCAACAGCCCAGTCCCCCAATCCTGAGATCACCAGGGAAACGCCAGCCGCACAGCCCTGCCCCAGTGGAGAACTGTCTCCTCTATCGCACCTCACGCTGCCTGCGCGTTTGTGCGCCCACCCGCACCCCCGGCTTAGCGGCCCCTGGGAGTGTGAGGTCCTCGCGAGCCAGCTCTGATGAAACCAGCTTCTCCTCGGAGGCCGGAGGCCTGAATGTCCGGGGCACCCGCGGAGTTAGCAGCTGCCCTGGGGGCCGTGGGGAGGGGCCTGAGCAGACCGGCCGGCCCGCATCTTACCGCCGGTGTCACTGCTGGGCCCCCAGAGCCTGCCACACAGGGCATTGGGCATGCGTCCACAGAATGACCGTGAATCCCTCCTGCTGGCTGAGTGAGGAACACAAGCTGTGGGTCAGCTTTGGGGAGTGAGCAGGGAGTGTGTTTGGTGGTGGAATTTCAAGGACCTCAGGATTCTGAGCAGGGTCAGGCTAGGGATGCAGCCGTGGGCGGGGGTTGTCTCGGCCTGGATGCGCATCAAGTCGTGGCACAGACAGGACCAAGCACGGACCACTTTCGCTTCTCCGCCTGGCTGATCTCACATAAGCCTCCACACAAGCCTCTGAGTTAGGTCCTATGACTGTTTCCACTTCACAGACAAGGAGACTGAGGCATTGAAAGGGTGCATGGCTCTTGAAAGGCAGGGCCAGGCTGACAGCCCAGGCAACCCTTCAGTGTTTTAGAATCAGAGCAGTTCTTTCTACTCCACGTCAGAAAATCATAAGCTTAAGGAAGTTACCTTCAGGCACCACGAGAAAGACGAAGTCTTGACTGAGGGACAAGGCATCCGGACCCCCACCTCCAGGGCACAGGGAAGCCGCACGTCTACCCGCCAGCCACGAGTCAGAGAGAGAGCGACCGGGGGTGGGGGGGGCCTCCTCCAGGACGTGGTGGGGATGGAGGACTGGGGGCTCGTAGGGGAGGAGCCTCGGTGTCCCCGCGCCCCCAGAATGGAAGGGCCACCTGGGGAAGCAGTTTTCAGGGGTGGCAACGGTTCAGGAGCAGAAGTGCTCCTCGTGGACACCAGCTGCATGCCGTCTCCAGGCCAGGGCTCCCCCACTGGACCCTGCTGGGCTGGACACTGGGCCTCCAAGAAGCCCTTGAAGAGAGCCCTGAAGAGGCATCTCTGGAGCAGAGGGCTGCGGGTCAGTGCTGACCAGCCTCGAGAATCGGCGGGTAGGACAGGCCTGTGGCTCTAGCTGGCGTGAGCCCAGTCAGGGCCACAGACAGGGCCCCAAATCAGGTGCACGGCTGGGGGAAGGGCCCAGGGCAGGCCTCCAAGAACTTCACAGTGGCCGGTTGTGAACCCAGCTGCACACAGGAGCTAGAGGATGGACAGCAGGGCACCAGGGCCTGGGACCAGGGCTGCCAGCCCCACCCTTGTGGAAGACACCTGAGCGCCTGTCACGGGTAGCCTAGAGCTGCAAGAGGAAAAGGTCCCCCAGGGAGCCAGGCTGGAGGAATTGGAACCCCTTCCACTCCTGCTGGCTGTCTAGACACTTCACTGCACCCTGCCCCCTTGGCGGGAGGGGGTATGAGTCACTCCTCAGAGCATGGCCCACCCCCAGCTGTTTGCCCCTCAGGGTCACAGCCGGCTCCAGGATCTCAAGGACAGCCTAGCCCAGGTGGGGGAGGCCCAGTAGGGAATGCAGGGGGTGACACAGTGTGCGCCACACACAGGGGACCCAGGTCCGTCCTCTGGCCCCCACCCCCCAGCTCTAGCACCGCATGGGGATGCCCGGGCCGGGGAGGGGGCCCTTCTGGAGCCACCTCACTGCTGCCTGTCACAGCTCAAGCGGGTCATTCCTGAGGCGGGGCTATTTCCAACTGCGGCAGGTGCCACTCCCCAGCCCCGCCCCACAGAGCAGGCCCCAGAGAAGATGCTTGTCCAAGCTCTGAGGGCGGACAGGCCAGCTGAGATACACCCTGCCTGTCCCTCTGCCACAAGCCACAAGGGCAGGGTGCCTGTGCTCCCGGCCTGGGCTAACCCCATGTGACCTGCAAAGGCTCCAGGGCCAACCACTGGGCTGATGCCTGAGGAGCTGGGAAAAAGGGGTTCAACTCTCCCCCCCACCCTTCTCTCCCCCCTCCCAAATAAGTACACAAGACAGTGGTTTGGGTCTAAGAATGATAGACATTTAGACACTGGCGCCAGGCTCACGCCTGACCAGTGCCACGCCAGGGGCGGGCAGAGCAAGGACAAAGAGGTAGGGAGTGGGCGCTGCAGGGGCACCAGCCAGGCTGCTGGTGTGAGGGTCGCTGGTGGCTGCTGGGGGAGGGGGAGTTCGCCACAGTGACTCCAGATGTGCCGGGTCCAGGACAGCCACAGTCGGGGGCTCACGCAGAGCCGGGCGAGCCATGCTTCACCCCTCCCAGCGCCCAGCATCGTCAGGTGGCTGGCACAGGAGGGAACCTCGGCCAAGATGCTCAGGTCTGCCCGGAGAGGGGCAAGGCCAGCCTTCAGTCCACGGCGAGCGGGTAGGTGGGCAGGGGGCAGCACCCAGCCAGATCCGGGGCAGCTGGCCACTGGCTCGGGGATGGGGTGGCGTGGTGCTGTCCGTCATGCCGTGGTTGAGGCTTGGGATCCAGATCACAGTGGAAGGTCCGGCTGGGCAAGTTGGCATCTATCCTTCACCCTCTGGATATGGCACTGCTCTTTCAGACCCCCAGTCCCCATGGAAAGTCCTCACCAGACACACAAAAGGAAGGGGAGGGAGCCCAGCCCTGGTGAACTACCAGCTCCCCCCGAGGTCAGGGGACACTCACCCCCGGAAACAACAGCTGGACGCTGGGCCGCCTGCCGAGCTAAGTCACGGCTCCCAACTTGTCAAATGCCCACACAGGGAAACACCGCAGGACGCTTCTTACCCAAACTGGATGCTCCTGCAAAGCTTGAAGGGAGGGTCCCCAGGGGGGCTCTGGCCAGAAGCACGCACAAGCTGCCAGCATCGGGGCCACAGACCCTCTTGGACAGCACTGGAAGGGTGGCTGGCTCCCGCAGTGGGCCCGAGATACTAAGGCACGAAGCTACCTAAGCCCATTGGGGTGGGGCGGGGAGAGGACAGGCTCCAAGTGGCCCCCTTGAGTCGGAAAAGCACACAGTGACCAAGCCATAACGACAGCCTGGTTTTTTCCAACGCGTCACAGACTGGAGGCGCAGGGTGACGGCCCGGGGGTGCCAATGGCTCTTGCGAAGAGGGTCTCTGTGCTCTGACGGTTCCCCCCAAGGGCTCTGGAGAGCGGGGAGAGCCCTGCACGCGGCTGGCATCTCCGCTCAGGCCCAAGGGCCAGTCCCGAGCTGGAGTTTGGGAGGCGGCTGCTCAGCTGGAAAGGTCGTGCGGTGATTCCAAGGCCCTGGGAAGGGCCGGCCGGTGCCCCATCTATCTCCAGCAGGCCCTGCGTGGAGATCCTCAGGATGGAGCGAGAGCGGGGAGGGGAGAGCGGGCCAAGGCCCTGGGGCCTCCCGCACCCTAGTCGGGCAGGCAGAGCCCGGTCTGGCGGGCGCCTCGCACTTCAGGGCTGCCGGCGCAGGCCCGGGCGCCCAAAGGCCGGGTGCATGAGGTTCTCCGTGATGTAGGCCACGAGTAGGCAGATAACCACGAGCATGACGCAGATGGAGCCGCCCACCGCCGTCATGGCCACAACGATCTCCCGCATGCCGGCCGGCTCGGCGGCGAACTCCACGCACTCGGCGGACGCGGCAGGCTCCGGGACGACGGCGGGCTCCGGGGCGACGGCGGGCTCGGCGCGCAGCGGTAGCGACTGCAGGCACAGGCGGTAGCGCACGCCGTCGTGCACGTCGGGCAGCAGGTAGTCGCGGCAGGAGGCGCCGAGCAGCACGCGCTCGCACGGGAAGCGCGTGTAGGCGCCGCGCCACGAGCAGTTGAGCGCGAAGGCGCGCACGCGGCGCGCCTCGGCCGGCGCCAGGCGCCACTGCAGTAGCACGCTGCGGTTGCGCAGGACGCTGGCGCGCAGCGAGCGGCCGGCCGAGGCGTGCGCCGCGCAGGCGGGCGCCTGGCAGCGGAAGCCGCGCGCCGGGCTGCGGAAGCACAGGCGCCCGCCGCCCGCCTCGGGGCCCTCGGGCAGCACCTTGTAGGGGCACCACGGCGCGTCTGCCGACGGCTCCCAGCCCGGCGGCGTCGGGGCGGCCGCGGCGCAGGGCGGCGGCGCGCAGGCGGCCAGCAGCAGCAGCAGCAGCAGCAGTGGAGCGCGCATCCTGCGGCTGGGCCGGGCGGCGGCGGGGCGCGGGCTCGGGGGCGCACGGGCGCGGGCAGTGGGTCACGCCGGCCGAGCCGCCGCTCCCCGCGCTCGCCCGGCTCGCCGCGCCCTCCGCCGCCGCCCGCTCCGACCCGCCCCCGCGCCCCGTGCGCGCTCGGACCCGGCGTGGCGGCGGAGGCGGGGCCACCCCCGCCCCGCCCCTCTTAACCCTCGCCGGGCCGCGGCCCCCCCGGAGGGCGGATCTCGAAGGAGAGGGGGCGGCTGCGCGGGTCGGGAGGGGCCCGCCGCCGGGGCGGCTGTGCCCCTCGGCCTCTCGCCGTGTGAGCGCCCTTCGGAGCCCTGCCCTTTCCCCTCCCCTGCCAGGCTTTTTCCGGGCTTTCCAGTGGTCCGCGGCGGGCTGGGGTCTCGAGTCGTGGCACCCGGGGGCAGCTTCGCGACTCTCCTTGGCCACACCTGGCAAGGATGCCGTGCCTCCAGATGGTGGGGAGCAGCGGCCTGGAGCGAGCGCGCGCAGCTCCACGCCGCCCCATCCCACACCCGCGGTGGGGACCGGCAAAGAAAGGGTACCATCTGTCGTGACCTGGAGGGGGTGAGGACGGAAACTCCTCCGCCCTCAGGGCTTCTGCTCATTTAGAAGTGGACAGCGCCGACCTGGGAGGGGCGCCAGAAAGATGAGACTTCCTCTGCTGAAAACTATTCACTCCGCACTAAAGAGACAGCTACAGGGTGGACCACTCTCGGCTCTAATTAATCCTTCCCCCGCCTCCCCGCAGATATGGCCCTGGGGCAGCCCTCCGGATCGCCCGGGAAGAGGGCCAAGGCTGGACAAAGGGAACAGCCCCGCCACAAGCCCACCTCGTGTAGAGGGTGGGCATCACTACCCGGGGGAGGAGGGACACATACCTTCCCCCACTCCGGTGTCCAGGAGGTCTGAGACCGTAGGCCTTCCATCCCCTCCAGCCTAACCGTCCCGTGCTCAAGACACCTCTCCAGGGCTGGGGGACACGCAGCCAGGACACGTAGCACACCATGTGCAGGGAGCACACCTCTGAGCCCTGGGCAGGGAGGCGAGGAGGGGTCCCTGGCAACTGTCCTGTGGACTGTAGTTTCCCGGCAGCCACTTCCAGGTGCTGTTCTCATCTGGGGGAGAGAGAGGAGGGACTAGGTGGGCTGCAACACTCACTGAGTCCTTGGTCCCCATACACCCATCCAAGGAGCACCCCACCTCCACCCCCGCCTCACTATTTCCTGGTCATCCCCCCAAATTCCAGGTCAGCACCAGATCGCAAGCCCTCTACCAGAGCCTGAAGCCAAGGGTCAGCGGCCCCCTACCCAGACCCAGCACACCGGCCAGAAAACCCTGCCCCCAACACCAGGCCTCTCCAGCTCCCTGAGACCCCAAGCAGGGTCTCCCCAGGCTGCTGCACCTAGTGGGGGAGGCCTGGGGGCGAAGTTTTGGAGAGAGGCACCCCTGGCCCTGCCCCTGGCTTCTACCCCCTCCCCAGGCAGGGAGGGCCCTGGGCTCAGACTCCTGCCCAGCTTTGTGGGGGACTCAGGGGGCAGAAAGTGACTGTGATCCAGGGACCCCGCGTCCTCACCCCGAGCTCCCTGGGGCCTCGACCAGCTTTCTCACACCGGTTTCCCGGGGAAGCTGAGGTCGCTGTGGCCGCTCTGCCCGAGGGGTAGGGATGGGACAGTGGTCAGAGGGTGCCATGCTCTACGGTGGCCCAGGTCTCCACTGCCAGGTCTTCTGGGCCAGAGAGCAGCCAGGTGACCATTCCACCTGCCCACTCCAGAGAGGAGCTGGGCAGAAACGGGACTGCTCAGAGCTTTTGCAGCTGGTGGGGGGTAGGGGAGAGAATCCAATTAGATCCAGCCTGAGGCCTCCCTGCAGAGCCTGATACCCATGCCCTTAGCCTCTTCTGGGGCTGGGGGCTCACCAGGCTGAGCTCTTCCTGGTCTGGCAGCTCCTGGCTAGGTGGAAGGGCCAGGCATGGGGTTGCCAGCTTTGCTGCTCCCCCACCTGGGCATTTTCTCTGTGCAGGGCATCTTTGGGCAAAGAGCAGGGGAGGTGGGGGGGAGGGCTGTGCCCTACGTGTCCCTGTGCAGGATCTGCTGAGCTGCCGCAGGATTGGGGAGGGCAGATGTGAGAAAGCTCTGCTTCCCAGCTGAGGGTTCTGGGCTGGTGAAGCAAACTGTCCCCAGACGGGGGACCCCCACCCTTCACCCCACATCAGGCCCCATACCCACCTCTGCAGCTGCCCCTGCCAGTGGCCAGCGGGCTCGCCGTCTGTTGTCCTCCGAAGGCCCAGTACCAGGGCTTAGCTCTGTGGAGGGGCTGGAGCTCTCTCTGCCACCAGCCACAGCCTCTGAGGAAGGTGGATGGATCCTGGGCCCCTTCCCCTGGCCCCATAGAGACAGCCCATCTCAGATCCTGGACCTACCAGCCCTGAGATCCCCCAGCCAGAGCCCCCGACAGCTCCCTGCCCAGAAGTAGGAGCTAATGGGGTTTGCAGGAGCATCTGGGGCTGCTGTCGTTCCTGCCCCATTAGGGAAGGTGAGGGGGAAGTCAAGGTCAGTGCCCACCTTCCCCAGGGAGCCGACCGTGGCACGAGTGGCCTCCCTCCCACCGGAAAGGGCACGTGGGCAAGACCTCAAAGACCAGATGGCCCACCTTTAAGCTGCTGCCCACCCACCAGGGTAGCTCCCTCACTGCGCAGAGACCCTCCTTCTGGCTGGAGCCAGCTTCCTAGGCAATTGCACTGGAAACCAGAGGATGGAGCCCCGGCTGTGCAGACATGGAAGCCAGTGCTGGGCACAGCCAGGCTGGAGTGAAGACAGGGGAGGGGCAGCAGACAGAGAGGGACCAACACGTGAGCTGAAGGCAAACCCAATGCCCCCACACCCCACATCACGTCGCGGGCGGGTGGCACCTTCCTGCCCCACGCTTGTCCTGACTCCCAGTGCTAGCGCCTCCATTTCCCTTTGGGGGCCTCTATTCTCTGCTCTCAGGCTGTGGGGCTTTGGGTGGGCTCACCCACCTCGCCCAGGGGCTGCTGGAGCACCCAGGCCTGGCCATTCAGACCGTCCCCTTGGCCTCAAGGTCTTTGCCGAAGCTTACGGGAAAGTGTGGTTGCTCTACTGGCAGAAGTAGACGTCCAGCTGCTGATCGAAAGGTATCTCAGGGGAAGAGCTGGTCTGAGAATGAAGCCATCCCCTGAGGGAGGCAAGAAACCTGCCAGAGGGACTTCCCTGGTGGTGCTGTGGTTAAGAATCCGCCTTCCAATGCAGGGCACACGGATTCGATCCCTGGTCGGGAAACTAAGATCCCACGTGCCACGGGGCAACTAAGCCTGCACACCGCAACTACTAAGCCTGCGAGCCACAACTAGAGAGAAGCCGACGCGCCGCAATGAAAGATCCTGCATGCCGCAACTAAGACCCAACGCAGCCAAATAAATAAATAAATACAAAAAATTTTTTTAAAAAAGGAAATAAAGAAACCTGCCAGAGTATTTGCACCAAGTGTCTGGATCCAACATTGCCTGAAGCAAGCCCACCCCTGGACTTCAAAGGCACAGGGGCCAGGAAAGCCCCTCTGTGCAGACACTGGAACACCAGCTTTCTGACCATTGCAACTCAGAGTCCCACCTAGCGCGTGGCCTGCCGGCCCCGCTGACCTTGCCAACTCCACCTTCCACCCCTCCACCCTGACCCCTTCCCTTTCCTAGAACCCCCAGGTCACTCCCTCTGCCTGACATCCGTCCCTGAAGACCTGAGCATCTTCCCCCAGCCCCACCCGCCCCCCACTCTGGCTGGGGTCCAGAGGCCCACCCCCTTCCCCAGCTGTGGACTGTGGACACAGACTGAACCCCAGGGCTCAGCTTCCTGCAAGGGGCCAGCAAGGTGAGGCAGAGACAAAAAGGAAGGAGAAACCATTTCTGTGCAACGAAAACGTGGTTCCCCGGGTCTCCTGTTGGGTGAGCAAGCGGGCACTCGACGTTGGGAGGTCCAGCTGGGGCTGGCCCTGAGCATGGAGTAGGCAAGGAGGGGAGAGGCCTCCATCCAGCTCCCGCAGGCCCGGCTAGGACACACTTCCCTGTCTGAAGGGCCACTTTCCGGTGGTCACCAGCTGTGTGGTTATTTCCTGGACGTTTTCTTTAAATCCCTTTACAGGAAACATCATATCACAACCACAAATAAAAGAAAAGTCAATGTCAGACGGTGTTGGCTTCTGGGCTTCTTGCTTGGAGGCTTCAGACTGACTGTCAAAGTGTGTCTGCAGAAGCCTCCATGGCCTTCACCCTCTCCAAACCCTGCCTGCCGCCCGAGCCCAGCAGTCTGCTGGCCGCCCCCGGCATCCCTGTAGTCCCCCCCGACTCGGGGAGGGGGCGTACAGGTGACTTCACCCAGGTGGCACCTCACTGGTGGGGGTCCGGGTTCCAGGACCTGTGGGAAATGGTTCCGCCCAGCAGGGGAGGTTGGACCAGCCTGAAGCGACAACAGCAACTTCCAGGGAACCCCCTGCCTCCAGACAAGGTGATCCCCCCCCAGCCCATCCGGGCTGGGAGAAAGAAGCTGGTGTTGGGCCGCTCGGACCCTGAGCACGGAGGTCACGGGGACACGCGGGTGACCACTGTGTGGGTTGTTTGAAAAGGAGAGGCTTCGGGGCGGCAGCTCGTCCTCAGCCCCTCCCGGCGGCCTCGGCGTTCACGGTGTCCTCAGGGGCCAGGAACCACTCCCTCTGCTGCCTTTGCATCTCCAGCTGCCGAGGGTCCTCTCTTCCTGCAGGCCAGCCTTGCTCACACCCCAGAGGACCAGGTGGTTTGGGGAGGCGCCCGGACATCCGGGGAAGGGGGCCTTTTCGGGGCGCAGCACTCCCCTCTTGGCAGAGCTGGGCTCTGAGAAGCGGGTCGTCAAGCTCAGCTTGGTCTCTGTGGGGCTGCGTTTCTCACCTGCGGGACCTGAAGCTGCCTCCAGCCACTGGCTGGATGGCTTGGACTGCTGTGTGGCCTCAGGGCTCCAGCGCCCCATCCCCGGTAGGTGAAGCTGAGGGGGGCGACCCGCACCCCATGCCCTGTGAGGGGAGGGAGAGCAGAGGGGACACCAGAGAGAGACTGCCTGGGTGCCTGGGTGCCCCAGGCCCCCCTCCCAGTGCACGCTGAGAGCCTTCATACAACTCACTGCCTGCTTTGCATCTGCAGTGAGGCGGCCGGGGCAGAGGGGGCGGGTGGGCACCCAGCCCCCACTGTTTTCCTGCCCAGACATCCCTGCTTCTCTGCTCCCTGAGGACAGAGATGCCCTGGGCGTTTGCAGGCATGTCCCCAGGGCAGAGTGGACAGGAGGCTGGCATCTGTTTTCTCACCTGCAGACTCGGGAGAAGAAGGTCCTTGTCTCCAGGGCCCCCGCCAGGGATCCTGCCTGTGCAGCTCGGAGCTCAGGGTGGCTGGCTTCTCCGGGCCCCCAGCAGCTCTGTCAGAGCACAGCATGCTGTGGACCGTAAGGGGCAGACCCTGTGCCCGAGGCTCCCAGGACACGCAGGACAGGACCTGGCCTGGGACCTGGCTCCCTTCCCTCCTGGTTCCTAGGTGAGCCAGGAACCGGCAGTACCAGGGGACAGCAGTTGGGTCCAAAGGGACGCCTGACCACGAGCTGGGCAGCAGGCAGGGGCAGGAACTGAGGCTCAGGGGGTCCACGAGGCTGGGATACGGGGCAGGTCCCAGCCGGGGGTCTTCCCTGTGGAGGGACCTACAGGGCTCTCGGTGGGTCCCTCCCTCCCTTCCCGCCCTCCTCACAGTACAGATCAGCACAGGCCTCGGCAACATGATAGCTTTTGCTGAAAATGCATTGAATTGAGCAAAAAAAAGTGGCGAGCAGAGAGTAGAATCTGCTGTGTTGTTTCCAAGGGCCAGAGAGGAGGCCCATGTGTGAGGTCACTCAGATCCCCTCTGGCCCGTTTCTGCTTTTGTACAGATGCCCTCATGGAGCCAGTGGTGGCCGAGGGCCTCAAGAAGGCTGGATGAGGGCTGGGCCTTGCTGATCAGCCTGGGCTCAGGGCATCTGCAGCTCTGCTGGCCCTCATCAGCCCGGCCCCTGCCCACCTCGTCTAAGGCCACTTTACTGACTGAAAGCTGCCCAGACGCCCTAGGAAATTGCCCGTCTTGTTTACGTTTTCACATGTGTCGGCATAAAAATGCCCACAGTCCCCTCGTTCCCGCTGCATCATCTTCTTTTTCATTCTTAACGTGGAAGAAAAATGGATCGCTCACCACGCCCCATCTGTGTTTAGAAAGGGTGGATTTTGCCCTTCCCTAATCTCTGCAGGCCTGTCTTTCTGGAAGGTGAACTGGGGTGTTCCAGCCTCCGGCCCTGCTTAGTTCCCAGCTGCTGGGGGAGATGGATCCGGAGGGACAGTGACAGGGCATCTCAGGAGCCCCTGCTCTGCTGTGTCCTTGGAAATTCGGGCTCTGGGAATGTACATGTCTCTCCTCTCCAATTAGTGTGGAGAATGGGGATAAACTTCCCCTGTTCTCCTTCCAATGCTATAAGGCTGCCCCCGGGCCTGCAGTTGGCACAAAGGGGCCTCCTCTGACCCCTGGACTTCCAAGAGTGGACCCGTCTCCCCCCACATCCAGCCTCCTGATTGGGTCTTTGCCCTGATAACACTGAATTGACATCTCTCAGTGTGATGAGTCTGCGTGGTCTTCGTGGGCATCCCCCATGCTGCTCTGTGGCCAGGGCCAAAAAGGTGACAGTGCAGGCCTCAACCTTATCTTCACACTTGCAAAATAGACCTTGGCTTCAGGTGTGGCTTGAGGAGCAAATGAATATGCCGGTAGAGGGCTGACCTGTTTTTATAAAAAAATTAATTAATTAATTTATTTTTGGCTGCATTGGGTCTTCGTTGCTGTGCAAGGGCTTTCTCTAGTTGTGGCGAGCAGGGGCTACTCTTCGTTGTGGTGCGCGGGCTTCTCACTGCGGTGGCTTCTCTTGTTGCGGAGCATGGGCTCTAGGCACATGGGCCTCAGTAGTCGTGGCACATGGGCTTAGTTGCTCCACGGCATGTGGGAGCTTCCCGGATGAGGGCTCGAACCCGTGTCCCTTGCACTGGCAGGCAGATTCTTAACCACTGCACCACCAGGGAAGTCCCTGACCTATTTATTTATTTATTTATTTATTTATTTATTTATTTATTTTTGGCTGCATTGGCTCTTCATTGCTGCACACGGGCTTTCTCAAGTTGTGGCCAGCGGAGGCTACTCTTTGTTGTGGTGCGTGGGCTTCTCATTGCGGTGGCTTCTCTTGTTGCGGAGGACGGGCTAGGCACACGGGCTTCAGTAGTTGTGGCACGTGGGCTCAGTAGTTGTGGCTCGTGGGCTCTGGAGTGCAGGCTCAGTAGTTGTGGCGCACGGGCTTAGTTCCTCCGCAGCATGTGGGATCTTCCCGGACCAGGGCTTGAACCCGTGACCCCTGCATTGACAGGCGGATTCTTAACCACTGCAGCACCAGGGAAGCCCCTGACCTGTTGGTTTTGATGAGTGTATGAACCTTGTATTACGTGATGCAGAAGAAATTCATTCGAAAACAAAGTCAAGGCAACAACAGGGTGGATCATGTAGAAGCTGATATCACTGCTCCGAAGTGTCTCCAACCAGGACTTAGCAGCGAAGGGAGAAATTGTTGGGAAGGCCACACAGTTTTTTTAGGTGTCTGAAACATTGATTCATATAGTTTATTTTATTGCTGCATAGTTGATTTGCAATATTATATTAGTTTCAGGTGTACAACATAGTGATTCAACGTTTTTATAGATTATACTCCACTTAAAGTTATTACCAGGACTTCCCTGGTGGTCCAGTGGGTAAGACTCCACATTCCACACTCCCAGTGCAGGGAGCCCAGGCTTCATCCCTGGTCAGGGAACTAGATCCCACATGCCTCAACTAAGAGTTCGCATGCTGCAACTAAAGATCCCACGTGCCGCAACTAAGACCTGGCACAGCCAAATAAGTAAATAAATAAATATATTTTTAAAAATTAAGTAAAGTTATTACCAAATAATGGCTATACTTCCCTGTGCTAAACAGTAAATCCTTGTTGCTTATCTATTTTATACATAGGAGTTTGCATCTGTTAATCCCATACCCCTATCTTGTCCTTCTCCCTCTCCTCTCCCCACTGGTAACCATTAGTTTGTTCTCGTATATGTGAGTCTGATTCTATTTTGTTATATTCACTAGTTTGTTTTAAGATTCCACATATAGGGAATTCCCTGGTGGTCCAATGGTTAGGACTTGCCACTTTCACTGCCAGGGCCTGGGTTCGATCCTTGGTGGGGGAACTAAGATCCCGCAAGACACATGGTGTGGCCAAAAAACAGATTCCACATATAAGTGATAACATACAGTATTTGTCTTTTCCTGTCTGACTTATTTCACTAAGCATAATAATCTCTAGGTCCATCCATGTTGTTGCAAATGGCAGAATTTCAGTCGTTTTTATGGCTGAGTAATATTCCATTGTGTATATATACCACATCTTCTTTATCCATTCCTCTGGCAATGGATACTTAGGTTTGAAACATTTATTCATATTGTTTTGATCACCCGTATGTCAGATGACAGCAAATGCTGTGGGATTTTAAAAAATCAAAAAACAAAACTAATAAGTCAACATCTCTCTTTTCAGAAGGGCACCTGTGCAATTTCTTTGTGAAGCCAGAAGAAAGCTCTGGAATTCCTTCTTCTTCCTTTGTGCAAAAAGCTATGCTAAATCTCATAATTTTGTTGGTTGCCTCACTTGGCGTCGAAAGTCAATTTCCTTTCACACGAATGTGCTGTTTTTTTCTTGAAATCATTATCGTTAACATTACTCTCCCAGCACACACTTCTATGTTGGCTCGGGCTGTCTGTTCTGTTCACTCTGTATCCCCAGCTCCTTCTTCTGTAAACCTGCAGCCACGCCGGCTACACAGGCAGAATCCAGTCACCTGTGACGTAGTTATTTTAAAGTGTCGGGCCCGCTGGGTTGGGAGAAATGGGGAAGAATACAGAATGCCCCCCGCCCCCCCAGCCACGCTAAGCCCAGCAGTGTCCTCAGCTGCGCCCCTCCCCCACCGGCAGCTGACCACGCCCCCTCCTCCGGCCCACCCCTCTCTGCCTGCTCTCCGCCCCTGCCCACCTCCACTCCACGAGGCACGTCCTGGGGCTCAGCCCCCTCTTATGCTCCCGGTTTTTCTGCATTTGGGGTTGCTGTTTCCCTCCTGACCTTTCTCTCAGCTCGGTCATGCATCCAAAATGACGCTTTCTGTATTTTACACCGTTTTCCATTCCAAAATTCAAACGATTTTCCATCGTTTCATTGAGAAGGCCTTTCGAGTGATCGAAAACACCTCGTTGCTGAAAATGAGGCTCTTCCTTCCTAATCGTTGATTTATTTTTGTCAGGGCTATAGCCGACCTGGCTATAACTCGCTATAACAGCGTGTTGGGTGAACCGGCTCCCTCCTGCCCCAGCCCCAGGCACCGCCGTGGTCCGCAGCGCTGGTTCCCTGCACCGGCAACTTCGCGCCCCGGGGGATGGGGGTGTACCCGCCCCCCGCGTTCACAGTTGCAACCTAGTAAATGCTCCCCCTCTGGCCTGAGGGGTGCACGTGGAGGTTGTGTGGCAGCGCCCGTGGATGGAGAACCAGCCTTGGGTTCGGCGTCTAGCGTCTTCAGCAACCGCAGGCATCGCCGGGGAGGGGCGCCTCCCTCCGGCACCTGCAGGAGCCCCGGCCCAGTGCCTCCGGGCGCGTCCGGAAGGGGGCGCGCGGCTGCGGCCCGGCGGGCCTGGCGGCACCGCCACCTGCCGGCCGCGAGGTGAACTGCGGCCCCGCGGACACCGCGCTTCCAGCGTCCGGGAGGTGTCGGGGTCCTGGCCTAAAGAAGTACACGGACTGTCACCTTTTTAACCTCCTCTTTTTCCGTCCCTTTGTGTCCTGGGCCCATGTTCTCTCCGTCTTCCCAATGTGTGCTGCTCAGCCTTTCGTCTATAATGTAAGTTGCACATAGCTCTCCCAGATTGGGGCCTTCTGGCCTTGCTTGTGAGGCAAACATTCTTGATTTTTACATGGAAAAACTAGCACCCTTTATTTATCAGCTCTGGCTTTGGGGTCATGTTGACAAAAATCTTCCCAAGCCTGAGGTTAAGGAGGGATTCTCCTTTGGTTCCCCCAGTCCTTCCATGGTTCTGTTTATTCTGTGTCTAATTTTGGTCAAACTGGGACTTGCTCCGGATTCAGCCGCATTCCTCACATGGTCCCCTTTCCCCGGGGACTTATGAGCCGCTCTGTGCATGAGAGTTCCACAGGGTGTCCTGCTCTGTTCCGCTCTCAGACTGCTCCACCCCGTTCTAATTATCCAGGTCTGAATACGCTCTACCCACCACTAAGGCGAGTACCCCTTCAGGACTTTCATTTTCCAGAAGTCTTCTGGGTGTTCTTGCTTGTTTTTAAAATTTATTTTATTCAAGTACAGTTTATTGACAATGTTGTGTTAATTTTTTTTTTCTTTCTTTTTGGCCACACCGTTTGGCATGCCTGCGGGATCTTAGTTCCCAGTCCAGAGATCGAACCCACGCCCCCTGCAGAGGAAGCTCAGAGCCTTATGGTTTTCTAAGTAAGGTGCCTCCATTTTTAGAGTACAGTTGGATGAATCTCGACAAATGGGCAGCTGTACCACCCACCTCCCACAAAGCCCTGGCAAGCCCTCCCTGCCCACTCCACTCGCTGGAGCCTTGCCAGTTCTTGGACTTCACGCGAATGGAATCGCACTGTCCATCCTCCTCTGTGTCGGGCTTGTTCACTCAGCGTAAGGATGTCCGGACCCTTCAGCTGTTCGCTGCCTTGTAACACCAGGCAGCATCCCGCCGCACAGCTTGTGAGTCATCCCAGGCTGCACGCCTGGCAGGGTTGGCCAATCTTGGATGAGCTGGTTGCTACCAATGTGCATGTTCAGGTTTGTGTGGCTGTGTATCTTCATCTTAGGTGAAGACTTGGGTGTGGTGGAATTTACGGGACATGGGGTAAGGAATATGATTGACCCTGCCACGTCTGCCAGATCATTTTCCTCGGTGGCTGTTTTATAGTTTATATATTTTATATTTCTACCGGCAAGGTGTGAAACCTCTAGTTGCTCCACATCCTGGCCAACACTAGGTATTTTCAGTCTCTTTAAAGCTCGTGAGTGGGTAGTGATATCCCATTGTGTGTGTGCAACTTTTTATTTTGAAATACTTTAAGATTTCAGAAAAGTTGAAAAATTAGTACAGAGAGTTCCCATATACCCTCCATCCAGGTCCTCCTAATCTTCACAACTAACACAGCCTTAGAACAATTCTGAAAAGCAGGCAGCTACCTTTGACACAACACTAGTAACTATAGGACTTATTCAGATGTTGGCCACTTTCCCGCTATGCCTTGGCCCCCGGACCCACGTTGTGTTTGGTTGTCATGGCTCCTTTGTCCACCCCCGTCAGTGCTGGGTCTTCAGTGTTTGCCTGTTTACTGTGACCTTGACACTTTTGCAGGGCATCGGTCAGCTCTTTTGTTGAATGCCCCTTAATTTGGACATGTCTGATGTTTTCTCTGGATTAGAATGAAGTCATACATTTTGGCAAGAGGCGATGTGTCCTCCGGCATTGTATCGGGGACAACACGGCATCCATCTGTCTCATGGCCAGTGACGTTAACCTTGATGCCAGGGTAAGGTGCATTTCTCCATGGTAAAGTCACTGTTTTTCTCTTAGTAATCAATAAATATCTAGTGGGGAGATTCTGAAAACATCCTCTTTCTCATCACACGCCCTCAACACTAATTTCAGCATCTACCCATGGGTCTCGCCTACAGTGATCACTGTGGTGTTTGTCTAATGGTGTTTTCAATTTCTCTCATTCCTTCCCTATTTATTAGTTAGAGTTTTTCAGTTAAGGAAGAGCTGTGCCTTCTCCCCCATTTACTTATTTATTCAATTATTTATATCACTATAGAATCTTAGATATTTAACTTATTCTATGGGTTATAGTCCTGTATTATCATTATTTATTTTCTTGCTCAAATTGTCCAAGCTCAGCCTTTGGGAACTATTTCAATCAGCCCCTGTGTCCTTTTAACATACCTCCATTGGGGCTTCCCTGGTGGCGTAGTGGTTAAGAATCCACCTGCCAATGCAGGGGACACGGGTTCGAGCCCTGGTCGGGGAAGATCCCACATGCCACAGAGCAGCTAAGCCCGTGCACCACAACTACTGAGCCTGCGCTCTAGAGCCCGTGAGCCACAACTACTGAGCCCATGTGCCACAACTACTGAGCCCGTGCGCCTAGAGCCCGTGCTCCACAACAAGAGAAGCCACCGGAATGAGAAGCCCGTGCACCACAAAGAAAAGTAGCCCCAGCTCACCACAACTAGAGAAAGCCCACACACAGCAACGAAGACCCAACGTGGCCAAAAATAAAATAAATAAATTTATTTAAAAAAACCCTCCATTATTTATTGTTAATTTAGGTGAAATTCACAGGACCTAAAATTAACCATTTTAATGTGAATGATTCAGTGGTGTTTCGCACATTCACAATGACGCCCGACACCACCAGTAACTAGCTCACAAATGTCATCTCCCCAAAAGGAGACCCCCACCCATTAGCAGTTTCCAGTTGCTCTCCCTCTAGGCCCCTGGATTTATCCGTTCTAGATATTTCATTTCATATACATGGAATCATCAATATGTAATATTTTGTGTCTGGCTCTTTCACTCAGACTAATACGTTAGAGTTTCCTTCTTGGTGTGACCTGTGTCAGGGCTGCATCCCTATGTGGCTGAATAATACCCTACTGGATAGATGGACCACACTTTGATTATCCTTCATCTGTTGATGGGCATTTGGGTTGCTTCCACCTTTTGGCTCTCGTGAGTAGTGCTGCCGCGAACGCGTGTGCTCAAGTATTTGTTTGAGTGCCTGTTTTCAACTGAGTATTTCCCTAAGAGTGGAATTGCTGGTTATTCTATGTTTAACTATTTGAGGAAGAGCCAAACTGTTTGCCGCATCAACCGCACCATGTTACCTTCCCACCAGCAATGGATGAGGGTACCAATTTCTGCAAATCCTCACCAATACTCGTTATTATTGGTTTTTGAAAAGTCCTTTATAGTTATCCTAGTAGGTGTGAACTGGTGCCTCGTTGTGGTTTTTTTTTTTTTTGCGGTACGCGGGCCTCTCACTGCTGTGGCCTCTCCCGTTGCGGAGCACAGGCTCCGGACGCGCAGGCTCAGCGGCCATGGCTCACGGGCCCAGCCGCTCCGCGGCATGTGGGATCTTCCCGGACCGGGGCACGAACCCGTGTCCGCTGCATCGTCAGGCGGACGCTCAACCACTGCGCCACCAGGGAAGCCCTCGTTGTGGTTTTGATTTGCGTTTCTGTAATTACTCATGACGTTGAGCATCGTTTCATGTGCTGTTGGCCATCTGTATGTGCTCTTTGGAAAAATATCTATTCACCCAGTCTAGTCCTCTGTGCATTTTTTAGTTGGGTTGTTTGTCTTTCTGTTAGGTAAGAGTTCTGTATATATTCTGATTAGCAGACCTTTATCAGATATATGATTTGTAAATATTTCCTCCCATTCTGTGGGTCGTCTCTTCACTTTTTGGATAATATCCTTTAATGCACAAAAGCTTTTTTAAAAAAAATTAATTTAATTAATTTGTTTTTTTGGCATCTCTACCCGGCATGTGGGATTTTAGTTCCCTGACCAGGGATCGGACCCAAGACCCCTGCAGTGGAAGCTCGGAGTCCTAACCACTGGACCGCCAGGGAATTTCCAAATGCACAAAAGCTTTTAATTTTGATGAAGTCCAATTTACCAATTTTTTTCTTTTATTGATCATTCTTTTGGTATCCTATTTGAGAATCCATTTTCAAATTCAAGGTCATATCTACACACTGCTATATTTAAAATGGATAACCAACATGGACCTACTGTATAGCACAGGGAATTCTCAATATTATATAACAACCTAAATTGGAGAAGAATTTGAAAAAGAATATACATGTATATGTATAACTGAATCACTTTGCTGTACATCTGAAACTAACGCAACATTGTTAATCAACTATACTCCAATATAAAATAAAAACTTTTGGGGTGGGAGGGAGGCTCAAGAGGAAGGGACTATATGTATACATACAGCTGATTCACTTTGTTCTACAGCAGACACTAACACAACATTGTAAAGCAATTATACTCCAATTAAAAAAAAAGTCACACACTAAGAATATCTACATGTCTGCATTTAGTAGTTCTTTTAAGGTTTTTAAAAAATTTTGATTTTTGGCTGCGTTGGGTCTTCATTGCTGTGCGCGGGCTTTCTCTAGTTGCAGCGAGCAGGGGCTACTCTTTGTTGCGGTGCGTGGGCTTCTCATTGCAGTGGCTTCTCTTGTTGCAGAGCATTGTCTCTAGGCGCACGGGCTCCAGTAATTGTGGCACACGGGCTTCACTAGTTGTGGCTCGCAGGCTGTAGAGCGCAGGCTCAGTAGTTGTGGTGCACGGGCTTAGTTGCTTTGCGGCATGTGGGATCTTCCTGGACCAGGGCTCAAACCCGTGTCCCCTGCATTGGCAGGGGGATTCTTAACCACTGCGCTACCAGGAAAGTCCCTGCATTTAGTATTTTTAATATAAATAAAATAGTTATTCTGAAAAAAACCCAGAAAGTTTTAAAAAATGATAGAAAAAAATTCAAGATCGTGAAGACTTACCCTGTATTCTCTTCTGAAGAGTTTTATAGTGTTAGGTCTTATATTTAGGCCGTTGATCTATTTTAATTTTGTAGGTGGTGTGATGGTGGAGGTCCAGCTTCATTCTTTTGCATGTGGCTACCCAGTTTGCTGAAGAGGAAGTTTTTTCCCCATTGAATGGTCCTGGCACCCTTGTTGAAAACCAATTTGCCATAGATATATGGATTTTTTTCCAGACTCTTGGTCCTACCCCATTGATCTCTATGTCTGTTCTATGCTGTAACCACACTTTTTTTGTTGTTTGTTTTTCTCTCTCTCTTTTTATTTTTAATTTATTTTTTATTTTTGGCTGTGTTGGGTCTCCGTTGCTGCGTGCGGGCTTTCTCTAGTTTCAGTGAGCAGGGGCTGCTCTTCATTGCTGTGCGTGGGTTTCTTGTTACGGTGGCTTCTCTTGTTGCGGAGCACGGGCTCTAGGCACACGGGCTCAATAGTTGTGGCTCGTGGGCTCAGTAGTTGTGGTGCATGGGCTTAGTTGCTCCGCGGCATGTGAGATCTTCCTGGACCAGGGCTTGAACCCGTGTCCCCTGCATTGGCTGGTGGATTCTTAACCACTGGGCCACCAGGGAAGTCCCACAATGTTTTGATCATGGTAACTTTGTAAGTTTTGAGATCAGGAAGTATGTCTTCCAACTTTTTTTTTTTTTCGATATTGTTTTGGCTATTTAGAGCCCCTTGAGATAACATGTGAATTTTAGGATCAGCTTTTCCATTTCTGCAAAAACAGATGTGGGAATCTTAATAGGGATTCCCTTGAGTCCGTAGACAGCTTTGGGTAGTACTGCCTCCTTACCAATATTAAGTCTTTCAATCCAAGATGGATGGATGGATGTCTTCCCGTTTATTTAGGTCTTCTTTAATTGCTTTCCGCAGTAATATGTAGTTTCTGGTCTTTCATCTCTTTGGTAAAATTTGTTCCTAGGTATTTTATTTTTTTTGGATGCTATTGTAAATGGAATTGTGTTCTTAATTTCCTTTTCAGATTGTTCATTGCTAGTGTGTAGAAATAGAACCAATTTTTAAAATAGTATTTATTTAATTTCTGTCTGTGTTGGGTCTTCATTGCTGCGTGTGGGCTTTCTCTAGTTGCAGCGAGTGGGGGCTACTCTTCGTTGTGGTGCGTGGGCTTCTCATTGTGGTGGCTTCTTTTGTTGCGAAGCACGGGCTCTAGGCACGTGGGCTTCGGTAGTTGTGGCTTGTGGGCTCTAGAGCGCAGGCTCAGTAGTTGTGGCGCACAGGCTTAGTTGCTCGGCGGCATGTAGGATCTTCCCGGATCAGGGCTCGAACCCGTTTCCCCTGCATTGGCAGGCGGATTCTTAACAACTGCACCACCAGGGAAGCCCCTATAACCAATTTTTCTGTGTTGATCTTGTATCCTGCAATTTGTTAAATATGCTTATTAGCTGTGGTCATTATGGGAGAATTCTTTAGGATTTTCTCTATATAAGATCAAGTCACCTGTGAATACGGGTAGTTTTACTTCTGCCTTTCCCATTTAGATGCCCTTTCTTTCTTTCTTTCTTTTTCTAACTGCTTTGGCTAGAATTTCCAGTACAATGTAGAATAGAAGTGGTGAAAGTATAGTTTACCTGTCTGTATTCATGTTTTAAGTTTTACTACGAAGAACAAGGAAAGGACATCTGAAAGGCCACTGGCTGTTCAGAAAAGTTGGAAAATTATTGGAAAGGTGACAGAGAAAGCAAAAATACTCTATCATGGGACAGAGAGAAACGTGTCATTGTGATTTTTATTAAATCTATAAACATCTGTTTAATAAAAATTACAATGACACATTTCTCTCTGTCCCTATTTTATTTGTGTCCTCTTTTGTAAAAGTCCTCTTTTGTATATTGAGTACAAAATATTATTATTTTTGATATAAAGAGTTAAGAGACAAGATAAATCCCTGTATCACAAAACAAAAAGAAACATCATGAAAGTATGTTATATGTTTAGCACACATATTGTTTGTTTAATTAGTCCTACTGTTATTACTAATGCCATGTTAGTCATTGTTATTTTGTTTAAAAATAGCATTTATGTAACAGAAAAGTAAATAACACAGAAGAACATATAGTTTCAAAAAGCCCTGTTTCTCATTTTTTATGTTAAAGTAACAACAGTTGTTAGGGGACTTCCCTGGTAGTCCAGTGGGTAAGATTCCCAATGCAGGGGGCCCAGGTTCGATCCCTGGTCGGGGAACTAGATTCTGCATGAATGCCGCAACTAAGAGTTCTTATGCCACAACTAAGAAGTCCACATGCCGCAACTAAAAGATCGTGCATGCTGCAACTAAGACCTGGTGCAGCCAAAATAAATAAATAAATAAATATTTTTAAAAAGTAACAACGGGTGTTATGCTGTGTTGTGTAATTGTTCATTACATATGGTGTTTCTCACACATGCTGTTTTATGTATTGTGCACAGTAGTAAACGTCGGCAGGGCTGTGTCTCTGGCTGGATGGCTAAAGGTTGGTCGGGAGCAAGCCTCAAAGGCACCGCTGCTGGGGGAGCAGAGATCTCGGCAGGTGTGTTTCTCTCTGACCCGAGGGTGGACACGCAGGGGGCCCTGAGAGAGGATCAGGAGAGAAGATGGGAGGGTTAGCCGGGGAGCCCCACAAGGCTTGGGACAGAGAGCAGTGCCCTCATCTAGGGACCATGGCCTGAGCAGGTCACAACTGGTGCCTCACACTCCAGGGTGCCTGCCCCTCCCTGGTAGGCAGGGTTCGCCCACCGCCCGCTTCTGTTTCTGGAAGGAAGAGGCCCAGGCTTCACTCAAGGGGAGAAATGGAAGAGTCTCAGAAGAAACAGAAAAGATGGTCCGCTCTGGAAGGTGGAGGATTCTCCAGCTCCCCTGGGAGGCCTCTGGAGGGGTCCAGGGTGATGAGCCCGCCCAGGTTCACAGCGCTTCCACCAGCTTCCGAGGGCGGAGACGCTAGGTCTCCCTGATCTCTGAGTAACTCCACCTCGGGCTGACCTGGGTCCTCTGCAGCAGCTGGACCAACAAGTTCTGGCCAAGGGGACACCAGCCGGTGGGGCGGCCCTCCTCCCTCTCCCTCCCGGGCTCACAGGTGGGACCTGAGCCTGGGCAGGAGCCCCCATCGAGGAAGCTGGAGCCGCCAAGGAGAGTCAGGCGGGTCCCTGAGTTCTGGGGACCCTGCATCCAGCCCTAGACCACCTCTACTAAAGGGGGAAACGTCCTCTGCCCTTTTAAAAAAAATACTTATTTATTTATTTGGTTGCACCAGGTCTTAGTTTGGGAAGGCGGGCTCCTTAGTTGTGGCATGAGAACTCTTTGTTGCGGCATGCACGTGGGATCCAGTTCCCTCTTCAGGGATCGAACCCAGGCCCCCTGCATGGGGAGTACGGAGTCTTATCCACTGCGCCACCAGGGAAGTCCCCCGTCCCCCGCCTTTTCAAGCCACTTTTATTTGGAGGTGTCCCGACACTCTCAGTTGAGCTGGATCCCAGCCGGTACGGCGGCCCCCTGACAAAGGCTCCAGAGGCAGCAGGGAGTGTGGAGACCAACGCAGACAGAGGAGAGGGGCCTGGATGAAAGGGGTCAGTGCAGAAAGCAGAAGACAGGCCTTTAGAAATCTGTAATTGAACTAAAATGAGAAAAAAAGCTGCACTTAGGAAAGAGTACTATCTATGAGGAGAATCAAAAAAAAACAACACGAACTCAGGTAAATAACCCAGCCATTCTCCACGTCTGTGTGGACACTGACCCGTGTCCTACAATTTAACTAAAATTTTTAAAACCAAATGAACTAAAAGGCTTTATTGACATCACAGTATATTCGAGAATCATTTTAAGAGCATTACAGCTGAAAGAGAATGGCATGTTTACCGTCTTGTCATGCACTATTCTTTTGGAAAAAAAATAGAAAGTAATACAAAGAAATCCTATTAAGTAACTTGGAGCAGCATTTGGAAAAAGTACACCTATTTACAGATTTTTAAAAAATATGGTTTTACCTACATAGTCACAATGTGCCTCTATAATGAGACAAGCCCTTAAAGCTCATGGGATTTTGTAAACATCGTGGCATTCTCACCACGTCATTTCTCAGCATTTTCCATGGGGAGGGTTGATCATCGTGCACGGGACTGATCCCATCAATGTTTCCACACAGCTCGTCAATTCGCCCCCATCTGGACCCCTTCTGCGCTGGACCATTGGTCCATCTGTCCCTCCAGCATCTGTCCTGCTCCATGTGCCTCAAGGAAACCTGTGATTTCCTGCTTTTTCTCTTTCAAGGCCGCTTGCCTTAGACCTCCTCAAACCTCTGACCCTTGCTCTAGACAGCTTGCTCTCACTGTACAAATAATAAATGTTGGAGAGGGTGTGGAGAAAAGGGACCCTCTGACGCTGTTGCTGGGAATGTAAGTTGGTGTGACCACTGTGGAAAACGGTATGGAGGTGCCTCAGAAAACTAAAAATAGAACTACCACTCCTGGACACCTATCCAAAGAAAACTCTAATCCAAAAACGTACATGCACCACTATGTTCACAGCAGCACTATTCACGATAGCCGAGACATGCAAACAGCCTAACGTCCATCAACGAATGAACGGATAAAGACATGGTACATGTGTACAACGGAATATTACTCAACCACAAAAAGAATGAAATCATGCCGTTTGCAGCAACATGGATGGACCTAGAGATGATCATACTAAGCGAAGGAAGTCAGAGGAAAAACAAATACCACATGACGTCACTTATGTGTGGATTCTAAAATATGGCACAAATGAGCTTATCTACGAAACAGAAACAGACCCACAGACACAGAGAACAGACCTGTGGCTGCCAAAGGGGAGGGGATTGGGGGAGGGGTGGAGCGCGAGGTTGGGATCAGCAGATGAAATCTATTATACGCAGGGTGGATAAGCCACGAGGTCCTACTGTGGAGCGCAGGGAGCTATATTCACTGTCCTGTGATAAACCATCGCGGACAAGAACGTGAAAAAGAAGGCGCATAAGATGTAAAACGGAATCACTTTGCTGTACGGCAGAAATTAACAAAACATTGGAAATCAACTACACTTCAATTTTTGAAAATGTAAAAAAGTAGGCAGTTTGCTCTTGAAACCGGGAGGGGGTGTCCCTGTAGGCTCCAGGGCACAGAAGCCTTTTTTTGTCCCCCGTTTCTTGTAGGCAAGACTGCAGTCCATGCCCTTCCCTGGGTTCCAAAGGGCGAATTCGAACAGTTGCTAATCAGGGGGGAAGCAGCCAGGAAACCACCTGAGGCGAGATTCGAGGGACCCGAGAAGCTCCTCGAGATTCGGAGAGCGACCAGCGGAGATGAGATTACGGGAGTACAAGCCCTGCACACACCCTGATCTTGTCAGCAACCCCTCCCTTGAAGTACTGAGTATTGATGAGTACCTCCTCATCACATCCTCCCGGGTGGGGACACATAGTTTTTCAAGGCAAGTGTCCCCCTGTGCCTGGCAAAGCAATAAAGCTATTCTTTTTCTACTTCACCCGAAACTCTGTCTCCGAGATTCCATTTGGCACCGATGCACAGAGGCTGAGCTTTCGGCATCACTCTCGATTTTCATTCTGTGAGAGTAACTTCTCCTCCTACTGTGTCCAGCTTTAGTGGTTGAGGATCTTCTCCTATTCTGCCTCATTCTCCTCTTAGGAGATGACAGTGTGGTGGCTGCCGGCATTAGAACTGCGCGCAGAACTGGGGGTGCCCAGCTGGTCCAGCGGGAACCACCGCCCCAGGACTGCCTCACCTACTCCTTGTCTGTTTCTTTCTTTTCTTTAAATTTATTCATTTATTTATTTATTTTTGGCTGCGTTGGGTCTTCGTTGCTGCACACGGGCTTCCCCTAGTTGCAGCAAGCGGGGGCTACTCTTCGTTGTGGTGTGCAGGCTTCTCATTTTCACCACTTTATTATAAAAGGCTGTAACTCAGGGATGGCCAAATGGAAGAGGCGTGTAGGGCAAGGTGTGTGGCAGAGGGCATGGAGCTCCCTGCTCTCTCGGAGCACAACGCTCTTCCTGCATGTTCACCAACCCAGAAGCGCTCCCAGCCCCGTCCTTTTGGGTTTTTATGGGCATGACTGGTTAAATTATTGGCCAGTGGTGATTGAGCTCAATATCCAGCCCCTCCCCCCTCCCCAGAGGTCAGAGGGTGAGGTTGAGTCCCAACCCTCTAATCACTTGGTTGGTTCCCCTGGCAACCAGCCCCCACTTCTAGGAGCTTTCCAAAGACCACCTTGTTAACATAAACTCAAGTGTGATTGAAAGAGTCTTGATATGAATATCAAAATGCACCTTTATGACTTTTTCTTTTTACTTTAATAGACAGAATTATTACTTGTAGTATTTACACACATAGTCTTCCATGGTAATGTTAAAATTACCATTTTCTTCAAATGCCCCTCAAAATAACACACTTTGCCTTCCTAAGTGAATCTTGGACAAGGAAATTCAGTGAAAGTGATCTACTTACGACTGTGTCCCATGTCTCTCTCTCTTTTTTTTTTAACATCTTTATTGGAGTATAATTGCTTTACAATGGTGGGTTCGTTTTTGCTATATAACAAAGTGAATCAGCTATATGTGTACATATATCCCCATATCTCCTCCTTCTTGTGTCTCCTTTATGACTCTTCTGACTTAGCAAATTCAAGGGCTTTAGGAGCTCTGTGCCAGAAGCTAGGGACAAAGACCAAAGGTTTATTTCTTGTTATAAATCACAATATCAAAGAGCTCAACTAACGAAAAGAAGGGATGGAAGGTAAATTTAAGAATATCTACTAGAAAAAGAGGTAAATACTAGGTGAGAAAAGAAAATTAGAGGTCCAATCAGAATGTGAGTAACAGGAATTTCATCAAGAGATAACACAGAATATGGAAGAGACTTGTTCTTTACAAAGTTCCAAAACTAAGGACATGAGCCTGTAGGATGGAGAGAACCACTGTGTGCACAGTCCAATGAGCAAGGCCCACATCAAGGTGTATTGTTGTGTCAGTTGAGAACACCAAGGATAAAGAGAAGATCCTAAAAGCTTTCAGAGAGAACAAACAGATCACACACAAATGGACAGGAATCAGAATGGCTTTGGACTTTTTAACAGCAGCCCTGGAAGCTGGGAGCTAAAAACTATGAATTGAAAAGTTTTGAAGGAAAAGTATCTCCAATCTAGAATTCTGTATATATCCTACCATTAGAGACGAGAGTGAGATGAGAGTAGAATAAACACATTTCAGACACACACCCTTCCCAGGAAGCTACTAGTGGACTGACTTCAGCAAAATAAGAGAGTAAACCACAAAGGGGTTCCAGGAAACAGGGAACCAACACAGGAAAAAGGCAACAAGTCACAGGGATGACAGCAAGGTCACGACAGCAGAGCTGTGCGGTGGGTTGAGAAAGCCATCAGTCTGGAGGGAACACGGGCCAGGGGGCTCTGGGAGAGGGGCCTCCAGGAATTAAACAGCTCTAAGGTGTTTGAGCCTTTGCAAAATGTTATTGATAGGCAAGTGGCAAAGAAAACTAGCCACGTAAAAATCTAGGCACAAGAGAAAAACTAGGTAAGTATGAAGGAAAAAAATGTGGTACAAGATGGAGGCGTGGTTTTACACCGTCACCTGCAAATAGTCGTGAAAATGTGGGGGTGGGGCGGGCAGGGAGTTGCTTGGAAAGCCTGCTTCCTCCCTTACTTCGGGAAGTCCATAGAAATGTCTATATTTAATACATCAAAAACTAGCAGTCTCTGGTTGAGAAACGTGGAGGTTTCTGCCAGAGGAAAAGCTACAAGGGTTGGAAGTATTTGCCCCAGGAGAGACTGGCACGGGACCGCTGTTGTTCACTACGTCTTCAGTTCTGCGTGAATAAAAAACCATGCACTGGCGTGACTTTGATTTTATTTAAAAAACTTAAAAAAATTTTTTTTTTATACAGCAGGTTCTTATTACTTATGTATTTTATACATATCAGTGTATACATGTCAATCCCCATCTCCCAATTCATCCCACCACCACCCCCGCCACTTTCCCCCCTTGGTGTCCATATGTTTTTTCTCTACATCTGTGTCTCTATTCCTGCCCTGTAAATAGGTTCACCTGTACCATTTTTCTAGGTTCCACATATATGCGTTAATATACAATATTTGTTTTTCTCTTTCTGACTTACTTCACTCTGTATGACAGTCTCTAGATCCATCCACGTCCCTACAAATGACCCAACCTCGCTCCTGTTTATGGCTGAGTAATATTCCATTGTATGTATGTGCCACATCTTCTTTATCCATTCGTCTGTCCATGGGCATTTAGGTTACTTCCATGACCTGGCTATTGTAAATAGTGCTGCAATGTACATTGGAGTGCATGTGTCTTTTTTTTTTTTTTTTTTTTTTGCGGTACGCGGGCCTCTCACTGCTGCGGCCTCTCCCGTCGCGGAGCACAGGCTCCGGACGCGCAGGTCCAGCGGCCATGGCCCACAGGCCCAGCCGCCCCGCGGCACGCGGGATCCTCCCGGACCGGGGCACGAACCCGCGCCCCCTGCATCGGCAGGCGGACCCCCAACCACTGCGCCACCAGGGAAGCCCGCAAGTGTCTTTTTGAATTACGTGACTTTGATTATAAAATAACTCAAGTCAAAAGGAGTTGGCTGTAACAACTTCTCATTTCTACGCCCTGGAGGCCCGGCCTAGCGGGTCTCCACGGCAACCGAACGCGTCTCCTAACTCAGCGGCGCCACGTAGGGTAGGGCAAGGGTGACGCACTTCCGCCTCAGGCCCCGCCCCTCCGTGCGAAGGCAAGGCCGCCTGGTTCGCGCATCCCCTGCCCGCGCGTGCGCAGTCTTCGGTAGCCCGGGCGGCTCTGGGTGGCGGTGTACCCGCGCCCTCCGGGCCGCGGCCCCGGGTGGTGAGAGGCCCTAGAGTCGCCACAGCCTGCAGTCCGCATCCCTCTGACGACGTGCGCACACGCTGTCAGACGCGAGCCCATCCCCAGTCAGGCGACGAACAGCCGACCCGAACCCTTCCCGGGAAAGCAGAGCTGGAGGCCCCCCTCTCCCAATCAGGGCGGGACTGGAGCCGTAGCTCACGCCCTCGCCCCCGTTACGTCACGGCGCTGTCGGCCCCCCTGGGAGTTGTGGTTCGGACCCGCCCCCCCCCCCCCCCCCCCCCCCGGCCACGGTCTTAGCGGGCTGCGGACTACAAGTCCCGGCAGGCGTCGCGGCGGCCCCAGAGCCCCGAGCGCCGGGGGCTTCGGGCGGCCTTGGCCGGTGGGCTCTGGTGCTGCGCGGCGAAGCGGGGCGGCCTGGCTGGTTGGCTGACTCTGATCAGCCTAGCTCGCTGGCCGGCCGCCGCACACACTGAGGCCGCAGTCGGCCGGCTGACAGACTCGGCTCTCTTCAGGCCCCCGGAGCCCCCACGCGAAGCAGGCGGGACGCAAACTTCGGGGCAAGTGGAGGGGTAGACAAGGGCACCAGGGCCAGGGACTGGCAGCGGCGGGGGCCCGGGGCGGCTTCCCGAGGAAGGTGACGAATGACAGGGGCGGGGCGGACCCCAGGGAGTGAGGGGGGAGTCAGTTTCGGGGCGGGCGCCCGGCCCAGCCTGTCCAGCCCCGCCCCCCCTCCCCCACAGGCCAGCTGCTCGAGTCCAAGGCTCAGCTCGGGGCCTTGCCGTTCGCCAGCCCTCCGACCCCATCCCTGGCGGCCCCAGACCCCAGGGAGCCCTGCAGGGCAGGAGCCAGGTCCCTGGGGCAGCTCTAGGGTCGTGGTCGTGGGCCCGGGAATGAGCTTGTGGACAGCGGGCGTGTAGATTGTGCGTCTTGGCATCTCCCCGCCGCCGCAGGGTCGGATGGCACAGGGCTTGCGCTGAAGCTCAGCAAGGCTCGAGGCCAGTCCGCAAGTCTGCAGACATCAGGGCTGCAGCCCACCAGTCTCTGGGTGGGCGGGGGGCGTCGGAACAGCTAGACAGGTGAGCTCTTGAGGGGCTCGGATTCTGTCTGATGCTATGTCAGAGGGGCTTTGCTTGTTTTTGAGCGTGTCTCTGGGTTGGTGGGGTGGTAGATAATCCTGCTTCTCCCTCTGAGCTCAGAGCCAATAGAGGCAATAAGCGAAAGTGCCAGACAGGGTCCTGGGGGGCCCAGCGGGGCTGGGGATGAGGCAGCGTGAGAGTGGGAGCCCTGGCAAAGCTGGTCCTTCCTGGCAGGTGCCCTCGTCTTGCCTTCTCACTTTGGCCTGTTGCTGCAGGTGCAACAAGTATCTGAAGGTTGTGCTCCCGTCCAAGATTGGCCCTGTGCAGTGGCTGGGTCGTGACACCGCAGTCTGCAGGGTGCCTGAGGGCTTCCATCTGGGTGGCCAAGATTTGGGTGATGACCTCCCTCTACTTCCTTCGGGCCTTCCCCCAGCTGGTGTGTTTGTACTGGGCCAAGTCGGGTCTCAGGGCTTCACCTGGTCTCTGAGGGGCCAGACTCCCTGGGCACCCAGGATGGCCACCTCTGCCTTAGCCAGAGCTGCCACATGACCGGAGACTGTGATTCACCAAGTCTTGCCAGTTGACTGTGCCACACATGGTGTGGATTTAAACAGCATCACCAGCCCAGCCGGAGGTGCCAGGGAAGGAGTGGCAGCCTCTGGTCGTGAGCAGTCAGCACACAACTTTATTCTTCTCAATAAAGCCAGTTTGCCAGCTCGCTAGCTAAATGGGGTTTCATCTCTGCAGCTTGTTGAAGTTTCTGCAATGAAATTGTCCAAATAGGGCAAACACCTTATTTCTCTACTGTCCCAATGTGTGCTTTAGAAATAGTTCTGCATTCCAAGAGCTGCAAGTTTCTTGTGAAAAGAGAAACTAGTAAACCAACAGAGCAGATCCAGGTGTCCACCTGTTTGGTTGCGATGGTAAATACTAAAAGTGTAAAACTGCCTTTTAAAAACCATGTTTCCCCAGACTTGCTGGCTGGCTACCTGTTTGGTTTGCTGTGTTCTGCGTCGGCAATCGCTTCTAGTTTCCAACAGGAAATCTTGGTGTCTGAGCAAACCTGTGACCCACGAAAGAACAGCTAAGCGTCCGGGATGCTGACGAGAGGCTGGTGTGTGCTGTAAGGTAAGTGCCGACTGCTCGCACCTGGAGCGCTTCAGGGTCATCGTAAACCCTCATAGTGACGGCCTCGGGGGGTTCCGGTGCCAGCCAGGGGTGGCCTGTGAGCTCTGAGGAAGACATTAAAGTACGGCGTTTCTGGCAAAGGAAGAAAAAGGAAGAATTCTTTGGGTGAATTTCGCACTTAAACGGGGGTCCCCTTCCTCCCTAGCCCCTCACGGTTTCTTCGCTGCCCCCCTGCTCCTGACCCCGATCCATTACCCGCTGGCCACCCCCTCTCCTCACACCCGGTGGCACCTTCCGAGGTGAGGTAGTGACCCCTGACACTGGGCAGGCCGGGGACCTCAGGTCACACGGAGCACGAGCGGCCATCTGCTGGGTCCTGGTGACAACAGTGACAAAGACCAAGCACGTGGCGGGAGGAAAGTAGCAGAGAGGCCTGGAAAGCCACCTGGCCTGCTTGACGAGGGTCCTACTATGCTGTGCTCAAGTGCTGAGGTCCGGGAGCCAGTAGGGCGAGCAGGGAGGTGTCTCTGGGGACCCTGCTCAGGCCCCAGGCCGGGTGACGCCAGGCTGGGTGCGGGTGCTGCGGCCGAGGGCCAGCCCCGGGCACCCCAGGGCTGTAGCGTGGAGGGGAGGTGGAGAGGCTCCCAGGCTGTGGGTGCCGCAGGGCGGGCTGCTCCTGTCTTCTCACCGTCCTCCTCAAGGGCCACTGGTCTGCGTGGGAGGAAGCCCAAGACTCAGCAAGTCCTTTTGGCTCTGTCCCCTGTGAGCTGGTGGGCTCCCGGGAGGGGCATCCTTGGGGAGCAGGGAGGCTGCTGGCCAGCACTGGAGAGCTGTCTGGCTGTGCTCAAATAGGGGTGTGAAGGCAGCAGGTGCTGGTCAGAGGTGCTTCTCGCGACAGGCTGGACTTCCCTGGTGCCCCGGGGGAGCCACTGCTGGCTGGGACTTGGTCCTGTTTTCCCACAGGCCCTGCTGGGCATCCTCCACCCTCTGTTCACTCTCTGACCATTCCCCTGAGGGCAGAGCCAGGCACTGGGCACGCCTGATATCCTGTTCAGGGAGTCAACTCCCCGTCCCCTGTCTTGATGGAGATGGTTCTGCTGCCTGTGGCCGGTGGGTCTGTAGGCCGCCAGGAGGGTGGGGGTGACAGCTGGCCCGGCAGGCGGAGGGGCTGGGCTCACAGGCAGAGGGCGTGCCACTGTGGCTGCAGAAGGACTACAGTGCCGGCTCGTGGGACTGGCGTCCTTTCCTGCCCCTTTATCGCAGCGTAGGGCCAGTTTCTGGCCCTGCAGATGGCCTGCCCCTTGCTAGCAGGGGTCTCTCGTTGGGCCTGTCTCCCCACACTTGTTTGGGTCTGTGGTTGCCTGGAACGAGGTCGAGTCTGACTGGCTCAACAGGCACGCCTGGGAAGGGCGAGAGGCAGCTCAGCACTGCCCACAGGCCACGACCAATTCTGGAGGCTCCCGGCGGGGAGGAGGGCATGTGCCATCTGGCTGAGGTTGGCAGCCTGGCATGACAGGGCCTGTGCCCTAAGCGGCAGCGCCACCACTAAGCCACTGGGCCACTGGCTCAGGATGTGCTGCTCTGCCTGAGTCAGACACGTGTGGCATCTGCTGACGGAGAGACACCAAACAGGAGGCCAAGGCCACGCGTGAATGGCCCGCCCCGCGAGGTGGCGGCCCACAGGCCCTCAGCCCTCGTCTGGGGCTCGCTGGCAGTGAAGAGCCACAGGCATTCTCGTGTGGCCGCCTTGCTGTGGCAGGAAGGACGGAGAAGCCCTGGTGCCCCATCTTTGCAGGGGCCGGAGACCACAGAGGGGAGGGTGGCTGGAGGGCGGCAGGAGACGGAGGTGGCATGGCCCCCGGTGGGGGGGGGGGTCAGCCGGCCAGGTGAATGAGCAGTGAGTGGTTTCCCTGAGGAGATTGGCCACCGGGTTGGGAAGGCACGTCCTTTTAGATCGTCCACCTGCGTCTGGAAGCCCTGGCGGTCTTGGGAGGGGTGAGGCAGGAGCGGTCACAGACGCCTGCCCGGGAGGCAGGGGGACTTGCAGAAGCCGAGCTGGCTGAGCAGTTCATGCTGCTGAGAATCTGAGGGTCCTTCACTTGGACCCTAGGCTGGGCATTGACCAGGAGCCTCGCCCTGTGGGCAGTGCCCCTCCCCTGCACACCCTGTGCTGGCGCAGACCTCAAGGTGGGGCTGGGCAGACGGTGGCCGTCAGATGACCTGTGGGCTCAGGCCTGGGATTCTGAGTTTTGGGCTGGGGGGGCGGGGTCCAGGTGGAGGGGTGACGTGTGGTTTTCCTTGTTGCTGGCTAAGCTCTGGGCCGGCCTGGTGGCCTGTGGCTTCACTGGGCCACTGGGCGCTAACAGGAGCCAGCTGCATCCCAGCCAGCCCCAAGGTCTCCCTCTGGCATTCCAGGAGCTCTGCAGTGTGACTGTTGGGTGCCCCAGGCTAGCGTCTCCCCAGCCTCGGGGTCCCGATGCTACTTGAGAGCCTGCTCCACTGCAGAGGCTCAGTCTCCAGAGATGGAGCGGCGACTGCCCCCTCCAGTCCTGGAGCCCTGAGCCCTCTCCCGCATCAAGTCCTGTTGATTTAACATCTTAGGCGTTGTCCAAAGCCATTCATGTCGTAAAAAAAATTTATTGAGGAATCACATATACAGGGAGGCTCAGGTCATAAGTGATCCAAGTTAGCAAAGTGAACACGCGTATAATTGGCACCCAGATCAGGAAGTAGCATGTTCCCCCGGGCCCAGGCCCCCTGTGACCGCCTCCGCTGCTGTCTCCCTGACTCTAGTGCCCTGGATTTGTCTGTCCCATTTGTGAGCTTTCTGTTGGTGGAATCAGGCTCGTGGCTTCTTTCCTTGAATATGCGTCTGTGAGCTTTGCCGTGTGTAGTGAAGTGGTTTGTGCTTTCTTGGAGGTAAATCACGTGTCACGACCCAGTTCACCCTTGAGCACTCGGGGCGGGCGCTGCTGTGAACAACGCCACTTCCGTCAGGGCCTGCCTGGGGTGGCCGGCCGACGCTTCTCTGGAGAAGGACCACGCAGCACTGCCCACTGGGCTGTGGGTGGCATCAGACCCTGTGTGTGTTAGCTGCTGGGGGCACCTGTTCCAGCGTTTTCCTGTTTTCTCTTGGGTTGTCTGCTTTGTGCATGAGATCTGCAGGCCCTCCTTCCACACTCCAGGTACAGGGCCTTTGTGGCTGGCGTACGTGTTGCTGCCTCTCCAGGCTTAAGTGCCGTCCAGCTTCTCAGTTGGCTACACAAAGAAAGTCTGCTTTCTTCGGAAAGTTTCATTGTCTTACCTTTCATGTTGATGTGTGCAATCCTGGTGGCCCCCTGTATGCCAGCCACCCAGAACCGAATCTGCTAGTGCGGGCAGACCCTCCTCTCAGCCGGGTCTTGTCCCCTGGTTCCCTGGGGACCTGCAGTCCTGTCAACAGGATGTCCCCCACACTTCTGCTCCAGCTCCCCACAGCGGCTGGCAGGCCCTTTTCAAAAGGTGTCCCACCCTCCCCCCAGGACGGGCCCACCTCTGCTTTTGCAGCTGGTCTCCCGTGCTGCTGGCGGGTGGCCACGTGGGCCCCCTTTGGTCTCTACTGCACAGGCCCCCCCTCCAGCCCCAGGGCATTCCCCGTGTTCCACCCCACCCCCGTTCCCATCCATCTCTCCCTGGAAGCCCTCTCAGAACTGGTGCAAGCCCGTGTGGCCTTCTCGATGTGGCCTGAGGGTGCCCTCTGCCCGCAGGTCTCCCACCATGGAGCCAGACCCCCAGGCGGGCGTGCAGGTGGGCATGCGCGTGGTACGCGGCGTGGACTGGAAGTGGGGCCAGCAGGACGGCGGCGAGGGCGGCGTGGGCACGGTGGTGGAGCTCGGCCGCCACGGCAGCCCTTCGACCCCCGACCGCACGGTGGTCGTGCAGTGGGACCACGGCACGCGCACCAACTACCGCGCGGGCTACCAGGGCGCGCATGACCTGCTGCTCTACGACAACGCCCAGATCGGTGCGAGGGCCCCGGGGGCGGGGCTGGAGGGGGCGGGGCCGGGCAGAGGGGCGGGGCCGCGCGGCGCCCCCTGACGCTGCCCGCCCGCAGGCGTCCGCCACCCCAACATTATCTGCGACTGCTGCAAGAAGCATGGGCTGCGGGGCATGCGCTGGAAGTGCCGCGTCTGCTTCGACTACGATCTCTGCACGCAGTGCTACATGCACAACAGGCACGACGTGGCCCACGCCTTCGAGCGCTACGAGACGGCCCACTCGCGCCCGTGAGTTCCCCTGCCGACCCGGTGTGGGCGCGGACTCTGACATCCGAGCGGCCTTGGTCCCGGAGGACTGGAGCTGCCTCCCGCTGGCCACTCCCCAGGGTACAGGTCGAGTCCTTCCTGAGCCATTTCCTGGAGGAGTGGCCAGGGTCGTGGTCACGCCCGGGGGGGCGGGGGTGGGCCTGGGCATTGACACCAGTCCCTACCCCCTGCGGAAGGCAACCGTGTCCACCGGGCAGGTCTGCGGAGGTGGGTGCTGTGAATGGGGCCTTCTCCGGTGTCCCGGGCCCCTCCTAGAGCCAGGCTCCCCAGTGGTCCCCCAGTGCCGCCGTAGCCGGGGCGCTGAGGGTGGCCTGCCTGGAGCGTGCTGCCGGCATCCGCACCTGTGGAGGTGCTGTTGGCCTGGCTGGCAGGCTCCCTTGCTGTGGTCGGGGTGGGGGGACCAGGCCGGGGAGGAGTCCACTGGGCTGCGTGGGTGCCCAGAGGTGCACCCCTGTTCCCTGCACTGTTGCCCTCGCCTCCTTGACACCCCACACACACGGAGGGGAGGGGTGTGCTCCACGTCCCAGCCGCCCCTGGCCAGTGTGGGAGCCAGGATCAGCTGTCCGGGCGCCTCCGACCAAGCCGGCCCTGCTGACTCCCTGCTTCCCACGTGCTGAGCTCCCCTGGGCCAGGCCGTGCGCTGAGCTCTGGGGTCAGCTCTAACGGGAGGCAGCAGGTCTGGCGTGAGCGCACGTAGAGGGTGTGTGGTGAGGGTGGGCCTGGGGCGCCCTTCTCACCTGACATCGTGAAAGGTCCCCCAGGGAGTTCCCTGGCAGTCCGGTGGTTAGGACTCTGCATTCTCACTGCCGAGGGTGCGGGTTCAATCCCTGGTCGGGGAACTAAGATCCCACAAGCTGCACGGCGTGGCCAAATTGAAAAAAAAAAAAAAAGGTCTCCTGGAGGGACCTGGGCCACAGCCCCACTCTAGGCCCAGAGTGTGGAGGGCATTGACCTGTGGGGCCAGTTGCTCCGGGGGGAGGGAGAGCTGGGCCTGGGAGCTGGCGGCGCCCCATCCTTTAGATTCCAGGGCTGGGAGTGGAGGAGCAAGGCTGGCAGAGCCGGTCGCCTGCTCTGTTGCACGGTTGCTCCCATGGCCTGGGACCCACTCTCTCTCTCGTAGGGTCACGCTGAGTCCCCGCCAGGGCCTCCCAAGGATCCCGTTAAGGGGCATCTTCCAGGGAGCGAAGGTGGTTCGGGGCCCCGACTGGGAGTGGGGTTCGCAGGATGGTGAGTGGGGGTCCAGGGTGGGAAGGTGGGGGCTGGGCTGCCACTGGCTATGGCTCATCCCCGTGGCGCAGGCTTAGTCTGCTGGTGGGGCCACTGTCTCCCAGGAGGGGAAGGGAAGCCAGGCCGAGTGGTGGACATCCGTGGCTGGGATGTGGAGACGGGCCGGAGCGTGGCCAGTGTGACATGGGCCGACGGCACCACCAACGTGTACCGCGTGGGCCACAAGGGCAAGGTGGACCTCAAGTGTGTGGGCGAGGCAGCTGGCGGCTTCTACTACAGGGAGCATCTCCCGAGGCTCGGTACGGGCGGGCCCCACTGACACCCACCCAGTTGCTCTCTGTCCTGGCTGAGCCTCAGCAGCAGCCCTGGGCCAGGGATGGCCTGTGAAGTCACTGAGGGGAGGGGAGGGGTGGGGGCGGGGGCGGAGGGACCCTTGCGAGCTGGGCCTGCCACCTCACTCCCAGGCAAGCCCGCCGAGCTGCGGCGCAGGGTGAGCGCCGACGGCCAGCCCTTCCAGCACGGGGACAAGGTCAAGTGTCTGCTGGACGCGGACATCCTGAGGGACATGCAGGAAGGCCACGGCGGATGGAACCCCCGGATGGCCAAGGTGAGCCGCCCCACCTGCCAAATCCCCGTGCCCCCGCTCCCCACATCCTCTGGACCCCCGCCCTCGTGCTCCACCTGGCCACAGCCTCCGTGACCCGCCGCAGTGTATCGGACAGATGGGCACCGTACACCGCATCACGGACCGTGGGGACGTGCGTGTGCAGTTCAGCCACAAGACCCGCTGGACCTTCCACCCTGGGGCTCTCACCAAGGTGCATGGGGGGCCGGGCTGAGCCCCTCTGCTCACTTCCGTACCCCCTTTAATGTGCTGGCTTGGCCCTGGGAGTGCCTCCCTCGGGCCCTGAAGGAAGAGGGGAGGGCATGGTGGAGTCCAGAGGGGACTAGGTCCAAGGAGAGGGGACCCTGGTGTGAGGCACGGGGGTGGGGGCCGTGGGGAGCTGTTGGAAGCTGGGGCAGCAGGTCAGGCGCGAACATCTGTTCTGAGGGCCAGAGGGGCCTCTGCAGCCTCAGAGGCAGGAGGTGGCGGGTTGGGGTACTTTCTTAGGAGGGCGGGGTGGACCTTGGCCAGGGCTGGGGGTGGGGTGGGCGTGGTGAGAGCTGTCTGGGAAGCAGTATCCCTTGGATGAGGGATGGAGGGGGTGGGGGGCAGCGGCGTGTCCAGTGATGGCACCTGGGCGGGGGCAGCGCCAGCACTCGGCTCTGGGACTGCTGGGGCACATTTGCCTTCGAGGATGGGGGATGGTGGGGTCATAGGACAGGTGGTTTGTAGAGTGATCTCTGTACCCACGAGGGCACGGGTGAGGAGTGAGTTGCTAGGAAAGGTTTGGGGGTGGGGGAGAAGCAGCCCTGACCCCCTCTGTGCTGTTCCGGCCTGGCCCCCCGGTCATCCTGTGGGCCCCCCTCCCCCGAGCCAGGCTAGTCTGGTCTTGGCTGTGCTGCCCGCTCCCCGTCAGTGTGCAGGGACGGGCCCACCCTGGCCCGCACCCCCCCCACCCCCGCTGGCTTCTGTCCCGTCTAGATGCTGATGTCCGCTGCCTCTCTGGCTGTCACCCGCATGGCTCTGAGGCTAGGCCACCAAGGGCTGCCCTGGTGACCTGTCGCCCTTATCGGGCCAGACCCTCTGGTTGTGCTTTCGGGCAGGGGCTGGGGTCCTGTCCAGGCCAGCCTGTCCTGTGGAGCTGGATGGGGGCGCTTTCCTGCTCTACGACCCCAGGCAGCCACACCTGCCGGGGGCCCCTCAAATGCTTCTCTGTCACTCAGCACAACTCCTGCTCGGTGGGTGAAGTTGTGCGGGTCATTGACGACCTCGACATGGTGAAGCGGCTGCAGGCCGGGCATGGCGAGTGGACAGATGACATGGCCCCCGTGAGTCCCTCACCCCTACCTCCCCACCCCCAGCTCCCTCGCCCCTGGGAGGCCCACCTGAGACCCCGCCCTCTCCCCACCCAGGCTCTGGGCCACATCGGGAGAGTACTGAAGGTTTTCGGAGATGGGAACTTGGGTGTGCTGGTCAATGGTAAGCTGTGGACCTTCAGCCCCTCCTGCCTGGTGGCCTACCGGCCTGAGGAGGACGCCAACCTGGACGTGGCCGAGCGCGCCCGGGAGAACAAAAGTGAGGGCATCCAGCGCGGGCGGCTGGTGGGGGGCGGGGCCGCCCCTGGCCACCACCGAACCTCAGCCCTGCCCTCCCCAGGCTCCCTGAGTGTCGTCCTGGACAAGCTTCGAGCCCAGAAGAGTGATCTGGAGCACCCGGGGAGGCTGGTGGTGGAGGTGGCCCTGGGCAACGTGGCCCGGGCTCTGGACCTGCTGCGGCGGCACCCGGAGCAGGCAAGCTCCTGAGACCAGCCCCCGCCGCCCCCACCCCCGGCCCGGCCCCACCAGCCCCAGCGGGAGGGGCGGGGCCAGGGGCTAACCCTCTGCCCTCCCGGCAGGTGGACACCAAGAACCATGGCAGGACCGCCCTGCAGGTGGCTGCCTACCTAGGCCAGGTGGAGCTGGTGCGGCTGCTGCTGCAGGCTCGGGCGGGCGTGGACCTGCCGGACGACGAGGGCAGCACGGCACTGCACTACGCGGCGCTGGGGTGAGGCCTGGCCGGGGTGCGGGGGGCCGGGCCTGCAGGTCCAGCCAGTGGGCACAGCGCCCCTCCTGCTTCCTCTCCCGCCAGGAACCAGCCTGAGGCCGCCCGGGTGCTCCTGAGCTGGGGTTGCGGGGCCAACACTCTTAACGGCACCCGGAGCTCAGCGCTGCACGTGGCCGTGCAGAGGGGCTTCCTGGAGGTGGTGAGGGTCCTCTGTGAGTGCGGCTGTGACGTCAATCTGCCCGTGAGTGCTGGGTCCCATGGCCCTATCCCTGGGGTCAAGGAGGCAGTGGCCAAGATGTTCTTGCCAAGTGATCACTGGCCCACCACCGGCAGGACGCCCATGCTGACACGCCCCTGCACTGTGCCATCTCGGCGGGCACTGGCGCCAGCGGCATCGTGGAGGTCCTCACCGAGGTGCCGGGCATCGACGTCACTGCCACAAACAGCCAAGGCTTCACCCTGCTGCACCATGCATCCCTCAAAGGCCACACACTGTGAGTTTGGGGTGGACGCATAGCCAGCAGCCAGCTCTTGGCGGTGCTGCCGGGCCACTCTGGGGTCGCCCCTGACCCCAGACGCGTCTCCCTGCTCCCGCAGAGCGGTCAGAAGGATTCTGGCGCGGGCCCGGCAGCTGGTGGACGCCAAGAAGGAGGATGGGTTCACAGCGCTGCACCTGGCCGCCCTGAACGACCACAGGGAGGTGGCCCAGGTTCTCATCCGAGAGGTGTGGACGCAGGGTCCTGGGCAGGCCCGGGGACCGGGGTGTCAGGGCCCACCAGGGTCCCTGGGCTGAGCCTGTACCCCCCCCCCCGCCCCCAGGGCCATTGTGACGTGAACGTTCGCAACCGGAAGCTCCAGTCCCCGCTGCACCTGGCTGTGCAGCAGGCCCACGTGGGGCTGGTGCCGCTGCTGGTGGACGCTGGCTGCAGCGCCAATGCCGAGGACGAGGAGGGGGACACGGCTCTGCATGTGGCACTGCAGCGCCACCAGCTGCTGCCCCTGGCGACTGATGGGGCCGGGGGGGACCCAGGGGCCTTGCAGCTGCTGTCAAGGGTGAGGAAGCATGACTCTGGGTGCTTGAGAGGTGGGCCGTGGCACCTGGCTGCAGGCCCCTGGGTCCTCTGCCCACCTCCACCTTCAGGGACAGCCCTGACCAGGCTCTCTCAGGGTGGGACAGCCCGGGCCGCAGTGGTTTGCAGGCGGTGTCTTCTGCGACCCCAGTCACCGCCGTGTGGCCAATGTTCCTGAGATTCTGTGCTTCAGACCAGCCTGGGAAAGGGGGCGGGGTGCCATATGGGCGGGGGTCGTGTGTCAGGACCCGGGCCCCTCTGCTGGCAGGGGCCTTTACCTGCCTGCCTCCGGCGGCTCTGGGGGTCTCGGGCGGGGCCCAGGCCTCTGAAGCCCGGTGCCAGCCTGGCTCCCTCCAGGCCAGTGTTCCCAGGCGCCCACCCTCACGTCGTCTGTCCTGCCACCCAGCTACAGGCCTCGGGCCTTCCGGGCAGCACGGAGCTGACGGCGGGCGCGGCGGTCGCCTGCTTCTTGGCGCTGGAGGGCGCCGACCTGAGCTACGCCAACCACCGCGGCCGGAGCCCGCTGGACCTGGCAGCTGAGGGCCGCCTGCTCAAAGCCCTGCAGGGCTGTGCCCAGCGCTTCCGGTGAGCAGGCGGGGCCGGGGGCGGGTCCGCCCGCAGCCCTGGGCCCTTTCAAGCCCCTTCTGCCCACGCAGGGAGCGGCAGGCTGGCGGCGGCGGGGGCGCGGCCCAGGGCCCAAGGCTGGCGCTCAGTGCCCCCAACACTGTTACCAACCTGCACGTCGCTGCGCCGTCCGGGCCCGAGGCTGCCGAGTGCCTGGTGTGTTCGGAGCTGGCGTTGTTGGTGCTGTTCTCGCCTTGCCAGCACCGCACGGTGTGTGAGGGTGAGTGCAGGGGGCAGGGGCGGGGCGGGGGTGCGGCGACCGGGCTGGGGGCCCTCGCTCAGCCGTGCGCTCCCCCGCAGAGTGCGCCCGCAGGATGAAGAAGTGCATCAGGTGCCAGGCGGTCATCGTCAAGAAGCTGCGCCCAGGTGGGGCTCGGCGCCGCCCCCCCCCCCCCCGGTGTGGGCCGCTGCACGTCGCCCCGCGGTTCACGGCTCCGTTCCCTGCCATGGGCCACGCTCCTACCCGCGGTTCTCCCCCAAGCCCCGGGCCTCCACAGCCCCTGCCTCTGACCGGGACCCCTTCCCGCAGACGGCACGGAGGTGGTCAGCGCCGCCCCCGCCCCCGGCCCACCGCGGCAGCTGGTGGAGGAGCTGCAGAGCCGCTACCGGCAGATGGAGGAGCGCATCACCTGCCCCATCTGCATCGACAGCCACATCCGCCTCGTGTTCCAGTGCGGTCACGGCGCCTGCGCGCCCTGCGGCGCTGCGCTCAGCGCCTGCCCCATCTGCCGCCAGCCCATCCGCGACCGCATCCAGATCTTCGTGTAGCCCGCGCCCCCTGCCTCGTCCGGGGCCACGCCCCGCGACCGCCTTCGCAAGCCCCTACTCTGTATTTTATAAAAAGATTAATGGACTTTGCGCCTGGTTGCCTGCCTGGGGTGGGGCCGTGGGTCCCCCACCCCGGACCATCCCGACCTGGCCTCTTCCGCCGTTGGCCCGGCGCTGGGCTCTGCGCTTCGGCCAGAGGCCCCGCCTGGCCCCTCCCGACCTGCGTGTCCTGCTCTTCTTCCCAGGACTCACGGGTCCAGAGTCCTGCCAGGATCCCGGTCTCTGGGCCAGAAAGGTTGGGGCCCGGGCTCGCGGTGTCGTCCAAGAGCACTGGTTGGACCGAAACCCCAGCAGCGCCTCCTCCCTACGCCTGGGGCGGGCTGTGGAGACGACAGACTTTGGCCAAAGCAGAACCCGGTCTCGTGGCGGGCTGTGCAGTCCTAGCTAAGCGGGGAGTTGGGCGAGGCCTCTGATTCGAGCCAGAAGCCCCGGCAGGGTTTCAGGACCACTGAGTGTGGGAGGTGGAAGACGGACCTGGGGAGTAGGGCAGAGCACGGGACAGAGACGGTCGGTTTGTCGGCGCAAACGTTTAGCCATGGGGGCGGCGGGCACTGCCCTGGTCTGGGCCCCGCGGCCGGGCGCTTTCCAAGAACCACCGAAGTGCTCCCCCGGAGCCTCAAGGCTGCCAGCCAGCCACTTGGCGCTGACCCCGCTGGCCCGGCGCGCCACTGTCACTCTGGGCTCAAGGCCTGGGTGGAGAACGGGGAGTGCCAGACCCCTTCCCCTCCCCGCCCCCGCGCCTTCTCTGGCTCGGCCCAGCCCCCCCCAACCTCCCCCCCCAACCTCCCCCCCCACCCCCGGCCGCTCCGCCCCGGCGGGAGGCCCGTCCCACCCAGGATCCCGGTTCCCCAAGCCCAGAGGCGCCCTCGCCTACATCCCGCCTGGCTTAGCTCCTCAGTCAGGCATGACCTGAAAGTCGTCCCGTCGAGTCTTCCGTCCCCATGACACCCGGTGCCCCAGCACCAACCCAGGACCGTTCAGACTTAGGCCCTGCGCGCGCTCAGCAGGCAGCGCCTGGTGGGGATTCCTGCGGCGCCCCACCCCCGCTCCCCCGCCCCTTGTGCGCTGTCCCTGTCACCCTCCATGGGTCCTTCCGCTGGACCCTGCAGGTCCTCCTCCCTCCTGGCACCCCAAGCCTTGCTCCGCAGGCGCCTCCTTCTCCCTCTTCCTCAGCCCGGTACTCACTTGCCACGTCCCCTCCCGTCGCATCCCTCCCCTCTCGTGGGGTCCCTGTCAGCCAGCGCCTGCAGGGGACTTGTCCTGAGCTGGCCAGGATGGAGGTCCCACTGCCGGGTCTCATCCGGTGTCCAGCGGGACTCCGTTGGGGAGAAAAGCTGCCAAGTCAGTCAACTCTCAGCGAGTTTGGGGACCCGGCTGACCACTCCTGCCTAAGCCCAAGCCCCCGGTGTCCGTCCCTTCCCTGGCGTCCAGGGCCCTTCTCGCAACACCACCCCCACTCCCACCCCCGCCAAGTGACCCCGCCCAGTTGGCCCTGCCCAGGCCACCGCCACCGACCCACAGGCCCGGGTCCCCGCACCCCAGGCTGGAGGTGTCGGGGGTGCTCCCGACAGCAGGCGGCCAGCTGGTTCCCTTCGGGGCAGCCGCGCGCCCTCCCCCTCAGGGCTGTAACCCGAGCCGCCACCGCCGCGCTGCCCCGCCGCCTGAGCCCCGACAGCGATTCCGCAGGCGCCATGGGCCGCGGGGCCTGCGTCCCCTCAGCGGCGTCGGGGGCCCACGACCGGGCCCGCCTTCTCGGAGCCGTGCTGGGCGCGCTGTGCCTCCTCCCCACGCTCGTGCTGCTGGCCCGGCCGGGGGCCCTGGGGAACCGGCCCGTGGCGAGCGCAGCGCAGGTGAGAGCGGGCGCGGGAGCGGGCGAGTCGGCCCCGGCTGACCGTCCGGGCCTGAGTCGGCGAGTCCTCGTCCGTTGAAGGGGGGGTGGGGGGCAGCATCTGCCGGCAGCTCCGCCCACTCCGACCTGGCCTGTTTTTAGTAACGTTTTTCTTTCTGGTTGTTAAGTAGCCCTGGCTCGGGGTGGAAAACCGGAAAATGCCGAAAGACAAAGGGGTCCCTCCCTGGAGAGAGCGCCAGCGCTCCCTGGAGCGCGCGCCCTCCCATCCTTCGAGGTCCATTTCCTCGCGGCTTGGGGCTTGGGGACAGTCCCTGCTGCCTCCCCACGGGGCACTTGCTTCCCTCGAAGGGAGACGCTGTGCCCCCGACCGCGGGTGTGCTCACCACCCCAAGCGTTGGCCCGCCGCAACCCCCAGCGCCCCGCAGACGCCGCTACACGCTGACCCCGACGCGGCTGCACTGGGACCACTTCAACCTCACATACAGGTGCGACCCTGGCCCTGATTGGGGGGGCGGTGCTGCCTGGCTGCCACCCCTGACCATGACTCCCACCCCAGGATCCTCTCTTTCCCGAGGAACCTGCTCAGCCCCAGAGAGACCCGGCGGGGCCTGGCCGCCGCCTTCCGCATGTGGAGTGACGTGTCCCCCTTCAGCTTCCGCGAGGTGGCCCCTGAGCAGCCCAGCGACCTCCGCATAGGTGGGCGCCGTGCCCCCAGTCCCCGCCCCGCCCCAAGGCCCCCTTTCAGCCCCGTGCTCCTGCAGGCTTCTACCCGGTCAACCACACGGACTGCTTGGTCTCCCCGACGCACCACTGCTTCGACGGCCCCACGGGCGAGCTGGCCCACGCCTTCTTCCCCCCGCACGGCGGCATCCACTTCGACGACAGCGAGTACTGGGTCCTGGGCCCCACACGCTACAGCTGGAAGAAAGGTGACGCCGGCCTGGCCTCCCGTGGGGCCCTCGCACCACGGGCGGGCACAGCGGGAGGGCTTTGGGGGGGGGATCATGGCTGGGATTTGGGATCAGGGAGGCGGGCAGGGGCAGGCTGGGAGGAGGTCGTAAGCCTGGGTTCCGGGAGTCCTGAAGCCCCCTCCCCCCACACCAATGGAGCCCGAGCTGGAGCTGCATTCCTGGGGGCCAGCTCACCACCTCGCCAGCCTGGAACACTCTTATCTTCCCACGGCTGCCCGAGGGAGGCTCCCGGCACTGCAGCAGCTGTTCGGGCCTCGGGGGCAAGGCCGGCGGGCCGGCGGGGGGGTGGGGGGCGGCGGAGGGCTGGGCCGGGTCCCGGGCGCTGACCGGCGGGGCCCGCAGGCGTGTGGCTCACCGACCTGGTGCACGTGGCGGCCCACGAGATCGGCCACGCGCTGGGCCTGATGCACTCGCAGCATGGCCGGGCGCTCATGCACCTCAACGCCACGCTGCGTGGCTGGAAGGCGCTGTCGCAGGACGAGCTGTGGGGGTTGCACCGGCTCTACGGTGAGTGCGGGACCGGGGCGGGCGGGGCCAGGGGCCGGGGCGGCGGGCCCTGAGTCCAGGCTGCCCCCCTGCAGGCTGCCTTGACCGGCTGTTCGTGTGCGCGTCCTGGGCGCGGAGGGGTTTCTGCGACGCCCGCCAGAGGCTCATGAAGAGGCTGTGTCCCAGCAGCTGCGACTTCTGCTACGGTGAGCTTGGGTGTCAGGCACCGGCCTGCCTCTGGCCAGGGCGCCAGGTACTGATGTGGCCTCTGCCCCCGCCACCCCGTACGAGCAGAGTTCCCCTTCCCCACGGTGGCTGCCACCGCACCGCCCCCCAGGACCAAAACCCGGCTGGTGCCCGAGGGCAGGAATGTGACCTTCCGCTGCGGCCAGAAGATCCTCCACAAGAAAGGCAAAGTGTAGTGAGTGACCCTGCCTGGGCGCCCGAGGGTGGGCGGGGGACTCGGGACCCTGCCCAGCCCTCCGCCCTCCCCGCAGCTGGTACAAGGACCAGGAGCCCCTGGAGTTCTCCTACCCCGGCTACCTGGCGCTGGGCGACGCGCACCTGAGCATCATCGCCAACGCCATCAACGAGGGCACCTACACGTGCGTGGTGCGCCGGCGGCAGCGCGTGCTCAGCACCTACTCCTGGCGCGTCCGCCTGCGGAGTTGAACGCCGCCCCAGGGCTGAGGGTGCAGATAAAGCACTTTCTCTCTCAAGTCTCCTGGCCCTTTCTTGGGAGGTTGGGCGGCCAGTCTTGGCCCAAGGGGTGCGGAGCCTGCAGCCAGTTCCTTGCAGGGAGGATGCTGTCCACAGAGACAGGCCGAGAAGGGCTTCTCCAGGCCGGGCCTGGAACAGTGGGTAACCCGAGGCCCAGGCGCCAGCAGCATCACCAGGGCCAGCGCGCTGAGCCAGTGGGGCCGGGGGTCTCGCGTGGGCTCAGGGCTGGGAAGGGGGTGGGCCCTGTGGCTGCAAGGCCTCCCTGAAGGGAGTAGGGTGAGCGCGGGCAGCGTGTGTGTGTCGGGGAGGCTGGCGGTGCCCGCAGGAGGAACTAGCTCGGTGCAGCTGGGGGACCCGGGCAGTGACAAGTCCCCTTCTGCCCAACCGACACTGTCCAGCCAGACCAGTAGCTGGAGGACTCGCGGGCTGCAAAGAGCTGAGCCCACGGAGACTGCCTTTCACCCCTCTCTCTTTGAGTGTAGGGGCTGGGGCTCCCCCCGCACCCCGGGGAGGCCCAGGACCCAGCACAGGACCAGCCACTTAAAGAAGGAAATGCCAGACCTTTTCTCCAAGAATATTTTACTACATCTTAAAACACGTAACCACCTTGTACAAAAACCCGCTGTGGCTGCGAGCTCGCACGCCTGGCTCTGGGGCCCTGGGTGAGAGGCAGGAAGGTGCTGGAGCAGCAGCCTGAAGATTAAGAAGTACCAAACCCCCCGCAGCTCTGTTCCCAGTCATGGCCAGCACCCGACTGGGGTGGCCGCCGGTGGTCACCGTGGCTGAGTGTGTGTGTGTGGGTGTATGGGTGCCCGCCCTCTCCTCGCAGGGCAAGTCCGATACATCTGAAAAAACACAGCCTTTCCTCCCACGGCAAGGAAAACGTGATTTAATTCTACAAATTTACAAACCAAGATAAAGTGAAAACATGGAGAACCCCACGAGGCCAGCAGCCAGTCCTAGACTTGAGGTCGCGTCCACGGCAGCCCCGTGGCAGTGGCGGCACCTGGTCAGGGCAGGACGGGGGTCTGGACCCAGACGCCGCCTCCAGTGTCTGCCGCTGTCCCAGCTGGGCCTCAGCGGTTGGCGCTCCCCAAGGTGGGTCCGGGGTCAGCTCTGAGCCTTAGAACTTGAGGCTGAAGCCTGGGCCCGCGGCCGAGGCCCCCTGGTTCGTGGTTGTGAGGTGGAAGCCCGTCTCCTTCAGGTCGTCGTCACCCTGTGGACACAGCGGCTTCGTGGGGCCCCAGCCGGGCCAACCCCGCCTTGGGGACCCCGCTCCTCCCGCCAGCCCGCCCCTCACCAGCTGGCTGTAGCCCAGGCCTCCCTCTGGGGGCCGGGGGCTGGTGCCCCGCTTCACCCTCTGCTGTTCGCTCTTGGCGGGCCATGTGGGGAACATGGAGGGATCGATGGGGAGGGGGGTCTCGCGGAAATACTCGTGCTTGAGGCCATCCTCTGCGCTGACCCTCCGTCCAGGGAAGTAGGTCAGAAACCTGGGAGAACAAGGCACTTGGCAGGGGCGGGGCTGGGCGGGGAGGAGGCGGGCTGAGGGTGGGGTGCAGGGAGGGACGCACTTGTTCATGAGGTCGAAGCCCTGGTCTGAGAGCAGAGCCCCGAAGCGCTTGCGGAGGTTGTTATACGGGTACTCGGTGAAGGTCATCTTCTTGACTGCAGGGAGGTCATTGTAGCCGGGCCAGATTTTCTCACTGGGGGTCCCCAGGTCCTGAAACAGGGCGGCGTCTCAAATAGCCAGGCCCTGCAGGGAAGGGTCACCTGGCCCGGGCGCCTGCACACGTCCCCAGGGGCACCCACCTTGAACACTTTGTTGATTTGATCGATTTCCGACTTCCCAGGGAACAGCGGCTTCTGAGTCAGCAGCTCCCCAAAGATGCAGCCCACCGACCACATGTCCACGGCCGTGGAGTACTCCTGGGGGTCAGGAAGCACTCAGGGGGCTGGCGGGTCAGGGCGCCCAGGACAGGCTCCTGCACACCCACACTCACCTTGGCGCCGAGCAGCAGCTCGGGGGCACGGTACCACAAGGTCACGACCACCGGGGTGTAGGCCTTCAGAGGGGACCCATACTCCCGCGCCAGCCCGAAGTCCCCCACCTGTGAGGACAGAGGGCGGGCTGTGGGCGACTCCACGCCCGGGAGCTGGCCGCTCCGCGAGCCGCCCCCAGGGCTCACCTTGAGGATGCCGGCATGGCTCAGCAGCAGGTTGGATGTCTTGAGGTCTCGGTGCAGGATCCAGTTGTCGTGCAGGTGCTTCACCCCACGCAGCAGCTGGATCATCAGGGTCTTCACCTCCCCTGGATGGCGACAGGTCAGCGCATGGCTGGGCCCCCGGGTCTTCGGCTGCCTGAGCGGCCACCGAGCTTCCCGGCGCCCGGGCACCCACACGCGCGCAGCGCGACAGGGTCAGCGTTCCAGGTCAGCACTCCCGCCCCGGGCGACCTGAGCGCAGGACGTCCCTCAGGGGGACCTGGGCGTAGGGCCCTACCCGGCAGGAAGGGCTGCTTCATGGTCTCCATGAGGCTCTTGAGGTCGTGCTCCACGTAGTTCATCACGATGTAGATCTTGTCCATGTTGCTGCCCACGACGATTTCCTAGGAAACGACAGCAGGTCCCATGGCCCGGGGGTCCCAGGCTGGCCCTGCCACCGCCGGCTCTCCCAGGAGACCTGAAATCCCAGGGCCCAGACGCTGGGTGACAGCAGGGATCTCCTAAGTGCGACGGCCACTGGGGTGTAGCACTTGGGGGCCCCGCGGGGCAGAGGCGCATGGGCCGGCGGCCTCACCCTGACGGTGACGATGTTGGGATGCTGCGCCTTGAGGATGGTGTTGATCTCCCTCAGCGATGTGATCGGGAAGCCTTCCTTCTCTTTCTCCATTTTTAGCCGCTTCAGAGCCACGATTTCATCTGAAAAGAAAGCAACGGGAAGACCCAACGTTGAGCAAACATTCTTCCACCCACACATTCTTTCTGTTTCATCGCTGTTCCCCCACGATCACGGGACATGGCCAACCAGCCTCCCCCAGGTGCTCAGGGCTTCGACTGCTTCTCTGAGGCCCCGCCAAGGGTGCACACCTGCCTGAGGCTGCAAGCAAGCAACACAGAGCCTCATGGTCAGGCCGACTTCTGGCCTCTGAAGGCGCCAAGGGGCCAGCTGCTCAGGTGTGCACCAGTCAGATAAGGCAAGGCTGAGGCCCAGCACCAGGGGAGGGGCGACGACCAGGATAGTAGGGAACTATACCCAGTGACCCTGACACTGAAGGTGCCAGCGCTCCGCGGTGCTGGCTGGCACTCTGGGCCACCCGGTCCATGCGCCACACCACCCCTTCCCTTTGGGGGACCATCCTGGGACTCGCCCCACCTGTTTTCTTGTCCTTTGCTCTGTACACCACCCCATAAGTGCCTTCTTCAATCCTGTTCAGGCACTGGAATTCCTCCACACTCCGACAGCCCTGAGAGGAAGCCAGCATGAGGGCGCGGCAGCGGGGCCACACCCCAGAGGGAAGCCCCGCGGCCGAGAGGGAAGCCCCGCTGGACAGACGTGTCAGGAGGGCCCGCAGGGCGCGTGGGCAGAGGCCCGGGAACGCTCTCCTCGCTTCAGTGAGCACGTGCCCCTTTATCCAAAAGCCAGCCCTGGGCAACCCCCCACCCCGCCACCTCCAGCCTCCTCATTCTAAGATGAGGCTGGGACAGGAGTGGCCCTGTGCACCGCACCCCCAGCTGGCGCAGGAAACCCCCAGAAGCTGGGGCGGCACTTGGGGCTGGGCCACTGGCCTTGGGGCGCCCGGAGCACCTGAGGCCGCTCACCCTCTGGAGACCTGCCCTCTCCAACCCCCTCCCTCCAGCATCATTGTTACCGACTTTTCCCAACAGAAAACCTGGGCTGACTCATAGCACTGCCCTCCGACCCCTGCACAGCGACTGGGCGAGGGGAGCTGGTGCCCACTCAGCCCAGGCCGAGGCAGAAGTGACCGCAGAGCTGACCGCCTGCCAGGCTGCCGTCCCCTCCACATGGGGCCCCTGGCGGGCGTCCTGGCTGCGGACGCAGGAACTGTCCCCCACCCCCCAAGACTGCTGGACAAGAGGCTGGACCATGATCAGGGACACGTGAGAGGCCAGTGGCCGGGCCCGCCCACTGACAGACACCCAGAGCAGGGACCCAGCTTCTGCTCTCAGCAACCGGCCCCGTCCACAAGCAGCAAGGCAGAGCCAGGCCTGGGGCGGGGAGGGCACCTGACCTGCAGGGCTGGCAGGTACTTGGGCAGCTCCTGTTTGAGCTCGATGGGTGACAGGGCTGGGGAGTCGGGCACGAAGTCCCCCTCGGTGAGGGCGCTGCTCTGGGGGGTGCCCTCGCCCACCTCCTCTTCCCCCTCTTCGCTCTCTCCAGAATCGCGGTCAAATCGTGACTCTGGAACTTCAAAAGTTCAACCCAATTACGAACCAAGAACAAGCAAGTGTGGCTACCCCACCCGTTCTGGGTGGGGGGACAGCGAGTGCAGAAAGAAGCCATATTGAGAGCCCCGGGGGGCCGGGCACAGGCTGCGCGTCCCACCGCCCTGGACAGAGGGCACTGTGTCTTGGACCCACTGGCCGGGCTGGGACCACTGTGAACCACTGACCGGTCGCGAGCCACAAGGCCCGCCCAAAACTTGCGGCCACTGGCCAGAGGGCTTGGCCTGGCTGCCTGTGGAGGCCATGCAGCCCCTGGTCAGCAACGGCCCTGTGGTCGGAGTTGAACTGGCGTTTCCCAGCCTCCCCTGGTGTCCAAGCCCATTACTCTCAGGATGGCGCTCATTCAGCACTGTCCCTTCTAAGGGACGCTGGCCCCCATGGGCCCAAGCGGCCAAGTGCAGGGTGCTGGGGGAAGCAGCTCCCCGCGAGCCAGCTGGGTCCTGGGACGCACCAGCCAGGCGCTCCCTGTAGCTCCCGGGGCACGATGTGCCTCTGGGAAAGGATATTTCTTAGGTCGCTGCCCCGCTCACGACTCAAACATGAGTCAGCACCCAGGTCAGGGGCAGACGAGGAGGCGGTGAAGCACCACTCGGGGGGCCTCTCACCAACCAAGACGTGGTTTTCATTCTCTCGCTCCTCCTCTTCACTCATTTCTTCTTCACTCACTTCCTCTGTAACGGAAACAGGTGTCACCTCAGACCCTCCACAAGCAGAAACGCGGTCCGCGTTGGCCGACAAGGAAGCAAGGGCGCCCTATGTCGTTGACTCGGGAGCCTCATGTAAGTCCCAGACAGCCAGGCGTTTCCGATCTGGATACATTTTTACTGACATTTCACATCACCCACCTGCAGCTGCTACGCTCTTACGGAGTTAAACCGCGTGCGCGCGTGCGGGCGGGGCGTGCGCGCGGGGCAGGGAGTGCGTGCGCGCTCACCGGCTGACTGTCCGGATGCGTCCTCGGAGTTGCTTCCGGTCTCCTCCTCCTCCTCCTCCTCCTCCCCCTCCGACTCTTCGCTGCTGCTCCCCTCCTCCTCCTCCTCCTCCTCCTCTTCTTCCTCTTCCTCCTCCTCCTCGGAACCGGACCCTGACTCCGCTTCAGGAAGGAAACAGCCCGCAGTGAGCTTCGGCCCCGGGGGGCCACGGACCTGGGCGGGGCCGGGCGCGCCGCTACCTGACGAGGACTCCGCTGAGCTGGTCCTCCTCTCGCTGCCGCTGATGTCCTGCAGGTCGGACAGCAGGTCTCTCTCTTCCACTTTCTCTTCTTTTACTTATGGAACAAACCATCAAAGGTGAATGTGGGAAAACGTCTGAAACTAACAAGACTCGATGGCGCTTCTCACACGAAGACTAACTTCGGTTTGTATGGGAGACAGCTCACCCAGATACCCGGGAGGAAGGCGACTCTTCAAAAGACCAGTAACAAGCGTCTGTGCCGATGAACGTATCCGTGCACAGCCCCTCTCCCACACCACGGCAGCGCTTAGCGCCTCGCGGTGCGAAGCAGCAGATACTTTCTGTGCTCGGCGCCCCTCGCAAAGACCGCCACACGCCGGCCCTGCTAGCGCCGTGCAGCCTCACCTGGCTTCCGGCTGTCCCCGAGCTCAAACCTCTCTCGAGGCGGCCGGAGTGGGCTCCGACTCCAGTGGCTGGCTTTCACCTTGTCGCCATAGTCCTCTCTCGCTGTCCGGTGATGTGCAGACACTAGGCACGAGAACAGAAAGGAGGTGGTGCCGGCAGCCCCCTTTCCCACGGCACACGCGCCCCCACCCCCGCACAGCGCCGGAATGGAGCACAGGAAGCGACCAGAGGACCCAGGTGGGCTTTCTAGACTGCTCTCTATTGGTCAAAAGGCAGGGGCCAGAACCCACCTCTCCAGCCTGGGCCTGACCCCCAGTGAGTGGACCCCAGACACAGCTGTCTGGGGCGGACAGCCCACACCCCAGGAGCCGCAGGGTCGTCCGGCCCCGCCCCTCGCCCCACCTCCCCGCCGGGCCCCGCCCTCGCCCCACCTTCCCGCCGGGCCTCCCGCTCCTTGCGCCGCTCCTCGGCCCGCCGCTCCCGCTCCTTCTGCTCCCTCTGCTCCTTCTGCTGCTCCCGCATCTTGCGCTCCCGTTCTCGCTTCCTTTCTAGCTGCTCGAGGCGGTCCCTGGAACCAGCATACGCCACATTTTCACCCCGGAGCAGGCAGTTCTCCTTTTTGCCCCCAGTGCTTTTGCTCGCGTTTATAAACCACTTCTCTGGGCCGTTCAACCCTCAGAGAGCTTTTTAAAAAGCAGAACACACACGCATGCGCGTCCTGGGAACCTCGATCCTAAAGCGTCACACGGAAGAAAGTGCCGGTACAAGGAGGTAACAACAACTGCCTGGGGCAGAAACCCCACTGGCTCCAGAACATTCTGCTCGCCAGCTCTACCGAGACTCGCCAAGAGGATTTCCCTCCGTGCACACAATGTAACTCCACCTCTACCAGAAGCCAAGTCTTTCTGGGCCCCCAAGGGCTGGGAGAGCCCATCTGAGGAAGGGCGGGGGAGCCACAGACCTGGGCCGGGCGCCCTGCGGATCCTGGGGCCAGCTGTCGTGTGGGGGTCAGGAAATATCAGTGACCAGTGACCGAAACACGTGGGGTCGGCGGCACCGGACGCCAAAAAGTTAAAACTCATCAGTCCGTTAACCCTCAGGTCCCTACAGGGTTAAGTCCAAATACAACTTTAAAAGCGAACACGTTAAACAAAAAAGGCAGCATTATACACAGAGAAATGAGCACAAGCAAAAAACGGTGAGAGCGCAACCAGGGTCGCCAGTACTTTCCACATAGTCAGACGTCACCACTGGAGGGGCCGGACCACGGCTACTGGGCTCCACGCACTGTTTCATAAATGCCAGCGAATCCAAACTACCCGCAAGTAAAAGCGGAAGGAGACTTCCCTGGCGGCCCAGTGGTTAGGCCGCCGCATTTCCAGTGCAGGGGGTGCGGTTTCGGTTTCATGCCGCGCAGTATGGCAAAACAAACACAAAAAGTGGAGGTATAACTTACATATAGAATTCAACCAGCGAGCTCAGTTTCTCTGAACACATCCCTGGAATCGGGCAACCATCACAAGCCGGCTTCAGGACACTCCCAGCACCCACTGATCGTACCGCCTGTGGCCCCCCCGCCCCCCACCCCGTCCCCCACCTCCCAAGCCTGCTTCTCCCTGCTCTGCATTTCCCAACGTTTCTTCGGCTTGCTTTGGGATGAGTTTGCTTTTTTTCTGGTTTCTTTGGGTAGAAGGTTAGGTTATTGATTGGACAACTTCCTTTTCTGCTTTCTGGTTTAGCTGCTTACAGCTGAAAACACTTCACTCCAAGCACAGCTGGAGCTGCATCCCTAGGTTTTGACACACTGTCTTTGCTCTCATCTTGTTCAAAATATTTTTAGGGAATTCCCTGGTGGTCCAGTGGTTAGGACTTGGCGCTTCCACTGCTGGGGCCTGGGTTTGATCCCTAGTCAGGGTACTAAGACCCTACAAGCTTTGAGTCGCGACCAAAAAAAGTTCAAAATATTTTGTTTTTCCTTACAATTTTTTCTTCGGGCCATGGGTTTTTCACAAACGGGTTGTTAGATTCCCAACATTTGAGGATTTCCCCAGGTTTCGTTCTGTTGCTTTTTCTTTAATAGAAATTTATTTTTGGCTGTGTTGTGTCTTTGTTGCTGCGTGTGGGCTTTCTCTAGTTGCGGCGCGCGGGGGCTGCTCTTTGTTGCGGCGCGCGGGCTTCTCGTTGTGGTGGCTTCTCTTGTTGCGGAGCATGGGCTCTAGGCACGTAGGCTTCCGCAGTTGTGGCTCACGGGCTCAGCAGTTCTGGCTCACGGGCTCTAGAGCGCAGGCTCAGTAGCTGTGGCACAAGGGCTTAGTTGCTCCGCAGCATGTGGGATATTCCTGGACCAGGGCTCAAACCCGTGTCCCCTGCATTGGCAGGTGGATTCTTAACCCCTGCGCCACCAGGGAAGCCCTGTTGCTGACTTCTAATTGAATTCTTCTGTGATAAGAGGGCATACTTTGTATGGCCTCAATTCTTTTAAATTTCAGACTTGTTCCATGGCCCGGCACACGGTCTCTGTTGAAAACTCATCCCAGGAGCTCTTGCGGCAATCCATGTCCTGCAGCTGTGGCTGCAGTGCTGTGTCCACCTGTCCCCCAGCCTCTGTTCACCTGGGAAGGCCTTTATTTGCCCCTCACTTCTGAGGCTGGCTGTGCTGGATACAGAATTCTGGGCTGGCTGGGTTCCTGCCTGTGGCCCCCCGGTTTCTGATGAGAAGCACCCCGCTCGCTGTTGCCCTTCATGAATTTCTCACTAACTTCCCCAGTGTGACTGTGACTTTGTACTTATCCTACCTGGCGCTCACTGAGTTTCTCGGATGTGTAGATAAAACGGTTTTCATCAAATCTGAGAAGTACTCAAGTCATTATTTAAAAGCCACCTCTGTGCACCTCCTTCCCTCCCACACGCCGCACGTGTGCTGGTACACTGGATGCTGTTCCACAGATCTTGAGATTGAAGATCCTTTCCTCTCTGTCTTCAGAAGGCATGAAGTCTGTTGCTGCATCTTCAGGTTCCTTGCTTCCAAGTCTTCGCCAAATCTGGAAACGCTGTCTACTATGTCTTTCTTCCTTAATACGGGGTCAAACCTTCTTACGTCTTTGTATGTCTCAAAACTTCTTGTTGAAAACTGGACATTCTAGGTAACATCTTGCAGCTACCCTGCACTCGAATTTTTCCTCCCAGTTGTTCCTGTTTAGTAAGCCGCTGGGCTAATGACCCTGTGAACTCTTGTCTCCCTTGTACAATGTGGCCACTGCTGCATTTTCCATGTGCTCCTCTTTATTTTCAAGCTTGGCTTCCTTGGGGTCACCACCGTGTCTGCACAGCTGTGTGACTGGACCACACTGGACAGAGCACAGGGCTTAGCAAACGTGAGTGTGTCATGTGCCAGCAGCCAGGACACTGAAGGCTCTGCTGGCCTCACAGTGGCCTTAGACCCCAACCTCCCAGCTGCATCTCTCACACTCCGAGTCCTGAGAACAAAGGCTCTCCTCACACCTGCTGTACCCGCCCTCTGTTCGGCCCTGGCTGCTGGGAACGTCAGCACCTTCCAGCCTGCTACTTCCCTTCCGTGGAGCAGCACAGCTCTCAAGCTCTCTCTGGAAATGACTGCAGGACCCAGAGGTGGCCCTAGGACTCACACCTGGGCCACGCAGAACAGATCTGGGGTGAACAGATGCTCTCTCCTGGAACTCTAAGCCCGCACAGAGGCACCTGGAGACGAAGGCCTAGGAGTCTGGTATCCCAGCTCCCGGGCCATTTCAAGGCCTTTGGGATTGCCTTTGTCACTTCTCCTTTTGTTTCTTGTTTGGAAGAACCAGAGTCTATTTCTGCTGCGACCCCAGACAACCCTAAGCAACACATCTTGTTGGTCTTCCTGGACAAGGCCCCCTGGAACAGAGCTGGTGCAGAGCAGGTGCTCCGCACACACCTGCCGAGTGAGCAGACGGGGAATCGCCCACACCCCAGGCCTCCCCGCACTGACTCTGCCTCAGGACTCATGTGCAGGGACTGGCTGCCCCCAGAGTGGCTCCACCCGGGCCTGGACAGCAGCCCTCGCCCTCCTCTCCGGGGGCGCCGAGCTCGCGTGTGGACAGCCGCTCCCCTCCTCCAGCCACCCGCCACCCCTCCCTCCTCTCTCTCCTTCCCCTACGGCTGTATGTCCAGCCCAAACCTTCGCTCCTCGCCTCTTGATTCCTCTTGGACCCCCAGCTCTGTCCAGCAGCACCCATCCCTGCAGGCCCGTGTCACAGGCGGGCGCGGAGGCACCGCCCGCCCGGGCCGCCGGCCTCACCTCTCCCTCCGGGAGTGCTCCCGCGCCAGCTCCCTCCGCTTCTGTCGCTCCCACTCCCGCCGGGCCTTATCCTGCTCTTCTCGGTGCCGTTTACGGCGCTCGTGCTCTCTCTCCTTCTCCTTCACTCTGGCATGCTTCCCTAGTGGCAAACAGGATGTGTCATACCAAGAAACTTAACCTCCAGAAACTCAACTTGAAAATACCCAGTGAAGAAAAGAAAAAATATCTAATCATTGACTTGGAGAAACAATCATGACTTTCTGTTAAAAAAAAAAAAAAAAAAAAGGAGAATGAAAATATAACACTCTATGCAGTGAGCCTCCAGTTAAGAAAAAACAAAAATAACGTGATTATCACTGAACAGAACTGTGATCTCCAGCTTTCTTTCTAATTTTCTGTATTAAATAAACTGTGATTAGACTGTATTAGTTTCACGATTTAAAAAGAAATCACCACTTGTAAAGGATACGGGACAAAGCTTATCTCCTTTTAGTTTCTACATTACGTTATACACCACGTTAGCCAACTGAGTTTAACAATGAGATTTATATCAGGTCCCAGGCCCAGTTTTCCCAACACCCCTAAGAAGCTCTTTAATACTGGTATGAGATAAAACCCATTATTTCAGTTTTATCAAGCATCTGTTTCTTAGTTAAAGCAATTTAGCATTGAAGACTGTGTTTTCCCTTGTTGAATTAAGACAATTCTGTAGGTAGACAAACTACCCCAGAACAATGCAATCGGGGGAAACACACAGAAGAAAACATAGAAGGAAAACAATGTATCTATTCAGAATGATCTACAATAAATTTATGTTGTTAGCTAAAATTTTATTCTCTTCGCTTTCAACTGTGCTTTGGAGAAGGCAGTAGATCATGAAATAGGAACGAGACCCCATCTGAACACAATACAAAAGAAAACAAATGCTCTGTACCCCCTTCTGTGGAATGACTACGATGCCTACGTTTCTCTTTTCTCTTTTCATCTTTCCTGTGATGAGCTTTTTCTTTCCGAGACATTTGCTGGGGTGGTTTGATAGCCAAAGAATCATCTTCCTCTCCTCTGAAATAAGACACCACAGCATTACATCACGCCTGAGAAAGTAATGTGAGGAGCACCGGGGTATCGTGGAGTGTCTTCAACCCAGAGAGATGACGGGTTCAGAACAGACAGGTGAACCTCAACCATCAGCTAAAAGATGATGTTCATTATGAAACCTAAGCCCAAACTGCATATTAAATACAGATTCAGATGGAAAGTGTTAAGTGGGGAATCAATGTGAAACATGGAATAGAAAGGCCTCTCTGAGGAACTTTTAGGGTATTCATGATCTTGGTCATGGGGATAGTTTACAGGTATATAACAACGTATCAAACCACACACCTGAAATCTGTGCAGTTTGTCATTTACACCATAATAAAGTTGTTAAAAAAGGTCCCACAATTTTAATCAAACTTAATGATCTCAAAAGGTCGTTTAACAATATTTTCAACTGATTATATAACCAAAATCTTGGAAGAATTCACACCCTATGCCTTTTTGCCTTAATTTCTGGTTATGTTGTTTTTAACTGCTTGATGATGGACATGAGAAGAAAACAAGTGGGGAGAAAGCACAGCACGGGAAGAAACGTCAGAACATACAGACCTCGGTAGGACCGTTTCTGTATCAAGGCCTTGCTCCACGTATCTTTCAGCAGCTACTTTGGTTTATTTGTAGATAATTTTAGACAGTAATTATACAAATCATCACAAACACACAGCAGAATTCTTTACATGTACCACGTGAATGGTGTTCACTTCACTGCAGAATGATCACAAAGAAAGGAACACACGCTCAGGCTTTTCCTAAGAAGAGGGGAGAGCTGGTAACTGACACCACACAAGAGTCATTTCAATCTAGAGGTAAACCTCAGGTCATGACCTCAAACTTTCAAAATAACACTGAGAAGGGCCAGCCAGGACCGTGGCCCTGTCATGGGCTCAGCCTGCCTCCTCAGGGGAGCGCACGTGCAGCCGCTGGGCTCCTCCAGCGCCACGGCCCTCTCACCTGTCCTCCATGGAGCCCTCTCTTCTATACGGCGAGTTCCTTATCGTTATCTCCATGCGGTGGTCCCTCAGCTCCCCCTCCTCCAGGGAATCCCGCTTGGAATCCCGGTCATCAGACTAAGAAGCAAGGAGAAAGCAATTTTCCTTACAGATAAGCCTATTTTTCATAATACTCAAACCTTGCCACTATCCGAAAACAAACTTTCATACACACTTTGAGTGAACCAATGTTATAAAATATAAAAAACTTTCATTCAGATCCCGTTGATTTTTCGTGTAACTCTCTGTAACCCAGAACCTGAGAAATTTAACACCAGCGTATATGACAGGGGACATTAGACTCTGTGACAAGTCTGTTAGCTGTTTATATTAGCCAGAACTGAGCCTTAAAGCATATTTTATACACCAAATACTTTACAGTATCTCAAAAAGTACTCATAAATACGTAAGAAAGGTCTGCTGCTAAACTTATCAGAAGAGGAATGTCTTTCAATGCCCCTTATCAAATTACTAAAGTTTTCCTATGTTATTAGGCAAACCAAGAAAGGTGTAAAACAATAATACTAATTTCAAGGCAGCTTCCTACTATACTAAAAATACTTGGAAATGGTGTCCTAAACATAATGATGAAATGAGAAAAATAAGCCCAACCGCACTAGTGATTTTAGGTTCAAAATACTTTATTTTCCACGTAGCTGTGGTCATCTATATGCAGCTTTAGTACGTTATCGATCTGCTGTCAATGTAAACTGAGTATCTGAATGTTTTTGTTAATTTTTAGAATAGATTTTGGGCTCACCTGCGACATTTGGAAGTACAAAAGAACTTCACCGAAGAAGCGTTGTTCTAATGGAAAAATGAGGGCAAAGAAATTAAATCTCCTTTAAAAAAAACACTTACTTAAAAAACATGGCTTACATTTTTTAAGCGTTTTATCTCTGCTTTCTCCTCTTGTTCCTTCCGTCGTTTCTTTTCCTGAAGAATTTCATCTAAAGTTTTCACTTTCCAAGAGTCCTTTTCATCACCCATTTGAGTTAAAACACTGCAAAAAGGACGAAGAATTCAAACTGTGTCAGGACACAGCAAACTGTGGTTTGATGCTATGCTGTTTCTGAACACCTGCGCCTTGCCACTTCTGAGCGCTTCAGTACAAATCTCTGTTAAGAGGGATGGGCTCTGCCAGAAATAAACCCACACACCTATGGTCAATTAATCTTCGACAAAAGAGGCAAGAATATACAATAGGAAAAAGACAGTCTCTTCAGCAAGCAGTGCTGGGAAAGCTGGGCAGCTGCATGTAAATCAATGAAGTTAGAACACACCCTCACACCATACACAGAAATAAACTCAAAATGGCTTAAAGCCTTAAACAGAAGACATGACACTCTAAACCTCCTAGAAGAGATCACAGGCAAAACATTCTCTGACATAAATGGCACCAGCGTTTTCTTAGGTCAGTCTCCCAAGGCAACAGAAATAAAGCAAAAATAAACAAATAGAACCTAATCAAACTTACAAGCTTTTACACAGCAAAGGAAACCATAAACAAAACGAAAAGACAACCTACAGACTGGCTGAAAACATTTGCAAACGATGTGACTGACAGGGCTTAATTTGCAAAATATACAAACAGCTCATACAACTCAACAACAAAAAACCAAACAACCCAATTGAAAAAAGGACAGAGAGCTTCCCTAGTGGCGCAGTGGTTAAGAGTCCGCCTGCCGATGCAGGGGACACGGGTTCGTGCCCCGGTCCGGGAAGATCCCACATGCCGCGGAGTGGCTGGGCCCGTGAGCCATGGCCGCTGAGCCTGCAGGTCCGGAGCCTGTGCTCCGCAACGGGAGAGGCCACAACAGTGAGAGGCCCGCGTACCGCAAACAAACAAACAAACAAACAAAAAGGACAGAAGACCTAAATAGACGTTACTCCAAAGAAGAAAACAAATGGCCAATAGGCACATGTAAAGATGTTCAACATCGATAATTATTAGAGAAATGCAAATCAAAACTACAACAAGGTACCACCTCACATCCGTCAGAATGGCCATCAATAACAAATGCTAGAGAGGGTATGGAAAAAAGGGAAACGTCCTACACTGTTAGTAAGAATGTAAGTTGGCTTAGCCACTACGCAGAACAGTATGGAGGTTCCTCAGAAAACTAAAAATAGAACTACCATATGATCCAGCAATCCCACTGCTGGGCATATATCCAGGCAAAACTATAATTAAAAAGGATACACACACCTCCTCCCCCATGTTCACAGCAGCACTATTTACACTAGCCAAGATATGGAAGCAACCTAAATGTCCATCGACAGATGAAAGGATAAAGATGCGGTACGTATATACAATAGACTATTACTCAGCCATAAAAAGGAACGAAATACATTTTCAAGGATGCTGCCTGGAGAGAGCAATGTGTTACTGAGACCATTTGGACTACATATGCGAATGAACCCGTTAAGGCCTCTATATAAACTTTCCAGAGCCTGGTGGGCAGGTGTGGAGATCTACTCATCTTGTGGACACCCAAGACAAGCCTCTATTACCTCCTATTGGTAGAACCTATGCGGGCGCCAGATGGCAAGGCGGAGACGCAGTGAGCAGCCCCAGCTCCAGCACCTCAGAGTTTGGAAGGATGGGACTGGAACTGGAAGACAGCTGCTCAAAGACCACCAGAGGACCCCATTAGGATGCAGAATGTTCTACGATGCACAGAATTTATGACTATCTTTGGGAAACCACAACTTTCAAAAGTCCACTTAATTAGAAAGACACTGCCACTATTGCCACTGACTCCAGGGCCATGCTGTATTTGCTCTGATCTGCCCCAGCAACATGGATGCCCAGGACCCTGCTTCTCAATATCCACAGGTAGAGACTGGACAATGGCCTGTCTCTTTAATTCTGCTGCCAAAAAATCGGTTCCTGTGCCTGTAGAAATGGCAAAAATGTGCCCCCCCCCAAATGCAGTCTCTGCCTCACTTCCAGCCTTCAAATCTCACGTATGTGTATCTGACTGGCTGAATGTAAATCACATTGAGAACCCTAGTTTCATGGGAGTCTGGAAAACACAGTATTCAGCGTTCCACTCTCTTCCTTTCAGAAAGGCAAACTAGAAGAAGGGTGAAGTGGATATTGGGCACAGGTCTACTGTTTCAATCTCGATAACGATCCTTTACCAGGTGTTTTTTTTTTTTGCGGTACGTGGGCCTCTCACTGCTGTGGCCTCTCCTGTTGCGGAGCACAGGATCCGGACGTGCAGGCTCAGCGGCCATGGCCCACGGGCCCAGCCGCTCCACAGCATGTGGGATCCTCCCGGACCGGGGCACGAACCCACGTCCCCTGCATCGGCAGGCGGACTCTCAACCACTGCGTCACCAGGGAAGCCCTACCAGGTGTTTTGAAAGGATTAAATGTGGTAATTTGTGGAAGCGCCTATTTCAGTAGCTGCATGTAATAATACGCAATAATCGGGTTCACTTAAACCACTTATTCATAATTCAAGAATAAATTTTCCATGTCCAAATGCTATACAATTAATATTCCAAACATAAATTCACTATCAATTTGTCCATGGGTACAGTTGGAAATATCTCTACTTGTCTGAGATTATAACTGTGTATAGAATTCACACCTTAAATTAACTGCTGTCCAGAATGGTAGCCACTAGTCACATGTAGCTATTGAGCACTTCAACTGTGGCCAGTCTGAATTAAGCTGCGCTTTAAGTATAAAATACACACTGGATTTCAAAGACTTTGTGTAAAAAATGTAAAATACCTCATTAATAATTTTACACTGATTATTACATGGTGAAATAGTAATATTTTAGAAATATTGGGTTAAATAAAATGTATTATTAAAATTTTAAAAAAAGAATGAAATAATGCCATTTGTAGCAACTTGGATGGACCTAGAGATTGTCATACTAAGTAAACTAAGTCAGAAAGAGAAAGACAAATACCGTGTGATATCACTTATATGTGGCATCTAAAATATGACACAAATGGGACTTCCCTGGTGGTCCAGTGGCTAAGACTCGGTGCTTTCACTGCTGGGGCCTGGGTTCGATCCCTGGTCAGGGAACTAAGATCCCAGAAGCCACGTGTGGCCGGAAAAAAAAAAAAAGAAAAGACACAAATGAACTTATCTAGAAAACAGAAACAGAGCCACAGACATAGAAAACAGACTTGTGACTGTGGGGGGGGGGGAGGGAAGGACTGGGAGTTTGGGGTTAGCAGAAGCAAACTATTATACACAGGACGGATAAACAACAAGGTCCTACTGTAGAGCACAGGACATTATATATACAATTTCCTGTGATAAACCCGTAACAGAAAAGAAGATAAAAAAAGAACGTATATACATGTATGACTGAACCACTTTGCTGGTTTTAGAAAAACTGAAAAACTGGAAAGAAAGATTAAAAAAAAAAAAGTGATGGGCTCTGGAAAATGACCACTTGGATTCCAATCTCTTTGCTGTCATTCCTGTGCTGTCCAGGGCTAGTTACTTCATCTCAGCTTACCATTCCGTAAACGGTAAGAAAACCACCTATATGACAGTATCACTGGAGATTAAATGAGATCACCCAGGTAAAGCTCGTAGCTCAGTACCTGGCACTCACCAAGCACTGTTTTTGCCGTCAGGAGGATTTATTAGAAAGACGACCTAGGGGCTTCCCTGATGGCGCAGTGGTTAAGAATCCGCCTGCCAATGCAGGGGACACGGATTCGGGCCCTGGTCCGGGAAGATCCCACATGCCGCGGAGCAACTAAGCCCGCGCACCACAACTACTGAGGCCGCGAGCTATAACTACTGAGCCCGTGTGCTGCAACTACTGAAGCCCGCGCGCCTAGAGACCCTGCTCCGCAACAAGAGAAGCCACCGCAGTGAGAAGACCGCGCACCGCAGAGTAGCCCCCGCTCGCCGCAACTAGAGAAAAGCCCGCGCGCAACAACGAAGGCCCAATACAGCCAAAAATAAATTAATAAATAAATAAAATAAATTTAAAAAAAAAAAAAAAGGAAGACGACCTGGGCTGCGTGGGTCACTGGCCCATCGGACGGCTGCAGCCCCAGCACGGGATACGGGGAGGCCTGGGTGGTTGCTCCGAGGGCGCGCTCGGAGACCAGGCCGCGGGTTCCCGGTTCTTGGGGTTCAGTGGCGCTAACTCGTGGTTCGGCCCGGCAGAAGTTGGCTCGGGGAGCTCCTGGGCCCGCCACCTCCTCCACCCCGAGTTCCGCGCCGGGCGAGATGGCCGAGGTGGCGGCGAGTGTCGCCCGCCCCGGCCCACGCGCTCGAGGCCCGCCGGGATCCGGGAGTTTAGGTGAGCCGGCCGCGCCCCGCTCCGCCCCGCCCGGCCCGCCGCCACTCACCCCTACGCCGCCGCCGCCGCCGCCGCCGCCGCCGGACCCGGAGCCTGAGAAGAAACTGCCCGGCGCGCGCCAGGAGCGTCGTCACTTCCTGCGTCGGCGCGGGCTGATGACGACGGAGGGCGGGCTGATGACGACGGAGGGCGGGCCCCATGGGCGGGCCCACCCCCACCCCGCAGCCCCCCCAACCCCCCCAACCCCCCCAACCCCCCAACCCCACCCCCCCAACCCCCCTCCCCGCCGCCGACACCAGACCTGCGCAGAGTGCGGGGCGCGCGCTAGCGCGTTATTACGGACCTCGGCGCCGACTGCTGACGACACCCGGGGTGCCGGGGCGGGGCGAGTCCCTGCTGGCAGCTCGGGCTCGTCGGAAGTCGGCGCCTGGCCTGGTCGGGTGCCCGGTGTTGCGCCCTTTCTCCCAGTCCCCGTGACCCCGACCCCGGCGGTGGCGTGGTGGACTCCGAATCTTGCCTACGGAAGACCTTCCGCCGGACCGGGGCGGGGAGAGCGGTTGCCACGGGGTTTTAAGCTGTGCTAAGGCGGGGGAGGGGGGCCCTCAAAGTCCGTGCACTCCCTCATCGTGAGGTGCGGCTTCTAACCTGTTGAGGCTCTTAGAATGAAGTTCTCTTCCCTGGCTCCAGTTACTCTGCGGACCTTGGTGGTCACAGAAAACTGGCAGTTCAACCTCGAGAACCTCAGGAAAGAGAACGGTAAACGAATACCCACATTCACTGGACCTGAAATGGAAAATGTAGAAAAATGTGACAGGAAATTGGGGCACAGAAAGGGCGGTGGAATTGGAATTCTTTCTCTTCCCGGAAAGAAATGTTTACTTTCTGTATCCAAGCGCTTGTTTTGCTTCCTGAGTTTTTGGTGACAGGAAAAAAACAATTTTTTTACTTCCTTCACGCTGAAAAGGGGTGAAGGCAATAAGAACCCACCCTTGTTCATTTCAGTAGCGCGAACACTGGAGAGTTACACAAGGAAGAAAACAGTACACGCTGAACATTTATTTTACTTTCGCAGAACAAGAGTCCTAGATAGTTGTTACCATGGTGGCTTAATTTAGACAAAAATAACCAGGGGGCATCCACAGGATTCACTGTACAGCATCGATGTATTACCATAGCAGAATTAACAGTGGCTCAGTCATTTAACCACCATTTTCTAGAAAGAATTCATCTAATCACATAAATACTGAAATAAGTGAAATACAAAACACTATAGACATTTTGCACGATGTACTTTTAGTTCTCTGCAGTTTTGTTTGGTATAAAGCACATATGATTTGGTTCTGATACAGACAATTATTGATATAATTTTCAAGTTTTTCAGTGTGGGAAAGTCACTCTCACTGTGTCCCTCTGCAACGTGGTGCCCACAACACCGCCCTGGGCGGGTGCAGACGCTACTCACACATCTGCAGTCTAGAAATAGCACATCAGCTGAATGCCAGTTTTCCTCTGATGAAAACTGGAAAAAACAAAACAAAACACCAAAGACTTTGCCAATTAGAACGGTTTCCAACTCAGTTTGGACATCTAGGCATGGACCCAGTGGCCATCAAACTCAGAATCTCAGCCCTCAGGAGGAGGGGAGGAGATACTACAGAGACAGCAAACTGAAAGGTTTTACACCCTGAGCTGCAGGGTGAGTACGCCAAGGGATGGTCAGCACAACCTCATGACTCTGCTCTCGGCCCCTCAGCCAGGATAGAGAAATAGGCAAACTCTTCGGGGGAGCTGGGACGTTCTTATTTATAAACTAAGAAAACAAAGAGGTCCCAACCAGGGCATGTACGTGTTTTGGAGAAGAACAGAGCCCTTAGCACAATGTTGGTCAAAGGCAAAAAGAGAGGAGAGTTTCTACCTGTAATAACATCTTTGTTTAATTTTTCCAACCCAGGGGAACAGTGAAAATACTTTCAGGCATCAGGAAGCACACCCCCTGGACAGATGTAAAAAGACATGTTGCATTTCTTTGATCCCCTCTGGCCCGTCTATAAATGACCGTCCATGGGACAGTCAGCGCCGCACAGGAGGGAAAGCCCACCAGTTTGGGGAAAGTATTTCAAGGGCTGGCGACGAGCACGGCTCCATGTGGATGACATTCCTCGTGCAGCAATTTTTTACTGTTTGATTCACAAATTAAAGACACATTTTGGATTGTGCAAGAGTATTCTCAGCTTTCCAAGGCATATGATTTTAATGCTGATATGCAGGAAATTATGACTATCAGAATTCTTTTTTAAAAAAGCCTTTTTTATGCCACTCAGTAGTGGAAATTTCCTTGAAAGCCAGAAAAGTGTGGATACTACATCTCTACGTGTCAATGTAAGTAAGCAGATGACCAGATTCAGAAGCCTGGTTCAAGAGTTTGTTTACAAAGGCACGGACGACAACCAAAGACATAGGAGGAAGGGACCCAATGTAACACACAACACCTGGTGTCAACACTGGTACGAGCACACCTGCGATGGTTCAGTGAAAAGAACATACTAAAAAACTACTAAACGAAGTTAATTAAAAAACATGTCTGTACGGTTATTAAACAAATGCCATTGCCAGGCTGCGGAAACGCCCCACACGTGGACGACTCAGGGGTGGGGACGCAGACAGAATGCAGCTGCAGCACAGGTTTTGTGGTCTCCCACCCGGGATGAGGAGAAGTCTCAAAAGCAGCTTTGCTAGAAACGGCCTCATTTACAAATAATTTAGGAAAATCTTTCTTGGTCCTAATATCTAGAAAATCAAAACACGATGAGAGTGGAGGGAGGGGCAGGTCCACAGGAGGCAGGGACCCAGGTCCCTAACAACACTCGGACACAGGCGGCTGGCACCTGAAAACACTCAGATGACAGTCTGCCGTGGGCAACCACAGATACGCCCCTTCTGTTCACGTCTCCCCATCAGCCGTGGGCACAGCGGCCACAGTCTGAGGGCAGAGGCAGCAGCCCCAGGGAAACGGTGCTTTCTCTCTGGTCCTCACAGATCAATGCACCAGCCGGCCACCCCAGCTACCGCCAAAGAATCCTCTTTAGTTTTGTTCTGGGGGGAAGCAGAAAAAGAGGAAAGGGATAAAACCTGGGAAAGTCACACGAGCAACCCCTGCACAGTGAAGGTGCGTGTGACCCGCCGTCCTCTGGAGCAGGAGGTCAGCTTAGTAAAAAGGTTGTTTGTAGTTTAAAAGGCCTCATTTTAATCCATCATCATTACAAGATTTTTAAAGTTAGCGGAACTTAATGAGATATAGTTATTGCTCTTTGTTTCCAAAAGATCTGCTCTCCAGGAGGGGCTCTTTTATATTTCCCAGCTGAGAAGCCAACTGGAAAACCAGAGAAGCAATCAGGGAGCCCAGGCCCCGAACAGCTGGGAATGCTGCCTGAGACTCAGGGAACGATTTGTGCCTTCGGGTGGCTCTGTCCGCAGGCTGGCTGGAGATGGCCAGGTGGCCAGCCTGCGGCCCCGAGTAGGGCTGCACCTGACAAGCCCCAGAGCTCTAGGCTGGTGGGAGGGAGGGGTCTGCGTCCCAATCAGAAATCCCAACGGGCTGTGAGGCAAGAGGTGAAGCGAGGGGTGGCACCTCAGCCCACCACAGGCCTCAAACACCTGGCTGTCTGTCCGTCTGTCTGCTCTGGAGGAGGCGGGCCGGGCCAGGCCGTGGGTCTGACTGTGGTTTACCTGGCATACACGATGCGTTCCATAAGCCACCTATGCCTGTGTTTCCTTTTAAAAACCTACGCTGTCATTTTAAACGCAGCATAACAAAAACAGTAAATATTCCACACTCGTCCTGCTCATCATTCACGAGGGAAAATCCTAAAAGTCTCGTTGATGAGACAAGGCAAGGCTCCTGACTAGTTGAGTGGGGACGGGTGCTCCCCAGGGGCGCTCCGAACAGCCTGCCTCTCACCCGGGGGAGCAGAAGGGACAGAAGCCCCCTCCCTGAGCCAAACACCGCAGGGGGCTGCCCGCAGCCTCGGGCTGGAAACCACGTCTGGGCCTCTGGGGGGCCCCGGCCGCAGGTGAGGGCTGGACCTTCAGGTGAGGAGCTCGGCGCAGCAGGCACGGAAAGGGGTGGGGCCGCTTCGCTCCGCGAGTGACCTTCCCTAAGTGGTGCTGATGCGGGCAGCTCCGCCTCGGGCAGAAGGGCGGGAGGCCGGGGCCGGACACTCCATCCTCAGGAGCAGGGAACGCCGGTCTCTGCACCACAGCTGTCTGGGCAGTGGGGCAGCCTGTCCAAGCCCAGCGGACAGACTCCCTGACGGCCAAGGAGCCAGACGTACCTCGGGTGGCCGCCGACGGCTGGCGTGGGGAAGCGGGTTCTCTCCGCCAGCTACAAGTGGGGAGGGCAGCCGCTGGCACCTGGCTGCAGCCCCGGCTTCACAGCTGTCCCCAGTGGTCGTCACCCACAGAGGAATTGGGGCCTGGCCTGGCTGCAGGGGGTGCGCAGAGGCCACCAGGAGGAGGTTGTCACGTGGCTCGGCAACGGCTCAGTGGCAGCTGTGGTCTGCGCCCCAGGGGCTGACATCTGGGACCCTGATTCGAGCTCCCCCAGCTCTGACCGAACGTCCCAGGAAAGAGCGGGAAAGGCTGCCCACCCGCACCTCCCACACCCGGACTGTGACCTGTGGAGCCAGAGGCCCCACGCCTGCCATCCAGGGAGCGGGAGAGGCGAAGGGGGTCCCCCACTGGCAAGGAGCGGCGTGGTGCACGGCGCCCCTGAGGCTCCGGGGCTCAGTGGTGTGGCCGGGGGTCCGGGGGGAGCAGCGGCTCAGGGCTGCTGTCTGGGGACCGGCTGGTCGCCACAGCCAGGCTCTGCATGGCCTCCCGCTGCTGCTGCTTGGCCTTGTTGTAGAGCAGGACTCCGGCCGTCACCAGCACGGTGCCCACGGCTGACAGGCTGGTGACCCTGTTGCCGAAAACGATGACGCTGAGCCAGATGGACAGGGCGTGCTTGACGGTGCTGGCGACACTGCGGGAGAGGACAGCGGGGACGTCGGCGGGGGCCGAAGGCGTCTCCGCTAACCCCACTCTGTCGTGCTGGGGTCCTTCCTACTAGGAAAAAGGTCACCGAGAAGTAGCGACACTTCCAACAAAAAGCCGAGTGCCATCTTCACACTCAGCATTTTGCCGTATTTTGCTTCGTCCTTTTTTAGACGGAAATATTTCTAAGTACTTTATAGACATCATGACGTTTGATCCCTCACACCTGCAGCGTGCTCTCCACAGAAGGAGGAAGGTTCCTCTGAGAGCGCCTGAGAGAACCGATCATTAGGGAGAGTATCTGGGAAGTGACACAGCCCTGCTCAGCCACTGCTGGGACCTCATGAAGATAAAGTGAACACGACAGGGCTTGTCTCCTGGGCTGCCATTGACGACAATTTAAACTTAATTTTTGTACTTTTCTACCTGAAGCTATTTTCTTTAAAAAGAACTGGTTTGGGGACCGTCCTCGTGGTCCAGTGGTTAAGACTCTGCACTTCCGATGCAGGGGGCCCAGGTTTGATCCCTGGTCGGGGAACTAGATCCCATATCCCGTACAGCAGCCAAAGAAAAATTTTTTAATAAAATAAAAAGAACTGGTCTTCTGTTTTCTGCCTTTTTTTGAACCGTCAACTAACAATCACTGAAAAACAAAGTTTCAGGGGTATGTGGATATAATTCCTGGCCCTAAATGGAAACAAGACCGTATGACAGACTGTGACAGCGAGAGCTTCAGGAGACCTCAGCAATCAGCAGGCAGCTCCCCTCCAGGAGTCGGGCAGAGGGTGCGTGCACCCCGGGAGGCCCAAGGGCAGCGATGCACCTGCTGCCATCACTCCTGGGTACAATTCCGCTCTCCAGTGACAGTTCTGAAGTTAAAGGACAAAGGCCCGTTGGCTTCTACGACAACTTGACGGGCAGACCCGCAGACATCACTGCATGGATTTCCAGGCCTGCTGGCAACCTCAGCCGACTCCTTTCTATTTGTTACTGAAAATGCTCCGGTGTCAAATCACGCTTTCGCTTTCGCTAAGTCCGCCCAGTTACAGAGAAGAAGCCTGTGAGACCTGAGCTCAGTGCTAAGTTACCAGCAGTGAGCCGACGGCCACGTGTGGCTGCTCAAGTGTGAACTGATTAAAGTTAGAGAAATGTCAGACGTTGGTTCCTCGTGGCACTTGGCACGCCCCAGGCGCTCAGCAGCACATGTGGCCTGTGGCTCCCACCCTGGGCGGCCCAGAAGCGGGACAATCCGTCATCCCGGGAGATTCCACGGACAGTGCTGTTTCGGGCAGAAGTACACTCACACCACTCCAAGGATTTCTGCTTCTGCACAGAATCCCAGTGGGGATTCCCCTAAAGATCTGTTTCACAGACTTTCCTGTTCACGTTTCAAACGGCACCAATACAGAACGGCCTAGTAATTACGACCTGTGACCACAGCGATCGCTACATTTGTGATTCCACAACCACGAACACCTCTTATAAAACGTCTAGATGGCAAGCGTTCCCCTCTGCACGTGACCTGGAGGCACTTCACCTCTTGGGAGGTGCGGTCCTTACCTGAAGGTCACGGGGGAGATCCTCCCCATGAGGGCGTAGGCCGTGACGCTCTGCAGGTGGAAGAGGACGCCGTCCGCCAGCAGCAGAAGCAGCACGTCCTGGCTGTAGCGGAAGCTCCTCGCGTTCCTCCCGATCACCGGCAAGTCCTGCGCCAGAGCCAGAGGGACGCCCGCGGTGCTGACACCCAGACCCCAGCCCAGGGGCCAGCGCAACGCTGGAGCCCGGCCGTAGGACAGGACAGCCCAGTTCCACTTGTGTTAAAAAGAGAGGTGTGCGTAGACGCGCACCTGTGCTTCTGTAGGACCGATGGAATCCCACGACACGCGTGAGCACAGGAGCGTGTTTGTGCCCACGCAGACACGTCTGGGAAGCAGCTCCACCAGGAGCGGGCCTGGGAGGGGCTGGGGGACATACTGCTCTCTGTTTCATAAGCTTCTGCCCTGGGACTTGTTCAACAGTGGTCACAATGTTTTTAAATAACAGTAGTAATAAAAAACAAGTGCAGGGGGACTTCCCTGGTGGCGCAGTGGTTAAGAATCCGCCTGCCAATGCAGGGGACACGGGTTCGAGCCCTGGTCCGGGAAGGTCCCACATGCCGCAGAGCAACTAAGTCCGTGTGCCACAACTACTGAGCCCGTGTGCCACAACTACTGAGCCCACGTGCCGCAACTACTGAAGCCCACGTGCCTAGAGCCCGTGCTCCGCAACAAGAGAAGCCACCGCAATGAAAAGCCCACGCACCACAACGAAGAGTAGCCCCTGCTCGCCACAACTAGAGAAAGCCCACGTGCAGCAACGAAGACCCAACACAGCCAAAAATAAATAAATAAATTTTTAAAAAAAACAAGTGCAGGAATTCCCTGGCGGTCCAGTGGTTAAAACTCAGCGCTTTCACTGTCGTGGCCCGGGTTCAATCCCTGGTCGGGGAACTAACATCCCACAAGCCCTGAGGTGCGGCCAAAAAACAACAACAAAAAAGTGCACCTAAAAACGCTCACAGCAAAGTTTCCGGGAACCGCTGGCTGAGGTTTGGCCCCCGTGGGCACCGGACCCACACAGGACCCGCACGGGTTTGCTTCGCTCGGTCCCCCCCACCCCCCTGGGCGCGTGGCGGCCTCTGTGTATTCAGCACGCCCGGCGCCCAGGGCTCGCCCCGACCTGGGAAGGCACCAGGGCTGGACTCACCATGAAGAAGATCCAGGCCGGGACGAGCATGGCCACGGCTGCTGCACTGGTGTAGAACTGCAGCTCCGCGGCCCTGGGGGGACAGGCGCCTGATCCTCTCCCCGCCTTGCCCCCGCCCTCGCCCTCCGCGGAACCAGGGTGCCCCAGTTTAATTATCTCCTCCCAGATGATACAGACGGCCGGGCCTGACAGGCGACCCACCGGCCACGGGACGGTGACAGGCAGCCTCAAACGAGCCGGCCAAGGGGCAGTTGGAAACAGGTGGGGTTTTCTCCCAAGTTTCAACAAGGTTCTTTTAAAGGCACCATGAAATGGGAGGGGTCAGGGCACAGGGTGGTCTGGTCTCCATGGAGCAGTGACACTTACGAGAACCTATATTTGTCCCCGCTGAGGAGCTTTTTGGAGAAAACATTCTGCAAACTAGAATAAAGAAAAGAAGAGGTTATGAGAGGTCAGATGGCACCACACACGGCCGAAGTGCCATGTCCTCCAGAAACAGGGACACACGGTAGCTCCTTGGGGATGGTCCTGGCGTCTGCTGTGAGCCGGGCTGAGCTGCCCCTTTCACAGATGGGTAACCTGAGGTCTCAGAGGCTGAGGACGTGCCTGAGGTTACCCAGCTCTGCTCGGCAGCGGCCACGGAACAGACAGTGTGAGCACAGGAAGACCCTGGGAAAAAAAACAGAGACAAAACTGCTGGCCGGGAAGGCCCGCCGTGGCCAATGGGAAGACCAGACAGCGTCCAGCTTCCCTGGAGCCAGAGGGCTCAGCATTCTGAAGAACGACGCTGCTCCCTGGACGCTGGGTGCACAGCAGCTCTGGCCAAGGGGACTTAAACCAGAGCAACGAGCCTGCTGCACAGGTTTACAGGCCCTGTCCCCCTCCTGGGGGTTTACGCTGCAGGCCCGTCAGAAACCTAGAGGGAAACCCGTGTGAAGATGTTTCCTGCAGATCTAAGTCACGAGGTCTGGAGCGTCTGCAGGTGAGCGAGGAGGCTTCTGGAGACCATCCTGTGCTCGGAGTTAACAGGCGATATGCAAACTATGACGTGAGCTGGACTGTGTTTCTGGGAAAGGCTGAAGGAAACACAGCAAAGTGTGAGAAATGAAATGAAAGGTGATTTTTCATTTTTCAGCTGTATTATTCAAATTCAAACCCTCCAGATGGGCCTGTTTTTCTTTGGAAGTAATGGCAACAAGAAACCCTTGGATACCGTGTGGCTGCTGTTTCCTCTCTTTTCTCAGAAGTGGTGACGCTGAGAGAGCAGGCTGCGCAGAGGTGTCAGCAAGACGGCTCAGCCGCCACTGGGGCGTGACATCTATCCCCCGTCCTGCGGGACACGCAACCCCACGCGGCATGGGACACGCCCCTCGGACTCACCAGTCCATGATGTTGGTGGACAAGGCGGCCGAAAACCCCAGGAAGTTGAAGCTCATCTCGGTGGCCGTGCACAGCGCCAGGCCGCCCATGACAGGGATGAGCGAGAGGTTGACCAGCAGCCCTGCGGAGCGACAGAACACAGGGGCCAGGCTGCAGCGCCCCCCAGTGGGCCGGGCTACCCCCCACCCCGCCCCAGGAGTGCTCTGCACGCTCACTTTGTTTGATTCTTCTCGCTGGACGGAAAATATAGCACATGCCTCCTTTCACCCGCTCCAGAGCCAGGTGCCAGGGGCACGACGGCCAGAGCCACCAGCTCCAAGCCCTGCTCCCTGCGCCCCACCCCCCGACCCCGAACCCTCATCTGCAAAATGAGTCGGGTGAAGGGTGGTTTCCAGGGAAGGCTGGGAGAGGAGGGAGGCCCCAGACCCTCAGGGTGTCCAGCGCTCCTGCCTTCGTTCTGAAATCTAACCAACAGCCTTGATGTGAAGGTAAGGCTGAGACCATTCGGTGCAACAGAAAATCACGTCACTCTGCACACAGGGCATCCAGCCTCATGTGGTACCGCTGCTTTGATTTCAGACACAGCATTTCATTTATCTTGAAATCCAAAGCAGACGAGGGGACTAGCCTCTCGTGTTCAGCAAAAAGGAGCAGAGGTGCAGCCCTCAGATGACCGTAGCCCCCGCCCCCGCCGAGGACAGCGCTGTCCACACAGCAAACCCACAGGCCCACGTGGCCTGAGGCTGAGAGCATCACCACGGAAGGAGGCCTCTGCTGGATGGCGGATCTCGCGCAGGGGCCATGGCTGGGAGGCCGTCCAGGGGGCAGGCGCCTTCGTGGACTCGGGGCTCTGCCGGGGCTGCCCCACAGGGCGTCACTCCTCTGGGGACCCCAAACCTTGGGGTCCCTCAAGTCCTGGCACCTTCATCATTCTCCAACGCCTCCCCAACAGACTTTTTTTTGCTAAAGTTTATCAAGATTTCCTAATTGTTCTCAGCAAGACAGCTGGTTTTCTACACACGTACCCACCGCAGCTGGAGCCCAAAGTGTGATGCTTTTAAGGCCCTTGAGATAAATCCTTTCTGCGTGGTGAAGCTTGACGTGCAGTCAGGCTGCTTCCTGCTGAGTACGATTTTAGGAATCGCTTTTACACTTTGATCTGATGCTGTTTTACCATCACCTAAGCGTTTGTGCGGCTCCAAGGGCACGTCTGCGAGAAGCCCGGCTGCGCCCCGTCCGTCCCCATCCTCCTCTCTCCCTGAGGCAGGTGCCGCCTTGTTTTACCTTTTTGTCATTTTACCAGTTGACACGTGAAGCAAACACGTGTCTCCCTCTGTGAGCGCCCCCCACCCCCGGGGTCAAACACGACGTGTCGTGTCCACGAGTCTGCACTCTGCTTGTCTTCACGGAACCACACTCTCTAAATGGTTGGCGGGAAAGTCAGGGACGTGTGTGCAGCTGGCAGCGCGTGCCCGCAGCCCAGGTTGGAAATTTGTAACAAGTCCCCTTTGCTGAGCTTTGGGGAGCCACAGTGGAGGGCAGGAGGGGGTGCGGAGGAGGGGCCGGGGTGCCTGGCAGATTCCTGGGACAGAAATGGCACCGAGGTTACCTGCCTGTCACTCCTTCACCCAGCTCCTACCATCCCGGGCCTCTGAGGCTAAGAAACGACCAGGAGGGGAGTGGAGGGAGCTGAGCTCCAGGGTGACGTGGGTGGGAGCGGCCCCCGGAGGAGCTGGCACGCCCGGGCGTTGGAGGCTGCTCACCGGTGTGCTCCCCCAGGACGGTCCGGGACAGGATCACAGTGAAGATGGGGGCCGAGCTCTTCACCGTCTCAGCAAAGGACACTGCCACATTTTTCAGGCTGACCAGACCCAAAACCACTGTTGCAAACCTAAGACAGTCAACAGCGTCACAGGGATGATTTGGTGCATCCGCAGCCACGGGGCAGACCTGGTAGGAGCCCAGGGGGTGCGCACGTCTGCCCTGCCCCTGCCCGGCCCCCTCCCTCCCAGGATCACCTGATGGTAACAGTCAGCCGGGGGGAAGTGTTCTACATGTAAAAAACTCAGTCCCTCAACCAGAAACGTTAGCTGCTTACCTCATGAGACCCACGAACAACATGGTCACGATGAAGTTGGGAGGGTAAGAGAGCCGGGTTTTGTGCTGATACAAACAGCAGGGAAGGAATACTTTGACGCAGCCGATGAGCGTGGTTGATAGCATCTGCACGGCCCCTGGAGGAGGAGGCGGCGGCTGAGCGAGGGGCTCCACCCCGCCGGGAGCTCCATCCCGCCGCCAGCACCCGGTGGGTACCTAGCATGCTGGGCTCCCCTTCTAGCAGGGACAGGATGTACTTGTTGAGAAACAGGGTGCAGAAGCTGAAGAAGAACCAGAGTGTGAGGTAGATGAGGGCGCGGGCACCCCACACGCCCAGGTCCGCCTCGATGACGGTCGTCTCAGTGACGGTGACCGTGAGCACCTGCTCGTCGGGGCCACCTTCGCTCTGGCCAAATGCGATCTTCTCACTCCGGTGGCCAAACACGGGGCCCCAGGCCAGGAGCGGCCGACCCCCTGGCTTCTCACCGGGGCCCGGAGCCAGCTCTGCCAGGGCCGCGGGCTTAGCGGATGCCGACATCTCAGGGGCGGCGGGCAGCGCAGGGCAGGGACGCGGGGATGGAGGCAGCGGCCATGCAGGTGGCACTGGGCGGGGCACGGGCTGGAGTGGGAAGGAAAGGACGGCGTTGCGTGAGCGGCTAAGGTCCTGCAGAGTTTAATCACCCACTTAGAGTAATTTCAAGACGCAAACTCGGGGTCCTGGCCTTGTTTCCAGCCCCAAAGGAGCGGGCGCCCCGACAGCTCGGACTTGTCTTCCAATAAGTTTCTGAGACCAAAGCCTTTACCGGCCTCCGTTCCCTCCCCACACACCTGACCCTCCAGCCGATCCCGCCCGAACTCCTTCTACAGTACCTGCCAACCCCTGCCTCTTCCAGCCCCGCCCCACCCCCAGGGCACCCCACAACCCCCAAGCACCGGCCCAGCCTCGAGCTCGTCCTCCAGGCTGCCCTCCCGCAGCTCGGCTGAGGCCTGGGCTCTCCGCCCCCACCCCGGAAGCTGTCACAAGTGCTCTGCACCTTCCCACCCACCCTGGGACCAACCAGAGCCGCTGAGGAAGGGGCCCCCTCGCCCGGAGCTCTTCCCACCAGGCTGGCTCTCCCACGCCCTCACCCAACTTCTTAATATTTCATCCAGTGTTCTGAGTTGTCCTTTGTGGGAGGGTTGACCTGCCCCGTCAGAGACTCTGAGTTTCTGTCCCTCCATCGGGTTTTGAGTTCCAACCCCTGCGTTCTTCGTATTCTATTTGTTACCGTTTCAAACTGGCCTGCTTCTCTCAACTTTCGATTCCTTTTTTGCGTCCTCTCTTTCACGGTCCAACAGTTCATCACCCAAGCCCTGACAGTATGACCCTCAGCCTCTCAGCGGGTCAGCAGCCCGCTGGCTCGAGGGGGCTGTTCGCGTGCACAGATCCTGGGCCGGGGGACCTCCTCCTGGGCTTGAGGGCGGGCAGGCCTTGGAGCGGGCATGGGCACTGCCTCTGCAGGTGCCCAGGAGAGGGTGATCCTCCCTCAACAGATCCACACCTGCTTGGCGCTCAGGCCTGTGGCCACGACTTCTCAAGAGAGACCCCTCACTCCCTAAGGTCACAGGCAGAGTCCGACCCGGTCTCTCAAGAGAGACCCCTCACTCCCTCAGATCACAGGCAAAGTCCGACCCGGTCTCTCAAGAGAGACCCCTCACTCCCTCAGATCACAGGCGAAGTCCGACCCGGTCTCTCCCGTTTGCTGGTGGGTGAGTGCTTCAAGTTCCGGCCCTTCTTTTTTTTAATTTATTTTTTTGGCCACGCCGCACAGCTTGTGGGATCTTAGTTCCCCGACCAGGGATTGAATGCGTGCCCTTGGTGGTGAAAGCGCTGAGTCCTAACCACTGGACCGCCAGGGAAATCCCAGTTCTGGCTTTAAGCAGCATCCCAGTGACGACCACCTGCCCAGCTCAAGAGCCCTGGCAACTCCTCCTCAGTGACACCAAACCGCAGTTCCCAGCCCCCTGCCCCCACCTCTAGGCAGCCAAGCTGGCTGCCTATGTCCTCGTCCCTCCGATGCTGACATTCGGGGGGCGCCCGTCGTGCTTTAACCTAACTTCCAGGCATGCGTGACCCAGACGGACTTGTGACTCCCTGACCCCACCTGAAGCCAGGCTCCTGGCTGAGCAGCCCCCCAGCTCCCCGTGTCCACCCAGTGCTCTCGGTCACCCCACAAGCTCAGCAGCACCAGGTCCCGGTGGGCACCCAGGCCTGACATGCACCCCGACCCTCGGGACACCAGGGCAGCCCCCCAAACGCACCCCAGACCACGACGAATGCACGTGGTCCTCCCGTGGGCCCCCACTGCCCCCACGATACACACGAGCCCTTTGAGCTCTCTGGGCGCTGACGGGGCCAGATCTCCGCTAACGCCCCGTCCTCCTTCCTCTTCCCAGCCCGGTCCCGCCGTCCTCTCTGGGCCACACCCTGCTGGGAGCTGCACCTCCGTGGGCTGGACCGGCTGTGGCCTAGCGGGGGTATGGGGAGCCCGTGCTGCCCCCCAGCTGGGAACAGGGGCCCAGCTGCGGGTGGGCGGAAAACACAGGAACAAAGCCCGTGTGTGGCTCGGGATCCCCGAGAGCAGAGAGATGGCGCCCCACCCCTGGGCCCCTGGCTGACCCTGTCTGGATGCCCAGACCTGCAGCCGGGCCCCCCCAGGGCACAGCTCCCACTGGCCGCGGGGGCTCTGCCTCTCAAGGGAGCCCCCGTCAGGCCCACCGACGGTGCCAAGCCCCTCTCTTCAGGGCCCCTGACTCGGTGTTTGTCACACAAGCCCTGACGCCACCGCTGAGGCTCCAAAAGCAAACCTGTTTGTGAGGTGATGCTCCAGAAGCCCCCGGGGAGGGTCCCATCGCCTTTCCTCTCTCTCGTCACAAAACGAGGCTGGAGGCAAGGTGCAGGCGCTTCCCCCGACTCTCTCCACTCGGTTTCCCTCTGGGAAACTCACAGCTTCCCAGGCAGCACTGCCAGCCGGGCCTCCGCCTCCTTCTCTGCAGCTCAAGGAGCTCTGGCCCAACGCCAGAGCTCCGCCGCTGAGCCCCGAGGCCCTGGGGCGCCCACTCTCCTTCCTCAACAAGAAGCTGCTTTGAAACAAAGACGGGTCCGTGCAGTTCCACAGCTGCCGCTCACCTGGTGACGGTGTGGTATTTCACTGGATGAACAAGCCACAAGGGACTCATCCCCACTGCTGACCACACCGGACCCCGGACTGTCCGCCACGTCCGTCCTGTGCAGGTCGTTCCTTGTGTTTCTGCTGGGTCTGCGCCCATGGGGCACCCACGACCCCCCGAGGTCATTGTGCTGGGCTGTACCCTTACCCGCCCTGGAGGTTCTGCCCCATCTGCCCCGAGGGTGGAGGGTGTTGGCGGCCTCTGAAGAAGCAGAATCCATCACACACACACCCCCGCCCACCCAGCACACGAGGCTCCAGTGCCTCCCGACTGTCCCAGGCTGAAAGCAGGTGGCAGCACAGATGCAAACAGATTCAGACCAAAACGGTGGGGATGGGACCTTTCAGGAGTCACCGCAAGTGACAGGGAACGTAAGAAAGAGTCAGCAGAGCCCGTGGCCGGGATGGCACGGGGACAGAGCGTCTGTCAGATGGGGTCAACGCGGCACTTTTTTGCCAGCAGCAAAACAAAAGCCAAACAGAACTTACGCGCCTGTCAACAGGGACGCAGATGGCAGCGGGTGGGGATGGACGCCCCCAGCGGCCAGAGGGAAGCCGCACACGGGCGATGGGTGATGGGCAAACCTTACAGCCATCGGAAGTGCTGAGGCCGAGTCGCGGAAGGAGACACACGACACAGCGCCACCACTGCACTTAAGTGTGTCCAGACACAACATGTCATTAGAAATAAAAGCACAAAAAGTGCTGTTAAGAGCAAAGAACTGGGAACTCAAGCTGGCGGGGGGGTGGGTCTGGGTGGGGCCGCGAGGACGGGGGACGCAAGCGGGCAAGCATGGCGGGCGTCGCGCTGTTTTCTAGGCCGTTCGGAAAGCTGAGGATTTATACATGAAAAAGAGCCAGGCAGCACCTGGGGAGACAGATGCCTTTTCAGACCAGAGCCTCCCGGACCATCTGCCCTTGGTGACCTGGTCTCAGGTGGCGCCAGGAGCTTTCTGTGTCCTCCCGCAGGTTCCGGACTGGAAGGCAGCAGGCGCTCCATCACAGACCAGCACTGCTGTCCACTGTGTCCAGAGCAGGGCCCAGGGAGCCCAGGACGGATGCTCAGGCTCCCTCCAGCGCGTGACCTCTTCCTGACCATCGACAGCCCACAAGCAGCCCGCCCAGCCTGGTGACCGAGGACGCGACAGCCAAGGGACAGGCAGACCCCCCCCCCCCCCCCGCTTTCGCGTGCAGCAGGAGGGGTCGGCAACCTCCGTGTGTGTAGTTTCCGGAAGGAGTCCAAATGCCTCTGGAGTCAGAACAAGGGCTTTGAATGTCTTAAAAAGTGAAATCACAGGAGTTCCCTGGCGGTCCACTGGTTGGGACTCTGCGCTCTCACCGCAGTGGCCCGGGGTGCAATCCCTGGTCGGGGAACTAAGATCCCGCAAGCCGCGTGGCCCAGCCCCCAAACAAACAAACAAATGAAATCAACTTGGGAATGGACGGTCCTGTCTTGCTCCTTCTCGACAAGACTCCCCAAGTCACACCAGGGTTCCTAGTTGTTTGCTTGCTTTTGCTTCGTCAGGCGATGGGGGTCTGAGGCCTGGAGGGCTCCTCCAGCGGCTCCGGGGGTGGGGCCGGGGGACTGGAATGAGGAGGCGCCACTACAGAGAAGCGGCGGAGACCAGGCAGTGAACGAGGCCCCTGGGCTGTGATGGAGGCCGAGGTGGCAGGGAAAGCAGAGACCAGGGCGGGTGGCCCTCCAGGCCGGACGCCAGAAGACCCTTCTCTGGGGAATTCAACAGGCATGGGACAGACCTTGAGGACAGAAATCAGGGCCCCAAGGAGAGGCCTTGACGGAGAAAGCAGCTGAGCAGCCCCGAGCTTCTGGTCACCCTTCAGTGCCCTGGGAGCTGAGCCAAGGCAGGAGACGGGGCAGGGGGAGCTGAGTGCCCACCGGCAAGCAGGACGTGCTGCTTTGAGAGTCACCACAACAGGGTCCCTGGGGATCAAGACCAGGGTGGCAGAAGTGGAAATCTCACCAGGGGCCCCGGGCTACCAAGAAGATCCAACTCAGGACAGGACTTGATGTGGAGGCTCCGAAGGCCCCCAGAAGCACACGGGGAGCTCGAGGTGGCGGGCATCAAGGATGCAGCCACCAAGGTGACCTGGGGTCCTGCTTCTGGACACAGCCCACAAGGGCCAAAGCGGCCCCATCCACGGCCCAGCCACCAGAAGGAGAAGCAAGGCGCCCTGGAGAAAAGCTTCCACGACTCAGCCTGAGGACAGGTGAGGATCAAAGATCAGAGACCACCTGGCCCGCAGGCTGCCAGTGGGGGAGGAGCAGCCTCCTGGCTGCTCCAGGAGGGACAGATGGACAGGATGCAGTCGTGCAGACAAACAGACGAAGAAGCTGTCAGGAATAAATCAGCGGGATGAAAACATGGCAAGACTAGAGAGGAAACGTCCCACTGCTGAATGAAACTACGGTGTCCTCCGACTATTTCCCTGCGAGGTGTTAACTGGTGACCAGGGTCAATCACAGCTTTACCCCCCCGGAGAAACGAGCGGATGCCCCTCCACGGAGCCACCAAAGTGGGAACCACCAGGAACGAGACAGAGACACCATGTCTCCCTGACCTGAGGCGCTGAACCCGGCACCGCTGCAGTTTCCCTGCCACAGGTGCAGATCTGACGGTGAGAAAACGCAGGCGTCGAAAGCCGAGGAGAGGAGGATGGACGGCAGAGGCTGAACACCAGGCCAGGGGCTGCAGACCATTACAGCATCCACAACGCGCAGATCCTGCCAACGCCACGCACCTTTTCAACATTCACACCCTCTGGAACCAAAAATGATCAAATCAATAACATCTCTAAAACCTCTAACGTGCAATACAGACAGAACTACCCGAACCAAACCACCACTCGGGTGAACAACGTCATCCCACTGAAGAGCGAAGGACAGGAAGCTGGCCAGTAACTGCGCCAGCGGCGCGGAGAACACGCGCAGGCTCCAGACGACACCCCAGGCAGGCGAGGTGGGGCAGACAAGGGTGTGCGCTGCGGGGAAGGAGGGGTGGCCGCAGGACGCCTGTGCAGGACGCCGCCCCCCCCCCCCCCCCGCCCCGCCGGGAGGCCTGGAGGCAGGGACGCCCCCAGCAGCACAGCCAGCTCCTAAGCCTCATTCTCTGCTGGGCTGAACCAGCCTCCTTGGAGGAACGGCTGATGCCAGGGCTGGGGCAGGAACTGGGCCAGAAGGAGAGGGAGGGCTCCTAGGGTGATGGGGACTTATCAGAAGGACACAGGGGCCAGCGTGAGGGATGCAGTTTGAGAGAGAAAGTAAATAATAGCAAAGGGTTAGAAGCCACACATCCACCACGATCACTAAAGGGGGAAAGGAGAAAGCACTTCCTTCTGTTACAAAGTCAGATGACTGATGCAATTAGAAAATCTCCGTTTGGCAACCATGCCCATGATCACACTAACAACCGACTCGGGCTGGGTGAAAATTTAGAAATAACAGAATATTTAGTCTCAAAGTGTATCCCTACAAGGTACGTGTTAATAACAAAGGGCACTCGATGGAGGTCCAAAGGGGAGAAGACAGGAAACTTCCTTGAAGAAGGAGAAGGGGGAGGCGCCTATCCAGATAGGAGGGTTCCAGGTCACGTGCTGTATCGGCGCAGAAACAAGTAAACAAATTGGAACGGAGGCCCAGAGACTCCACACAAGCAGAATTCTGGTCCAAGACAGAGTGGGGCTGTGGCTCGTTGGCGAAGGGAGGCCACTGTCGCTGATGCTAGGATGGCCGTTATCCACACCAGAGAAAACAAACTGGACCCTGATCTCACAATTCTAGACAAATAACGATTAGCAACACCCACAGAGCACTTCCTAGGAAGCAGGTAGGGTCTGACCGAGCATCTCACACATATTAACTCAATGAATCTTCACAACAACCCTTGCGGAGGGACGCTGTCACCCGTGTGAGACACATGAAGTGGGGAAACGGCCTCTGGCCACAGTTCAGGGCTTGAACCTGCGCAGCCTGTCTGTGAAATGCAGCTGTGTAAACCCTTACGTTTAGAGGAGAATGTAAGAGAATATATTCCTGATTCTGGTATAGGAAAAGAGTGTCTTTTTTTTTTTCTGCCCACACCACACAGCTTGCAGGATCTCAGTTCCCCGACCAGGGATTGAACCCGGGCCCAGCAGTGAAAGTGCTGAGTCCTGACCACTGGACCGGCAGCGAACTCCTGAAAAAGAATATCTTAAACCAATCCCCATAAAGGAAAATATAAATAAAACAGACTGTGTTGGCTAAACTAAGAGCTTTTGTGCCATCAAAACGCACTATAACGTATTGTAACATTAACACACTAAATGACAAAGCGACAACCTGGAGGAGGCAGTTAGGACGTGACAAAGGAGAGGGAACGGATTCCTACAACTTAATAGGAAATGTGGGCAAAAGCACCAGCGCAGGAGAGCGTTTCCAAACGGCCGATAAGCACGAGAGAGGATGCTTATCAGCCCTCCAGCGCCGCGTAACGCGGCACCGCACACCCGGCGGCACAGAGCAATGACACACCTACGACCCCGCAAGCTTCTGTGGTCGGGACTCTGGCAGCAGCTGTGCTGGGCAGTTGGCCGTCACGATGGCAGGAGGGGCCGAGGCCTCACCCGAAGGCCGGGGCGCCTGCTTCCAAGCCCACACGCGCAACTCCCGGCCAGCTGTTGGGGGAAGACCCCTCCGCGGGGCCGCCCGCAGCCGGCACCTGGCCTGCATTGGAACGGCTGAGAGAAAGCGCCCGAGGAGGCCCGAGTCTTTTTGTAACCTCGTCCCCTTCTCGTTTGCTGGTTTGCTGTTCGGAGCTCATTAGAAGGCCGGCCTCGAGGGGAGGGGCTACAGAAGGTGAGAATGCGGGGAGGGAGGCAAGGTCACGTCCAACCACGGGGGTCGCCCTCACCAGCGGTCAGGGAGCTGGACACACCACCCGCCCCCACTGCCAAAAACCATCAGGTCTGACAACACCCAGAGCTGCTGGAAGGTGTGGATCCAGAAGCCCCCAGACACGGCTACGGGGCGGCTGGTACGAGCACTTGCGGAAACGGCGTGGCAGCCTCTTGAGAGCTACGCGCCTGCGCACCCTACACATCAGCACTTCCGCTCTCGAGGTTCCCCCAGGGAAGTCCTGCGAGAGCGTCCAGAGCGGGAGTGCCCGTCATGACGGCTGGGAAGTGCGACCGGCCACCCATCAGAGAATGAACGTGTGCTGTAGACTTGGCCCAGGAGTGAGGACGAGAAACGTCCTGCAATAGCCACGGCTGACGGCCGGCCAGGCCCTCTCTGCCCGGATGGTGGGCGGGCACGTGACCGCAGCACTTACCACTGGTTACCGGCCGCAGCGCCGATCCTGAGCAGAAGGCCTGCTCCCGGCTGCGGCGAAGCCCCGCGCGGCTGTGCTGGGCATCGCACATGGAGGCCGGCAGCGGCCGGGGGTCAGCGGCCCAGAGCCCAGCAGGTCCGGCTCACCCAGCCCCGCCGAGACCCCAGCTGCCCTCCCCAGTTCCGGCTCGTGTTTCCACCGCCCGTTCTTCTTTCTCAGCCCCCGTGACTCCAGGTGCCTCCACAAGAAGCAATTCTCATCCTGCGAAAGACCGAAGGTCAGCGGCCCCAATCTGACAACGAAAAACTGACTCCACCTTCCAGGTCGGCCGGGTAACGGGGCGGACAGGGCTGAACGCAGGGCTCGTGGGGCACTGCTCCCCGCCCAGGCCTCTGGTGACAAAGGTCTGAATTATTGCCCTCTCAGATTATAGCACAAATAACAAGAACCGAAACGTAGCCTTTTCCACCCAGCACGGAGTAGGTGGCTCACGAGGCCAGGGTTGACTCTTAACTTTACTCCTGCCTAGAGCTGTCTTCAGAAGAGGGTGCACACGTGGGACTGAAAGGAAACCAGGTCAGCGACACGTAGCGAGAAGCACACCTGTGACACTTCCGTCACGTGCAGGCGCTGAGCCCCCTCTCCCACGGCCTGAACGGCCCAGCCTCCGCCAGCCCTGCAGCGAGGGCTCACGACCCACAGGGAGGGTGCCTGGTTCTGAAACGGGGGGGGGGGGGGAGGCAGGACCACCACGGCACATTCTCCACCGAAGGGAAGTTTGCGTGGAGGTTAGCGAAAATGAAGATGTCAACTTTCCCATCCAGTTCCGTAGACCCTTAAATTCTAGGGCCTGTCAGCCTGGGGTCAAGAGTCCCTGTTCTCCAACAAACAACTCAAGATGTTCTCAAATGCCTGGTGAGGAAATCTAGGTTGGTTCAAATTGTCAGCAGGGCAGTTTAGACAAAATATACTTAAAGTCTACAAATTTTATACACTAATTCAGAAATTCCACCTCCAGGGATTTATCCTAAAGAAATAATCCAACAAAGGCCCAAGATTGTACATACAAGGATGTTCAAAAGCTTTGTTTTTAAGACTAAGAAGCTGACACTAGCCAAGTGTCAGATAAGAAATTTGTAACAAACCCTGTCACATAATGGGACACTGTAGCCCTGCAAGTTTTGACAAAAATAGATTTGTCACAGATTAAGTGAGAGCAGAGTTACAAGCCCTCTGCACAGTATGTTCCCGTTTAAAAAGTACAAATGGTTCAGAAGAACACAGGCGAAGTTACCAACTGTGGCCAGCTCTGGGAGCAGAATCTCAGGTCCTTCACATTTTGTTTGCATTTGGGCTCCTCTTCATTTTCTAATTTATGTGCACTGAACATGGATTTCTTAACAACAAGGACCTGTATATAGCACAGGGAACTACAATCAATATCTTGTAATAACCTGTAATGGAATGGAAAAGAATCTGAAAAAGAATGTGTGTGTATAACTGAATCACTGCTGTACACCAGAAACTAACACAACATTGTAAATCAACTGTACTTCAATTAAAAAAAAAACTTTAAAAAGAAAATGGACTTCTGTAATGTAAAAACTTTCCTATTCCCTCCCGTAATGTTCCTTTTCATGCTGTTTAATATTGTTTTATTCTGCTTTACAATGTTACTTACAAGTTTAAAGATTTTTGGTAAAGTACATTGCACTCTACTAAAAAACAAAGAACTTTAAGCCACTAAACAAAGAGTCTGCCTCTAAATAGTTTTTTTTTTTCTCTCTCTTTTTTATACAGCAGCGGTAGGTGAGCAAGGTCCTCAAGGCTTCAGAAGATGAGCTTGGGGCGGTGGGGCGGGGGCACTGCCTGGACCCCACAGGCCCCGTAAAACCCGCTACAGGAAAGTCACCTGAGGACTACAATGAAGTCTTAGCTCTGGGCCTGACTGGGAGTTTCCCACTCCAATTTACAAAGTAACAGTCCGCTAGGACCAGCGCCCGGCAGGATGTTAGTCATTATATAATTTCCAGTTTTCTAAAATCCTGCATAGAAAGACACCAACTGCAATGAATCTGCGGGCGATCGCGCCCTTTGGTTCCGGATCGGACGGAGCATCTTTACCCGGTTCTTTCGGAAGCGGTTGCACCTGCCGCTCGGAGGCCATGCCCCACTTCGGGGGGGCATCGGCGGGAGGGGGGGCTAAAACGCAAGGACACCCGACCCTGTGCCCCCCCATCCCGCCTCTGACAGCCCACCCCCACGACCCGGGCGCGGCTACCCCCACCCGCTCCGGAGACCCCAAAGCCCCGCCGCACCTGTGCCCAGCCGCCCCGCCTCAGGCGCCGTGCGGACCCGGGACGGGAACGCGGCGCCGGCCGTGGAGGCCTGGGGTCCGAGCGGACACCTGCGAGGTGGGGCGGCAACTCCATGCGGTGGACGCTGAAGGAGCGGACCGGTCGTGAAGGCGCGAGGGACTGTGCCCCCCGGCGGCGTCGGACGCCCAGGCGCGCGCGTGCCAAGGCCCTGGGGTGGCCCAGCGGCCGCGCCCGCAGAGGGTCCTGGGCCGGGGAAGGGAGGTGGCTAGTGGGGGGAACTTCGGCCCAGACGCAAAGGGCGACCCCCGCAGGCGACCCAGCCCGCCAGCTTAATTCAGCGCTTCACCCACCGAGAAGTCCCCGGGCTAGACGCCGCGCGGGCCCCGCAGCCTCGGGGACGTGCACCGGGACCCGCAGCCGCATCCGGGCGGAGTTTCAACGCGCCGGGGTGGAGGACGCGGTCACCCGGGGCCCCGTCGCCCCCGCCTCCACACGGCGACCCGCCCACGTCTCGGCGACTGCGGCTCCCCGCGCGAAAGCCTGCGGGTCGGGCCCGGTGGGCGGGCCCCAAACAGACCCCACCCCCACCCCGATCCCTGCGGGCGGTGGGGCGGGTACGGGGGCGGGGCGAAGCGGGGCGGAAGTGCCACTACCGGTCCCGGAAGCCATGAGCTGGAAGTGACGCGACGGAAACCAGCCACGGCTCCCCGCTGGCCCGCGGGACTCGTTCCGCTGTGTCCTGAGCGTCTGGGCTTCTCGGCCGCCGCCGCTGAGCCGGTGGGGGGGCCACGCTGCTGGTCGATTCTCCCCCGCTGTCGTCCCCTTGGCACCCTCTTGGCCGTAGCACTTCAGCCCAGGCGGGGGTGGTGATCCTGGGTGACGGCGACCCCCATCGTCATCCCCTTGGCACCATTCGGGCTGTACCACTTCAGCCCAGGCGGGGGTGGGGCGAAGGCGATCCCCGCGGCCTTGGTACCTTCCGGGCCGTACCACCTCAGCTGGCGCCCTTCGCGGTTTTCCCCCTTGACACCTTCCGGGCTGTACCACCTCCGCCCAGATGGGGGGGAGCGATGGCGCCCCCTCGCGATATTCTCTGGCGTACCACTTCAGCCCAGACGGCGGCCCCCTGCGTCCTCCCCTTGGTACCTTCCGGGTCGTACCACCGCGGCCCAGGAGGGGCGACCAGTTCGTGGACCTATAAGTCCCTAAGGGGCCGTCCTCCGAGTTTTGGTTTCAAGGGACAGAAATTCCAGCCTCAACACGCCTCTCTTAGAAGAGGAAAGATAGAGGGAGTGTCTGTCTTCCCAGCATCCTAGCATCGGAGGAGCTCTGGGGGCACCTGGACCCTGAGGCCACGCCCCTGGAGAGGGCGCTGATTGGCCAAGCTGTGTGGAGCTCCGCCTGGGGGCGCGACCTCGGCCCAGGTGAGCGGCGGGCTGCACTGGGATGGTCGCATCTGCCGCGGAGCACCTGCCCAGACCGGTTCTCCTCCCCGCTTACTTTTTAACATGATTTTAAGGGGCAAGGGTACAGCTAATGGGCTTTTTTTTTTTTTTTTTTGTATATGTATCTCCTCCTGCTTCTCTTTCAACGTCAGATTCACATATTACCTGTCTTTTTGTGGTGATTTAATTATCGGGAGAGAGGAAATCTCAGAATGTTAGTGTTTTCTTTTTTAAATTGAAGTATAGTTGGTGTGCAATGTTATATGTTACAGGTGTGCAATATAATGATTCACAATTTTTAAAGGTTATGCTCCATTTATAGTTCCTATAAAATATGGCCTATATTCCCTGTGTTGTGCAATATGTCCTTGTAACTTATTTTATTTATTTTCTGTTTTTAATTTTTTTAATTTTTAATTTAATTTAATTTTTTTATACAGCAGATTCTTATTAGTCATCAATTTTATACACATCAGTGTATACATGTCAATCCCAATCGCCCAATTCATCAACCCCCACCCCCACCCCACCGCCCCTTTCCCCCCTTGGTGTCCATACGTTTGTTCTCCACATCTCTGTCTCAATTTCTGCCCTGCAAACCGGTTCATCTGTACCATTTTTCTAGGTTCCACATATATGCATTAATATACGATACCTGTTTTTCTCTTTCTGACTTACTTCACTCTGTATGACAGACTCTAGGTCCATCCACCTCACTACAAATGACTCAATTTCGTTTCTTTTTATGGCTAATATTCCATTGTATATATGTGCCACATCTTCTTTATCCATTCATCTGTCGATGGACCCTTAGGTTGCTTCCATGTCCTGGCTATTGTAAATAGAGCTGCAATGAACATTGCGGTACATGACTCTTTTTGAATTATGGTTTTCTCAAGGTATATGCCCAGTAGTGGGATTGCTGTAGTTCTAGTTTTAGTTTTTTAAGGAACCTCCATACTGTTCTCCATAGTGGCTGTATCAATTTACATTCCCACCAACAGCGCAAGAGGGTTCCCTTTTCTCCATACCCTCTCCAGCATTTGCTGTTTGTAGATTTTCTGATGATGCCCATTCTGACCGGTGTGAGGTGATATTTTCAGGAACAAGGGTACAGCTAATGGGCTCTGCTTAAAGCCTACTTTTTGGTCAAACTTTCACATATTTTTCTTCACATTATTTTAATAATTTTGTTTTTTATTTTTATTATTTTTTATTTTTGGCTGCGTTGGGTCTTCATCGCTGCGCGCGGACTTTCTCTAGTTGCGGCGAGCAGGGGCTACTCTTCGTTGTGGTGCGCGGGCTTCTCATTGCGATGGCTGCTCTTGTGCGCGGGCTTCAGTAGTTGTGGCACACGGGCTCAGTAGTTGTGGCTCGCGGGCTTAGTTGCTCCGCGACATGTGGGATCTTCCCGGACCAAGGCTCAAACCTGTGTCCCCTGCATCGGCAGGTGGATTCTTAACCACTGTGCCACCAGGGAAGTCCCTCTTCACGTTATTTTAAAATTAATAAAATTTCTCCTTTAGGTCTTGGCCAGAGGGTCAGTTAATTAATGGTGGTGTCTGCCCACCCCTGGGCGCGCACAGGTAGGGCTGGGGCCGCGAACTGCAGTTCAGGCCTCAGTGAGCTACTTGTGGTGATCAGTGAGTTAGTTACTTGTAGTCAAGAATTTCAAAAGGAAATGTATAAAAAGTATCCAAAACTTTATAGCAGGGCTTCCCTGGTGGCACAGTGGTTAAGAATCCACCTGCCAATGCAGGGGACACAGGTTTGAGCCCTGGTCCAGGAAGATCCCACATGCCGAGGAGCAACTAAGCCCGTGCGCCACAACTACCGAGCCTGCGCTCTAGAGCCCGCGAGCTGCAACTACGGAAGCCCGCGAGCTACAACTACTGAAGCCCGCGCGCCTAGAACCCATGCTTCGCGACAAGAGAAGCCACTGCAGTGAGAAGCCCGCGCACCCCAATGAAGAATAGCCCCCTCTCGCCGCAACTAGAGAAAGCCCACACGCAGCAACGAAGACCCAACGCAGCCAAAAATAAATACATAAAATAAATAAATTAAAAAAAAACCTTTATAGCAGAATCTTTCTTACAGTTTATCTGAGACAGTGCGTTTTAACAATTCTGAAATGATGTCAGGGGAACCTAGGCGCCTTCCCCTCCTGGACCAGGCGCCCCAGCATGGAGGACAGTTCGACCCAGGCCTCCAGCCACTGCCCGAGGAAGCCTTTGCTCCATGGTCACACTCCCAGAGTTTGTATCCTACCCTTTTTTCTTTGTGCTGCTAACAGTTGTTCACCAAAAACAATAAAACAGCCAGTTATTTTACCAGCAAAACGGGTTGATTTGGCAGCAGCAAAGAAGTGAAGTTCAGGACAGGCAGCTATGGTGAACCACAAGCAAGTCTGGTGAAGCAGAGGAGAAGGGCAAGTTGTTATAAACACTCTACTGGAGGAACTGGGTGGTGGCTTTTCATTGGCTGAGAGGCTGCCAGGCGGGGGACATCGTCCTTCCTCCTGCTGGTGGCAGTGAAGTATCTGCTTCTGGCCGCAGGTGCAAGGGACGCTCCGCCTGCTGGGATCTGTGTTGAGGCCCAGGGGCACCTGCCTGAGAGCTTACCCTTCTGGCCTCCCGACTGCATTTTAGTTGAGGTTCCCCTTTGTTAATTTTCACATAAGTCTTCTCTAAACACTGCAGGAGACACTGCTGCAGGTTGCGAGTCGTTTCACTGCTGGGCCGTGTCTGACTTCCAGTATCAGGGAAGGGGTCTGAGTGGTTTTACCTGCATTTGCTGGAGTTTCCACTTCTTCCTTTGACTGGATTCCAAGCAGCAGAATTTGGGGTTGAAAGACTTTAGACCGGCCAGGATTCTTCACACCCTTGTCAGCTTCAAATGTGACCATTTCAGCCTCTTTGCTGATTTGCACATTAGACACAAACTTGTTAGGAAGCGGCTCTCGTGAAGGAGCCCCACGCCGGCCAGCCTGCCTCTCCTCGTGGCATCTGCCGGCCTCTCCCAGTCCAGCCCCCCGGCCCCAGCCCCCTTCTCACAGGCTCAGTCTGCATCTGGGCCATGGTCTGACGTGATGGCTGCAGTCAGGTGGGTTGGTGACTTGCTGGCCTGGAGGAGCCCAAGTTCCGAGGGGACGGTGAGGACAGCAGGAGGTGTGGACCTGGGCCTGGGAGCCCACAAGGCCCAGAGCACGGGGTCCCAGGAGGAATTGGGGAGCCCCCCCTCGTCCCTCCAGCCGCACCGCCAAAATCGCCAGGAAGCACTGACCCGCACGATGCTGCTTCCTAGGCGCCCGGCCTCCTGAGGGCAGCCCCTCGCTGGGCCGGGGGGTGCCTCTGGGCCCACGTTCTGAGCGCTCCACGTTAAGCCCCAGGGGTTCTCTTTCTTTTAAACAATCACCATTTGTTAGGCCTCACCACCTCGGGGTGCTCTTGGGCGCCCTCGCTTACCCCCTGTAATTAGCTTGCTCTGGGAGGAAGGCGGGCGGAGTGGTCAGTGCTGGGGGGGCCGTTGGAGCTGCCAGGACAGGAGCGGGGACGGGGGCTTCAGGCCGGCAGCCCATGTGGGCCACTGGGCACCCAAGGCATGGGGAGCTGAGTCTGCTCCAGGCTTCTCAGGGGCGGGGGGGACCCGTTATTCGGTCCACTGGGAAGGGATTTCGCAGATGTAATTACGGTCCTGAGCGTGTGGCCTTCAGACCCATCCAGGGGGCAGTGCCCGGAGGAGGGGAGCCTCACCAGCAGGTGAGGCCGGTGGGGTCTGCCTGGGCCTGGCCCCTCCAAACTCAGCCCTGGCCCACCCAGCAGGGCCCCTGGCCATCCCCAGGTCACTGGGCTGTGGAGTCGAGGCCTCTGGTTCCTTCCCGAGTGTCCTTCCCAGGCTCTGGGTCCAGCCGGGATGCCCACAGCCTGGGACGGCCAAGCAGCCTTTCTGGACGCTGCCCCTGGTCCCGTGGGTGATGTCTACTCACCTGTCATCCTGGCCATCACCTCAGCCGGCTGCCCCTGGGGGGCCAGAACCCCGTCCAGTGCGAGGGCTGTGCCCGAAGGTCCCTCAGTGAGACCCACTCGGGGTGGGGCAGCAGCAGCCACTAAGGCCTCTGGGACTTGCCCACTGAGCAGCAGATGAGGAAACAGGGAGTCTGCAGCCAAAGTCGCTCAGGTTCGCGACACCTGGGCCCGAGCCCAGGCCTGTCCCCAAACCAGAGATGTGCAGCCTCCCTGGCTGCCCTTTGGGTACCCCTCCACACACCCTGTGGCGTGACCCCTGCCTCCCGCCCCCACTTTAACCTGACCTTGGGGCTCAGCCTCTGGACTCCACGGGCCGGGGGCACTGGCAGAGCAGGGAGGGCACCTAAAACCTCTTCCCCCTGGGGCTGGGGCCAAAGGTCATGCAAGCAAAACCACAGGGCTGGGGAGCCGCCCCCTTGCTGCTTCAGGCCAGCATCTGGGAGAGTCCAGGGCACCCACGGGCCTCACCGAGCTCCCAGGAAGCCGGCTGAGGTCAGGCCGTGCCTCTGTCCCCGTGGCTGCCTGTCCTGAGCTTCTGGGGGCAGGAGGCCCTCCCCGCAGGGTGCGGGGCGCAGACCAACCCCGTCCCTGCTGTCCTCCGCGGGCTTCACCCGCTCCTCGGCCTGGCCCACACTGACCTCACCTCTTCCACCAAATCCTCAGCGTTTCCAGATTCTGAGGTGGCCCAAGCTCTGGCCTGGACCTTTCTGGGGTGAAATGTGCCGGCAGTGGCCAACCCCGCCCCCTGTGGTGACTCGAGTTCATGGTCGCCCCCCCCCGCACCCCCCATCCTCTGGGCTTCTCCAACAGGCCTCCACCCACCGCGCCACTTGGCCTCCATCTCCACACCTGCTCTCACCCCCACCTGGCCCCCCAGGCAGACTTCCCAGGTCCTGGTACCCAGTGGCTCCCAGGTGTGGGAACCTCAGCAGGACAGGCCCCGGCCACCACGGGGCAGGAACTGCTGGATGCGGAGCCTGACCTGAGAGAGAGGGGAGGCCAGCTGGGTGGGCGCCCAGCACTGAGGCCTTGGGTGAGGTCTGGCCCCGGCGCTGCTCAGACACAGGCCAGGAAAGGCCAGAAGAGGTTTCCAAGGCCACCGCCCTGAAGACCAGAAGCTTCGAGGGACCTCAGGCCTGGCCCACAGAAATGCCCCACCGGCCAGGTCCGGAGACGTCTTGGGTCCCCTGTCCTGTGGCCTCTGGGACCTGGGCTCCGCATCCCCTTCAATGTGCTCCACAAAGCCCAGAAGATCAAGGTTCAGGGGTCAACAGCCTTTGCCAAGGAGTGCGATCCTGCGGGCAGTGTCTCTGTCCACGGTGAGCCTGCCCCTCTGGCCCAGAGACCCCAGCTGGCCGGGCTGACCGCTGCCCTCAAGTAGACAGACACTCTGTTCCTGGAGCAACAGGGCCTAGCTTGGGGTCCGTGCACGGCCGCCTCGAGTTTGGAGAGCCTCAGGCCCCGGCAGCGCCCCCGCCCTGCCCGGCCGCCCGTGCAACTGACTGCAGTCACAGGCACCTCCCAGCGGACACGCCGCCCACCCAGCCCCACAGCGGAGGGACAGCAGATGCCTCCCAGCCGCCAAGACGCCTGGGCAGGAAGAGGCTGCGCCCACGCATCCGCCTAGATCCCGACGGGCAGGGCGGGGGCCGCTCCGCTGCCCGGGCGTCCACCGTGTCTGCCCGCGGTGGCCTCGCAGCAGTGCTCGCAGGGACGCTCGTCCCATCTCTTGGCAGGCTCCAGCCCACAAGGCTGTGTCCGCAGCACCTGCTCTGGCTCCTGGAAGAGCCTGGCCCCACCTCTGCCCAGGCCTGGGAGGGAGGGAGGGAGGGAGGGAGACCCAGAGCCGGAGCAGGCGGCAGGGGAGGAGGGGGGCAGGAGCTCCAGGCCGGGGCACGTGCCCCACCGGCCTCTGCAGGGCACCCTCGGCCCAGGCCTTGGGCTCCTCCCTGCAGGACCGGCCCTGAAGCCCGACTCCAGAGCACTCGGGACAGGACGTGACCGGGGTGTGGGGGGGGCTGCTGGAGCGCAACCCCCTACCTATGGGTGGGCCAAGGGCAGGCTCAGCGCATCTGGGCTCCCCAAGCCTGGTCCGCCCTCCTCAGCATCTTGGTGTTGGTTACAAAGAACTAAATTAAGTTGTCACTCGACCCAACTTTTTAAACAAGCCTGTTTATTGAAAGAATCTGAAAATAGTAATAAGGCTTTCAACATTTAACAAATTTTCAAGATATTAACAATATGAAACATTAAGAATTGATTTCAAAAACCCAAAGTTTCCTAGTTCATTCCCTGTCACGCTTCAGGACTTGGTCTACACTGGCTCTGTTGTCTGAACGAGTAACCTGCGTTCTGAATGCCACTCTCTTCTGGGCCTAAAGCTGGGAGTGTCGCCCCCTCAGCCCATGGGAGGCCGAGCGGGCTGCCCACTGTGCCCGAACTCGCGGGCAGAGGGTGGGAACCGACCTCTGTGCCCAGCACCGGCTGAGCTGCGCACACAGGCACGCGAGGCAACAGCACTTGATACACACACGGACAGCGGCCACGGTGCTCAGGCCGCAGGGCCTGCCCTGGAGACCCTGGATGCCCTTCCATCAGCCCGTGACACTCCAAGCGGGCAAAGCACAGCGCCCCCCGGCCCCTGTCCCTCCAGAAGGAAGTCCAAGAAATGACGGGCCCCCATCCCTTCTGTTCTGGCCAATTTAACAGGAGAAAATGCAACTCAGAGAGAAATCAGTTACTCAAAAATAGGAAGCCCGTTAGGCGACAGTAAGCGGGGCCAGGGCCACACGCCCCCCGCGAGCCACTGCTCCCACCAGACTCCAGGCGGCCCCAGCCCCAGGCAGCCAGCGATGGAGGCGCGGGGGCTGGACCGACGGGCACGCCCTCGAAGCCAGGCCCCCGGGGAGAAGCAAGAGCAGCTTCAACACCTCCCGGCCCGCCAAGCGCCAGGCGCTCTGAGCAAGTCGCCCAGCTCTCCGGACGGTCGCGCGGGCTGCACCGGATGGTCCCACTTCACAGCACAAACTCCCTTCTCGCCGAATTCTCAAAGTGTACACAACAAAATCTGTACGTAAGCACTTTCAGAAAGTTTAAAAGAATCTCTAAAAAGTAGACACAGAATCGAGAACACCTTCCAGGGTGGGGAAGTGCGTCCCTGCTTCCCGAGGAATGTGTGCGGTCTGAACCCTCGCCCCGCCAGTGCCGGTCACCCTGAAGCGGGGGAGGAGACCGGGGCCTGGGGACCCATCTGTCCTGGCAGCCAACCTGCTCTCGGCAGAAGCGTCCCCCCGAGTGGCTTCAGGGGAAGTCGTGGGAGCTGAAGGATTTTTGGCCGTGAGACATTTATTTTCAAGCCCATAGGACAGACCCGTTCATTCTGATCCCCTCTGAATCTCAGCAGACTGATTTATGGAAGTTTCCTCACAAGGAACTACAAGGAGCCCACCAGGCTCGGCCGTCCCTGCCTGGGGCCGGGCTCTGTCCACACGCAGGGTGAGTGCGCCTGGGCTGACCTCAGAGCTCCTGGTCTGCTCACTTGTTTAGAAATGCAGAAAAGTCAGATTTAAAACGTTAAAAACAGCTGATCTGGTCGACAAAAGGCAGATTGCAGGCCCTTCCTCTGGCCAGACACGTGGTGTGGCACCTGCCACTGGCGCTGGGCCCGTGGCGCTCACGACGCACTCAGGTCCGCCCGTCCCGAGTGCAGACGGCAGGACCGCAGGCCTGGCTCCCCGCCCGCCCCGCCCCATCCTCCTCGTGCGCGTCCTCCTCGTCCTCCGCGAAGTGGGCTTGCTTCTTCCGCACGTTCCAGTGCAGACACTGTGCCAGGCTCTCAAACCAGTCGCTCACGGGGTCGCGGACACAGATGGAGGGGAGCGGGTAGCGGGAGGTAGTGATGCTGATGCTGAAGCAGGAGAGATGCAACGTGGCCCCTCCTAGAACCGCCGAGCGCCCGGCCCGCCCCCCCCAGGGCAAGACCCCTCCCTGGTCTGGCTGGGGACCATCTCAGCTCTGCTCACGCCACCTGCTGCAAAGCCTGGCCCCAGGTCCTACGGTGCCCTGGGGGCCTGGGCACCTTGCCACTTTCTGGTCTGGTCCTGAGAACAGCCAGGAACTGGGGGCTCAGTGGTGCTCTTGTGCCCCCCAGGACAGAACCAGGGACCCCCTCGACATACCCAGGTCCAGAGGGACCCCAAGGAGCAGGGTGGCGGAAGGATAAGCAGTGGGAACGGCTGGCAGGGCGCCGTCACCCCAGGCACAGGTCCATGACACGATCTCTCGAGAACCAGGGATGGGCCCTCAGCCCACCCGCCCCACCCGCTGCAGCCCCGTGGCCCACACACCTGTCTCCGTGGCGGACCTCCTGTCTCTTTCGTCCATCGAAGGACACCCACACAGTGTTCCTTGCTTCCGGTGACAGCATGATCTGACGGGTCAAGCAGGACAGGCGTGGGCTACCTGAGCGCAGCCGAGCGCCGTGGACCCTACCCCGGGGGGGACAGCACCGGCCGGGAGGAACCTCACGGGCGCCCCCAATGCCCACCACGTGCCAAGGTCAGTTCCAGGCTGTGAAAACATTAACTTGCGTCGTGCTGACCCCAGCCCCAGGGGCCTGGCTCTAGCATCGCCCCCCACCCCCCACCCCCCACAGCTCTCTGCGTCCAGCAAACGCAGCCCCACCCACCAGGGCTCACATCAGGGACTCACTGGTCTGGGGGTGGCCTGCAGTGGGGGGCAAGGGGCAGGGGAAGAAGAGTGGACGTGGAAGGGCGGCAGGGCCAGTCAGACGCCAGGACACGCTGTGGGGGACACGCCGGGCAGCGGCCGTTCCTCACCTGTGGGCCCCCATCCCCTCCGGCAAGGACTGTCCCCGCCCACTCAGGCTGAGAGCCCACCTGAAGGGCTGGCCCGGCTCTCAGCACCACCCCCGCCAACCGGACCCCGGGGGGCACGGGCCACACGACGGAGACCAGGGTGGATAAAGGCCCTCCAGCACCCAGCAAGGCAGGAGGTCAGCACCGCAGGCCCCGCACCGGCTCCAACCGACAAGGGCGGCGCTCGTGGGGTGGGGGTGGGCTCCGACCTTCAGCTCGACCCCTGCAGGAACCACGATGGGCCGGAAGGACAGCGAGTGGGGGCAGATAGGCGTGAGCATGATGGCCGGCACGTTGGGGTGGATCATGGAGGCCCCGGCGGCGGCTGCGTACGCTGTGCTACCCGTTGGGGTGGAGACGATCACGCCTGCGGGACAGGCTGAGGGTCACGGTCAAGCGCCCGCCCCCACCCCACGTGCAGCCCCCAGGCGGGCCTGACGCCCACCTACCGTCGCCCTGCACCGTGGTGATGAGGTGCCCATCCAGGTAGACGTCCACGTTGGACAGGTATGAGGATGGGCCTCTGTCTATCACCACCTCGTTTAAGACCTGTGGGTGAGGTCACCGCAAGCTGAGGGGGCCGGGCAGCACCGAGCTGCTCCTGGGCTCCCTGGAAGGTCCCGAGGACAGGGCTGGGGGGTGTCCAGACCAAAGCCGCCACCCTGTACCCCCTGCCCGAGGGCGAGGCCCTGAGCCCTGTGGGGGACAGACCTACAGACCTGGTACTGCATGACCTGCTTCCCGACCTCTGCGTCCAGGGCTGCGGCCAGCACCCCGTTCTCGCTGATCCCGTTGGGGACGGCCACCTTCTTCCCTCGGAGCTCCTTCACAACCCTGACCTTCAGCCGGCTCCGGAGAACAACAGCTGCGTTCCCTGGGGGCCAGCAGGGGTCACACCCAGGGAGGTCAGCAGGGATGGGGGCGGTGGTACTGCAGGAAGAGAGACCCTCCCATCGACCAGGGACCCCCCCTTTCTTCTCCCAAATGGAGGGCAACACCCTGTGCTTCTGTGAAAATCAATTCACTGCTACTCGACACGTATGGTAGCCTAAGCCCGTGATCAGCTCAAGCTTCTCACTGTTAAGAAAAAACGTCTGACTCGTTCAAAATTTAGAATTCTCTGAATCCCGAAACACTCAAGTGTTGCTCTTTGCATTGTTAAAAAAGCCCCCAAATCACATAAGATGATCCCATGTTCAGAACTGCTCGTGGGTTCTGGAACATTCTGACTCACCCTGTATCACCTGAGTAACTTGGGACTGAAAGTTCTCGAAGTTGAAGGGGGTCAGGAAGCCCAGGGAGCCCAGGTGGAACGCCATGACCGGAGGCACGCTGCCCTGTGAGCCAATGAGGCAAGTCACTCAGCTGGCCAGCGCACTCGAAAGCCACCCGAGCCGTCCCCAGCCCGGAGCGACCCGCACCCCGACTACCCCTGGGAGGGGCGGGCACTGGAGTGCAGGGTCGGCGCCTGGCGTGGTCGGCGGGGCTGCCGTGCTGCAGTGGGGCAGGGCTCCTTGGGGTGACGGCACTCGGCCCGCGAGGAGTCAGGGAGGCCAGGGGAAGAGCGGTGTGGGCAGCTGACGAGAAACGGAGGTGGCGGGACGGACCAGCCCACCGGCCACGGCAGACAGGAGGGAGCGGCGGGGAGACCTCGACAGAGCCGCTGGAGAGGAGTGGGGGCAGCCGGGGGCAGAGGGCCTAGGATGGGACTCGGGGACCCTAACGGGGCGGCACTGCAGCCCCCCGCGTGCTGCTTCCACTGAGGAGGGAGGAGCAGGCGGGTGAGGAGGGGCTCCACAGTGGGAGGTGAGGAAGAATGGGCAGCTCTGAGGACGCGGGACAGCCCCAGGACCCTCGCCTTCATCCTCTGCCGGCCACGAACGCTGCGGCCTTCCAGCCTCAGCGGGTTCACACCATCGGATGTGAGGCCCCTACCCTCCTGCCCTGCTGGCCGCCCTGCCCACTTCCAGGCCACTCTCTGGAGGCCACACCTGACCTTCTAACACACCTTGGCCTGGTCACTCCAGGAGCCCTGCCTTGAGGAGCGTGAGGGTGGGCTCCCGGGCAGACCCTGGCGGTCTGCGGCCTCCACGGGGCTCCCCCGACCCCCCGGACACTCGGCCTGTAGCCGCTGCCCTCACCTGCCCTGGACGCTCACCCACCAACTCGGCCCCACATGCCGGCTCCTCCGGGGGATGGCCCGCCCCCAGCCCCACCCTCAGGCCCCCCCTTCTGGTGCACCGGCACCTCGAGGTGCATGGATACGCCTGGCCTGTCACAGTGTCTAGCACCGGACAGCAGATGCAGCACTTGGTATCGTCTGCAAACTTGCTGTGTCGCTGCCTCCCCTCGCCATCCTCAGGCGGCATCTGGGGGCCTCACCTGGAAGAGCGACGAGGCGTACAGCAGGGTCCCGTCTCCTCCCAGGCAAATGATGAGATCAATCTGGTTGGAGATGTCATCGTAATCTAGAAAACAAGGCAGACATAGAAGAGCCGTCAAACACCCCCGATGCTGCCAGGCATGGCCACATGGGCGAGGCCCCACGGGACAACTCACCTTCTCTGAAGGTGCAGAACTTCCTCTTCACTGGCCCAAAGCGGTCATCACTCACGATGGCGGGGTCCTCCAGAACCTTCTTCTCCACGTACACGATCATGTTGTTTTCCTGGAAAGGACATGGGCGAGTCAGCCCTGCCGGTAAGAGCCAGGCCAGGGTGGGCCGGCCTTCACGAAGCCTCCTTCCTGCCTTGCTTGGCTTTGTACGATGCTGGGTAGGGGGTGGGCGGCAGCAGCTCTGTCTCGGTGACAAAGCGCGACCGCTTTTTCACTTCACACGCTGCTGAGCTGCTGGAGGCTCGGTGACGCTGGGTTACAGAGCCTCCTGACTTGAGCAGCCGCAGGATCAGAGCCCTGGAGCCCCAGGCGGGAGCCGGCTCTGACCCCAGCCCCGCGGCCACCCCTGCTCACCTCCATCAGGTACACGCAGAGCTCCTTGAAGGGCTGGAGCAGGCTGGCGTCCCGGATCTTCTTGATGACGAGGACGCTCTTTGGGGACTTGTTCCACGTCAGCCGCTGGCTGGCAGGGTCCTGGATGTGCCTTTGAGGGGAGACGAGCGTTCGCACTGGCCCTGGGCCGTCCCCGGAGTGTGTCTCCTGCACCAGCGCGGCCGATCCCCGAGCTGGAGCGGGCGCTCGGTGCACTCAGAGCAGTGTCCTCCCTCCGGCTGCCCGACTGCACCCCTGCCCGTGGTTCCTTTGGAACAAGGCTCACTCGGGGACCTGCTGCGGAGGAAACCCCACACGCACCCGGACCCAGACAGATGGGGACTCTGTCCCGGGGGACCCAGGCCTCCTGCTGACTCGTAAGAGGGGCACAGCCCCACGTCCACACCACTGTGTGAGCAACTCAGGTGACCGTAACTTTCACAGTTAAAAGCCACCCGGTTTTAAAGTCAATGGCAGGATGTGGGGCAGTGAGACTGCTCTGGAAATTTCAGCAGTGGGCACGTGTCGTCACACGTCTGTCCAAAGCACAGGACGCACCGCACGGAGGGACCCTGGTGTCAACTAGGGAACGTGGGTGACACGATGTGTCAGTACAGGTTCGTCGTGTGTAACAAGTGCACCCTCTGCGAGGATGTCGATGAGGGGCTGGCTGGGGGGGGGGGGCGGGGGGGGGCATGAGAAATCTCTGTACCTTCTCCTCACTTCTGCTGCGAACCTAAACCTAAACCTGCTCAAATAATAAAAGCAAAAACCAAAAAAAGTCAGCTGGGCCTGCCTGCCAACAACAGCTCTGCAAGTTCTGTGGCGCTCGGCCTTGGCCCCTAGCGCTGGGGGGCTGGCACGGTCCGCGGGCAGCAGATCCTCCCTGAGGGGTGGGGGTCCCGAGGTCGAGCCCTGCCAGGACTCCGACCGCTGTGGGCACCCGGTAGGCGCCCGCCTGGCCTGGCAGCACAGCCCCTCCGCCTGTTGGGAAACAGCCTGAAGGCTGCAGGCAGTGACTTCCCTTCTGACGCAAGTCCCCAACCAAGAAAACTGCTCCAGGTCACACCCTGTGGCTGCGGCCTCCCTGAAAACCTGACGACCCCAACAGCAACTCTCCAAACCGTGACGTGAACCATTAAAAGAGCAGTGGGTCCCTGGCCCCAGGCTGTGACTGACTGACCATCACTCACCCTTTCCAGGCGTTTCTGCGAGGGCAGGGGTCACTCATGACCTCCTCTGCCAGGGTCTCCACCAGCCCGGGTCACACACGCGGCTCAGCGGAGGGCGGTGCTTGGTGCCAGCATCTCGGTCACACTTGACTGACAGCGGGAGTGCCATGCAAACCAGCCCCCACCAGACTCCCCAAATGTGCAACTGCACCACAACCCTGCTTTCTGTACCCTCAAAACTGAAAGCAAAACATACTGTAACTTGTTAAAGGTTGTATAAGACAACAAGTCAAGAGAACTTCCTAAAGTGAAAAATCAAACCCAACAAACTGTATTTGGTCTTCTTACTGTCCACACCATCCCCTTGTCCAATCGCCTTTAGCCGCAAGGAGGCCAGGCCTCAGAGCCTGCTCTTCAGAGGCTGGGCGCCGAGCTCTGACGCCCTGGGCGGCCAGGAGGGGCCCCGTCCAGCCGCAGACGACAGCGCTGGGCTGCGGAACCGGCTTGGCCCGTGGGAGGGGCCCGCAGGTGGAGGGGCGGGCACTCGCGGGCCTCCTGCCACTCCACCTGGCCCCGGGGCCTGGAGGGAGGGCAGGCGGGTCAGCGGAAGTCTGCCTGGCTGCCCAGGTGGACGATGAAGCCCCCCCTCCACTGACCAGGTGGGCCGGACTCACGGCCCTTCAAGACCCAAGACTCAGCCACGCCCAGACAGAGCCACCACAGCGCCATCGGCTCGTCTCGGGTACCAACTGGTCACTTCCTGTTGGATCACTGCAAAGAGCGGTGCTGGCCCCTCCCTGGCACAGAGGCTCTGGGGGCTGGACGGGAGGCAGGGATGCCTGACAGCTCAGCGGGGGACCCATCTGAGCCCTGTCTCAAAAGCCAAAGGCGTCAGATGTTGCCAATTCCACATGTTTCAACATAACAGAAAATACACATTCATGGTGAGGTCTGAGACAAGGAAGTAGGAAGTACATGCCTTGCAGTCAACTCCTCTACAGTATGTTCCTTTTCAGCATCAGGAGAAAGTCAGGTCAGCACATAATCCCTGCCCCACCAGCCACGGTGTTGGGAGCGCCAGGGACAAGATGGAGAAGTGGAGTCCTGTCCTCCCAGGGCAGGACTGTGCTGGGCGCAGGGCCTCGGAGACGCTTCTGGAGCACCTACCGCTCTGCTCGGAGCACCCCTCCCCACGATCCCACCTGACCTCGGGGAGCAGCTCAGATGCCATCCCGAGACCCCACCCGAGGTTCACGAGGCCAAAACACACACACACCTGTGACATGGGCTGGGAGTAGCTGACAGCCAATTAAGGCTGGATGGCCAGAGGCCACCCAGGGCGGCACTTATGCTGAGCCATGAGTGACGAGGAGGGAGCGGCACTGCCAAGACCAGGGAGGGCAGGGAGGGGCCCCCGGCAGCGGTAAAAGGTCAAGGCAGGGCAGTCTGGGGCAGTGCACACAGCAGGGCGTGGGGCGCCTGGGGGGCTGGTTACCAGTGTGGATGCTGTGCGGAGTGCAAACGTGGGGCACTGGGGGGTGGGTGCCGCAGGTGGGCAGGACCTGCCTGCGTCCAGCAGCAGCGACTAGAGAGCCAGGGCAGCACCTGGACGGTAGAGGCACTGACACCAGTTACCCCAGTACCCAGGCCGCCCTTGGGTCACCAGGGTCCACAAAGCACAGCAGCTCCCGGGGGCCCGGCACCGTCTGCCCACTGGGCCAGCGCTGAGAACGGGTAGACAGCTGCAGGGAGCAAGGCCCCCCTGACGGTGAGTCGCAGAAGCCCACCTGGGCCCTTGGTCTGACCCCCCCCCCAGAAGGTGAACCCGCCATGGCTCCCCAGAAGAAGGGGGCACAGACGGCCCACTCGGTGGTGAGCCCACCGCCAGGCACAGTGGCAGGGCCGACCTGGAATTCTGCTGTTTCAACATGAAGCTCTTGTGGCCACGAAGCCATTTGAGTGTTTTCTCCCCTAGGACACACACGACACAGAGCAAAGGAGCAAAGCTTTCCCCGCTTTGGAACCATCCAGCACCTGGAGGAGGTGCTGGACAGGTAGAGACGGGAGCTGGGTTCAAGCGTCCAGTGAAACAGCCCGAACTGCTTCGCTTCTAAATAGTTTCTCAGCCAGCACCGCACGGCCAGGGGCCCCCAAGCTGCACTGCCCTCAGGCTGTCGCTAAAATACAGAGCTTACGTAAAAAAAGAAAAGGAAAAAAAAAAATTGTGCCCGCAAGTCAGGGTATCTCTCAAACAAGTAAACTCAGCTTTTCAAAAATGCCAACTGACATCTCTGCATTTCAATAATAATTAAGAGAAACATATTTGACCCACCAAATGCATTAGCATGAAATACATTATTTTTCTCTCCTAGAGTTTTTCCTGTAAAAAGCAAGTTAACTCTAAATACGAGTCGAGGCCCCTCCGACCCACTGCGCCCAAGGAGCAGGCCGCACCCACTCTCTCGCCCCGAGCGAGTCGGAGACGGCGCCGCGTGGCCTCCTGGGGCCTCAGAAGCCGCCCGACACACTCACTGCCCCCCGAGCCAGAACCTCCCACAGTCCAGTGGCCCCTGGACAACAGCCCTGTGGAGCCTCCCAGAAGACTCACATGATGGTCTGGGGGTTCTGCAGCACGCAGGCCTTTGGTCCAAAAGTGGTCACTGGGCACGGCCCGTGTAGCGAGCGGGTCCTCCTGTGGGGAGAGGCACAGGGCAGGGGCCGTCAGTCGGCTGAAAGACACACACGTGTAGACAAGGCACAGACTGTGTTAAACTCTCCAAAATATTTTTAATCCAAATGACGTAAACTCCGTCATCTGCCCAGCACCCATGTGACAGTCCTGGAAGACCCTGCCCTGATCCCCAGAGCTCTGGCTGGAGGGCTACATGCTGTCCGTGTAGCCATTAGAGGGGGCACACTTAGAAATACTCCTTAGAACAAGGACCCCAAACCAGTGCAGGTGCCCAGGCCCCACCCCAGAACAAGGGGATTCAACCCAGGGGAAGGGCCTGGGAATCTGAATTCTTGACTGGGCAAGTCTATTTGAAGACGAGCTTTTGGGCCTATACTTGGGAATCAAGACTTCAGAAACGATCCCCAAGTTATCCAGATTAAGATTCTAACAAAAATACTCATTCTGAGTTGTGCTCTCAATAAAAACAGGCAGTACTTGAGTGACCCAACATTTCCAATAACTGAAAAGTGACTCACAGGGCACTGTGGCCACGGAGGCCACCTCTGACCTGCTGCCACCGCACCAGGTTCAACGCCCTTTCGGGCATGACACCCCACAGAGCCAGCAGCCAAGGCCGCCCGCCCGGAGACGCACCCCCTGCAGTGCCAGGGACACCAAAACGGGAGGACAACACGACTCTGCACGGAAGCTTCTGCTGGGAGCTGGCCGCCCGCTGCCCAGCAGGCGAGGGTGCCGTCCACCGGGCCCCCTGCATCTGCGGCAGTGCCGGCTCGGGCAGCTCCTCCCAAGACCCCGGGTGGCGTTCGTGGCTCTGAGGCCGGCACTGCCGCAGCCCGTCCGGCCCGCCCAGTGCTGCCGACGGCACACGGGCCCCACCCACGCGCCTCAACCTTGCGCAGCGTGCGGGCACGGTGGGTGGGGGTGCCCTCTGGGAGCTGTGGCAGCAAGCGCGCCCACCTCTCGCATGTCTGAGCGCCCACGCAGGCCCAGAGGAGGCCTGGTACCTGAACTCGCGGGTGCTGGCCAGGGCGGGCGCGGCCGACAGGCTGCGGGACTTGGCGCGGCCCCGGATGGGGTGGCCCAGGCCCCAGTCCTCGTCACCATGGCACGCGGAGCAGCGGTAGGAGGCCGCCTCTGCACGCAGCTCCGCACTCCCGCTGACTGTTTCTTGTTCCATTTCTGTAGTCGATGGACGAGGAGGACTTCGGCCCGAAAACCGCGGAGGCCTTGATTTAATAAAATACAGTAAATATCTGTGTACAGAACAACGTATACACACACCTACACCCGCCCTGTCGGGAAAAATGACTCATGTCCAACTTACCAAAGGACTTGGCAAATAGTCTATTTCCATCCCAAAGATATTTAAGAACTCGGGAATCTACCTGTGGTTTTTAGTGAATCCAGAAGAGCTAGGGGTCTACCAAGCTGCGGTGTGGCCACGTGCCAAGGGGTGCACGCTTTCATGAGAGAGCAGTCACCATCGTGCAGTCTTAAATGCCTCTCGGCCCAGAAAATCTGGCTAAATATACCTGATAAGACCACCAGCAGGCACCACTGAACTCCATGTCCTGCAAACAGCCTGCGCTTTAATCCAGTGCCAATGAAACACTGGCCAAAACCAACGTACTTGGTCCTCAAAGAAAAGTTCAACTTCCAAATACTAGTAAAGACAGGCACCCTCATCTTCTAACCACAACATAGTAAAGCAGGAAAAGATGGAAGCAGAGGGCTTCCCTGGTGGCTCAGTGGTTGGGAGTCCGCCGGCCGATGCAGGGGACACGGGTTCGTGCCCCGGTCCGGGAGGATCCCACATGCCGCGGAGCGGCTGGGCCCGTGAGCCATGGCCGCTAAGCCTGCGCGTCCGGAGCCTGTGCTCCACAACGGGAGAGGCCACAACAGTGAGAGGCCCGCGTACCGAAAAAAAAAAAATGGAAGCAGAAAAAAAACAACAGTCCTCCAACTACTGGGGAATGTTTGAATTTTCTCCTAACCAACTGAGGGCTCAAAAGAGGTATCAAAGCAACTGTGACGGTGGATCGAAAAGGTAAGCATGAACCCAAAGTCCATGCCCCCCACTGAGCTGTGCTGAAATCCTTGGGAATTAGGAGTCATGAGCTAAGGCCTAAGTCAATGAAGCTAGAAAAGGAATAAAACAAGCCTCAGAAAGGCAGAAGAGGTGACAAAAATACAGGCAGAAATCAGTAGGTTGAAAAGTAGAAAAGGAAGAGCAGAGCTTGGAGAAAAGCAACAATAAATAAGCCAGTTTAGACAAGGGATGAAAAGAACTACACTCACTGAAAAACTTGGACCAAAGGTCATTTTCTAAGAGAACTGCTGACTAATGGCAGAGCTTCGGCAGTGCCACGCGCTGCTGGGGCCTCAGGACCTGCCTGTCCTCGGGAAGCAGAGGGAGAGCGGGACTCCTCGCTCAGAAAGACCCAGCAGGGTAGCCTGCCAACGGCTCACGTCACCTCTTGAACAAGCAAGGGAAACAGGGCCATCGCGGCAGGGACCACGACAGAGACCACGATGCAGATGCCAGCACCAGAAGGGACAACGTGGGGTGACGGCACGAAGGGCAGAAAAGAAAGTTTAAGGACTCCAGAAAAGCCTGGGGCCTCTACGATAAGGTCAAAGGTGACGGGGTCCCTGCATCCCCCACCTCCACCTGCCACACCTGACTTTGACCAAAGGCATCAGTAGTTTTAAAAAGCTCCTGAGAGGGCTTCCCTGGTGGCGCAGTGGTTGGGAGTCCGCCTGCCAGTGCAGCGGACACGGGTTCGTGCCCCGGTCCGGGAAGATCCCACATGCCGCGGAGCAGCTGGGCCTGTGTGTGCACCCCAGCTACTGAGCCTGCGCTCCGCAACAAGAGAAGCCACCTCAAGGAGAAACCCACGCACCCCAACAAAGAGTAGCCCCCGCTCACTGCAACTAGAGAAAGCCCGCGTGCAGCAACGAAGACCCAACGCAGCCTAAATAAATAAATAAGTAAGAAGACAAGGCTGTGCGTCCCTCTATCTGTGCAAGAAGAAAGAGCAGGCCAGGGAGGCCAGGGTTACAGCTGCAGGAATGTGGACACTCACCCCAGACCAGGACGACCAGGGAGCGGCAGAACCCGCACCGACCCGGCCAGGCCCTGTCGCGGCACTCGACTCAAACTGCCTGACTCACCCTCGCGAGGAGCCGTGCGGGGAGGGTCCAGGGGACCGAAGTCCAAGGTGACACAGCTGGGAGAGACACAGCTGGCATCTGGGCCAGCACTCCTAAGCCCCTCATGCCTGACCACAGTGGACACAGACGACGGGACCCAAAAGGGAGGCCCAGGGCACGAGCTGGCCCAGGGTCCCGGGAGGGGAGAGGACCCTGCAGACCCCACTCCTCGTCTTCTGGAAACCATGCCTCTGACTTAGCCCCTCCTAAATTAAAATAAGCTTCTATCAGGGCATACCCCAGTTTCCGGTAACACGAAAGATCAACAGACAATCATTATAGGCAATAATGCCAAACCTCTGGCCAAACAAAACTTGAAGACCACTATCCTGGCACAGCACCAGCTGCAAGAGGCTGAAACCTGCTTGCAAGGAAGGCCTGCCCTAAAACCAACTGGGCCTGCAGCCTGTGCTGGGCAGGTGATGCTGTAATCCTAGGAGGCTGTGGAAAACTCTATCATCCCAGGAAGGTACAGAAATAACTATCTAGTAAGATCACTATAACCCTGAGAAGATACGGATAAGAAGGTAATTAAATCCTATGATGCTGAAATGTTCAAAAAGCTTAAAATTCATTTTATAATCACTGGATTTTTACATATTTTGTTTGATATTATGGGCAACATACTCAAAGGAAGAAATCATTCAAAGTAATTCTCATTTAAATGGTTGAGATGAATTTCTATTTGTAAATAACAATGTTACAAATGATAAAAGTTAGTGACTTCCCCCATTCCCACAACCTCCACCTACAAGGCAGTGCAGGGGTCTTCTGAGCTGCACATTACCCAGGGCCAAAACCACTCCCAACAAGCCCTCAACCACTCCTGGGACAATTGCTGAAATTTAATTTATTCTACAGCTAAATACTCAGGTGATGCCATGTCAAGCTTCTACTTGTAGTTTAAGAATTATATTACTCTGAGTCTTGGGGTAATACTTTGTGTTATCTGACACATGCTTAATGGGGACACAACATATAATGTTTAGAAAGAACAGATCAATCGCCAAGTGGGGCTTATTCCAGGAATGCAAAGCCTGCTCAATGAATGTAATCCATCATTTCATCAGGCTGATCACATCAACCGATGCACAAAAAAGCACTGGACAGAATTCAACACCCGTTCATGGTAAAAATTCTCAGCAATTATGAATAAAGGGTAAATTCCTCAACTCGATAAAGAGCATCTAGAAAAAACCTACCGCTAACATTAACCTGATGGTGAAAAAATAAGACTGGGAACCAACTACCCTTCATCAGCACTGTACTGCAAGTCCGAGCCCGGGCAACGAGGCAAAAAAGGTAGAGACTGAAATTAAAGACAGTATCATCCACAGTCACCTAAAAAGTACTTAGATGCAATCTAACAAAACATGTAGAGGACTTGTATGCTGAACATATTTTAAAAACCCTGATGAAAGAGACCAAAGAACACTAAATAAACTGAGAGACACCCTTGATTATGGATTAGAAGACTCAACAGAGTAAATATGTCAGTTCTCCCAAAACTCATCTATAGGTTTAATGCAATTTCTATAAAAATCTCAGCAAGATTTTTTTGTAGATATGGACAAGCTTATTTTAAAACATATATGGAAAGGCAAAGGTGCTAGAATAGCTAAGACATGTTTTAAAAAGAAGGATAGGGACTTCCCTGGTGGTTAAGAATCTGCCTGCCAATGCAGGGGACACGGGTTTGAGCCCTGGTCCAGGATGATCCCACATGCTGCAGAGCAACTAAGCCTGTGTGCCACAACTACTGAGCCTGCGCTCTAGAGCCCGCATGCCACAACTACTGAAGCCTGCGCACCTACAGCCTGTGCTCCGCAACAAGAGAAGCCACTGCAATGAGAAGCCCGCGTACCGCAAGGAAGAGTAGCCCCCGCTCGCCGCACTAGAGAAAAGCTCGCGTGCAGCAACGAAGACCCAACATAGCCAAAACTAATAAAATAAAAAAGTAAAAAGAAGGGTAAAGGAAGATGAGTCTGCTCTCTGATTTAAGACTCTACAGCTATGCCAATCAAGACTGTGTCGCTGGCGCAGGCAGACACAGGCCAACAGAACAAGTACACTCAACTGATTTCTGACAAACGCACACAAGCAATTCAGTGAAGGAACGAGAATCTTTTCAGCAGATGGTGCTGGAGTCATTCTACATCCACAGGCAAGAAAGTAAACCTCAGCCTAACCTTCACATCTGAAACAAAAATTAACTCAAAATGGATCAAAATGGATTACGTTAAATATCAAACATAAACTATAAAACTTTTATAATAAAACACAGGAGAAGGAATTCCCTGGTGGCCCAGTGGTTACGAGTCCGCACTTTCACTGCCAAGGGCAGCGGTTCGCTCCCTGGTTGGGGGGAACTAAGGTCCCGCAAGCTGTGCGGTGTGGCCAAAAATAAAGAAGTAAAACACAGGAGGAAGTCTTGGGGACCTAGGGAGAAAGAGAATTTTTTTTGTACATGATATAAAAAGCACAGTTCATAAAAAATAAAAAAAATTGATAAACTGGGCTTCATTAAAATTAGAAACTTGCTCTGTGGAAGGCCCTGTTAAGAGGGTATAAAAAACAAACAAGCTACAGATGGGGAGGAAATATTTTCAAACTAGATATCCAACAGAGGATTCGTATCTATAAAATATAAAGAAATCTCAAAATGTCTGGTAAAAAACCAGATAATCCGATTAGAAAATGGGCAAAAGAGAGGAACGGACCACAGGGGGTGCGCCCGGGGTAAATGAGCACGCGAAAAGACACTCCACATCGTGAGCAGTTAGGAATCAAAACCACAATGAGATGTCACTGCACACTGGTCAGAAAGGCTAAATAACTCAAAGCTGGAGAGGCTGCAGAGAGACACCCACTCACACGTCGCCGTGGGAACACGGAAGGCTCCGACGCTCTGGAAAAGCCTGACAGTTTCTTACAAAAACGAAATATGCAGCCCAGCAACTGCACCTGGGCATTTATCCCAGAGAAATACCTGATGTTCACATACAACCTGCCCATGAACGTTCACAGCAGCTTTTCTGGCGACAGCCGAACATTGCAGACAGCCCAAGTGTCCCCCAGCTGGTGAGCAGACCCAGCGAGCAGACACTGACACTGCAACAGGCTGGGTGACCCCAGGGCCCTCTGTGGGGCGAAGAAGGACAATCCCATATGGCCACATGATAAACGTTCCTATTTACACAACTTGCTTTCTTTTTTTTGTTTTTGCCCACATCACGCAGCATGCGGGGTCTTAGTTCCCAGACCGGGAGCTTAGTCCCCCTGCAGTGGAAGCGCGGAGTCCTAACAACTGGACTGCCAGGGAAGACCCTTCCACAACTTCCTTGAAATGACAAAATGATGGCGCTGTGGACAGATCACTGGTTGCCAGGGAGTGCAAGGAGGCCTGGTGGGGCTCCCTGGCATGACGGTCAGCTCTGAGCCTGCACTGGTGGTGGTGGTTATGCAAACGTACACACTGGTGAAAGCTGAGTAAGGGGGGTAATGCAGTTAACAGTGTTTACATTATCGTGCTATCGATGAGGGGATAACACTGGGAAGCAGGGGAAAGGGTGCAGAAGTTTCTCTGCACTGTTTTTTACAACTTTCTGTGAGTCTATAGTTATGTCAGAGCAAACAGTTAATAAAAAGGGATAAGCCAATCAAAACCACAAAAGGCAAATATATTCAAAAACTATTACAAATTATTTAGAAGCTGTTAATATTTATTTACAAAGAGTAGTTTGATGACCAAGTAATAAACTAACTTATAAAGTAATCATATTGGGACTTCCCTGGTGGCACCGTGGTTAAGAATCCACCCACCAGTGCAGGGGACACGGGTTCGAGCCCTGGTCCAGGAAGATGCCACATGCCGCGGAGCAACTAAGCCCTTGCGCCACAACTACTGAGCCTGCGCTCTAGAGCCTGAGAGCCACAACTACCGAAGTCCGTGCTCCGCAACAAGAGAAGCCACCGCAATAAGGAGCCCGTGCACCGCAACAAAGAGTAGCCCCCGCTCGCCGCAACTAGAGAGCCTGCACACGGCAACGAAGACCCAACACAGCCAAAAATAAATAAAATAAATTAAAAAAAAATAATAAAGTAATCATATTAAATATGAAAACCAGCTTTTGAGATTTATCTCCACAGTGTATTCTGTGACAATGGCGAATCATGACTCACACTTAATCCAAGTTTATTTGCTACTTTAACGTTTTAAAAGGATGAAATTTTAACTCCATCCAAGCTCACTGAAGTTCCCGACAGCACAAATCTAATTTTTAAAAAACTTCTGCATTGGGAAGTTTTAATAGGAAAAATGTGTTGGAGCACAATAACAAAGTATGCAGACATAAAGTAGTTCCCAAAGAGGTGGGGGTGCCAGCCAGTAAGAGTCGTGCACACGAACGTAAACACAATAATGTGATGTTCACTGCGAGCCCTCAACACATGCCTGTTGAAGTAATGACAAAGCAAAGCTTAGCGCTCATCAACACGGAGAGGCACACTGCCCTCCTCCCGCCAGTAAGTGATGCCCGTGCCGGCAAGGACATGACAGAACTGGGCGCACACCCTGGCAGAGCCTGGCCGCGCGAGGAGGAGAATCAGGGACCCGAGGGGGCCCCAGGGCGGCGGCCCCCTTCGCGGGGCCGACGAGGAACACAGGCCTGTGCCGCTCTGGGCACCTGGTTCTGCCACACACAGCCCCCCAGCACCTCTTCGCCAACTGTCTGCACACGCATCTGCCCGTTCCCACGCAACGAACTCGGCGCTGTGCAGTCACGGGTCAGGAGGCGGGCAGGCAGCCCCAACCCCGGACCGCCCCGTGCCGGGGCCACGGCGAAGAGAAGCCCGACCTGAGGGCGAAGCGGAGCCCCTAGGGCCCTATGATCCTCCCCGCACCGAGTCCTCGGCCCACCTTTTGTCTGTGGAAAACCTTGAGCCAAAGAATAGCTTTAATCAGAGAAGCGAGAGAACACAGAAACAGAGGAAAACAGTCAAAGGAGACCAAATAATAATAGTGCAGTCATTAGGCAAAGTCAAGGACCTCTGTTCCCCCTTAAGGGCCATAGGTAATATTCGGAGCCCTCCCCTGGGAGCCGTCTTGTAGACACTGAAACCCCACCAGGTGGAAGAAGTGAACTACATGAGGACCAGGCGCTGGCCTCGAGGAAATGGAAACAAACCGACCCTGGAACTGAAGAGTAACTCTACCTAAAACATCGAGATGACGCTGGTCAGACCACCGATGACCAGCTTCATGATGACCGTCAGAGCTGACTGCATTGTGTCTGCACGTAGCCCCCTCCCTCTGTCTATAAAAGCTCTTGCCCCCTTTTTGGGCGGGGAGGAGGGCCCTTGGACAGGCATCTGCCCTCCCCGCCCCCCCCCCTTTGCTGGCCTCCAAAATAAAGCAACCTTTCCTTTCCTACCAACACCTGTCTCTAGTGAACTGGCTTTCAAGCGGCGAGCAGCCAGACCTGGGTTCGTTAAGAGATTTTGGCGCCCGACGGTGGGGCTGTGCCCTCGCAGCGCCTGGCCTCCCTGGGCCTCCCAGAGTAGAGCCACCGGCTACGGCAGACACGCCAGGATAAGCCGCGACCAGCCAGCTGCTTGTGGCTAGCCAGCCCCAAGGGGGATTTTAGGGGACGTTCCCAGCAGCTGCCGAAACCATTTGTTTCGGGAATCCTCCCTGTTTCTCCCCTGCTCGGCACTGGCTGCCAACTTTCGCTTTTGGTTGGTGGAAATGAAACGTGTGTTTGGGACGAGCTGACCAGCTCCAAGGCCGGGTTAATTCCACTAGTGTGCACCCGGGCACCCTTCCCATTTGTGAGCACAAAGTGCTATCTGGGCATTTTGCCAGTTGATTCTGACGTCTGTCTACCGTTGAGGACCGTCTGTGTTGGGGAAGTGTTTGTTTGGGATTCCATACTGGTCATCCTTTGAAGAGGATTTGCGACAGATCTGTCTTTTGGTGTGTGAACATGTATCCCATCTACGTGATTGGTATCTTCGTTGTCTTATGTCAAATGGGAAATTCAGGCTCAATTCATTAAAAACAATTTTTTAGCTATGAAAGTATGACAAAGAAAAAGAAAGATGATTTTTTCTAACCAACGTATGGCAACAGTATTCTTTAGACTCCGGAGAAAATTGGTTAAGATGAAACTTTTGAAATTCCCAAACTGATTCTTTTGCATACGCAGTTAGAGAAAGCTAGCTTGATAAAATACTGTTTTCAGAATTCTGACCCTGAGAGAACAAAAATATGCCTAGGAAAAAACTTGAAGTTAACTCTTATCGTGTTCTTGAAATACAAACACAGCCCACTTTGCCTGAGACTTCAGCCTTGGGTTAATTAGTAAAACCTCAAGACAAAAAAAAGGAGGGGGAAAAAAAGCCTTTTAAAATTGAGTGTAAATTTGACCATTTGGACTGTTATTCATAAACTGATAAGTTTAGTTGCAATGCCTGATTCATGAAATGTAAAAAGATGAAACAATTGAGACCTCTGCCTGGATGGATGTATGTCTCAATATGTGTCTTTGGCTTTGGTTAATTTGCAAAGAGCTCTATTTAATTGGCTTTAAAAGAAAAAGTAAGCACTTACAAATCAAACAAATCTCAATTTACCTACTTCCTGTCTTCTTGCCAAGACTAAAAGTAAAACTAAAGATGTCTGGGTTTCTTTTTTATTTATTTGTTTATTTTTGGCTGTGTTGGGTCTTCGTTTCTGTGCAAGGGCTTTCTCTAGTTGCGGCAAGCAGGGGCCACTCTTCATCGCAGTGCGCAGACCTCTCACTATTGCGGCCTCTCTAGTTGCGGAGCACAGGCTCCAGGCACGCAGGCTCAGTAGTTGTGGCTCACGGGCCCAGTTGCTCCGCGGCATGTGGGATCTTCCCGACCAGGGCTCGAACCCGTGTCCCCTACATTGGCAGGCAGATTCTCAACCACTGCGCCACCAGGGAAGCACTATGTCTGGGTTTCTTAAACACACATCTTGTAACACATTAAAGAGAAATTGTGCTATGAAAAAGTGTATGTTTTTAGAGGTTATGGACTATGTTCTTAAGTCTGCCCATCAGAAAATACTGATATAACAAATAGTTCAATTATTTGTTTCTTGGTTTTGTTAAGGTTTTCAAGGGTTAAAAATTGTAATGTGTAAAAATGATAAGGGAAGCATTTCAGTGTGTAAAGCAAGTAGGATATGTGTTGTCGGAGAAGAAAAGTATAAAGAACGGAGATATCTTCGTTGAGGAAAAATGATGACAATAATTTTGTCTTACCGTTGGTTGGATGGGAAAAAAAGGACAAATTTGTATGGATCCAAAAAGTGATAAAATGTTTGTGAAAAAGTAACTTTGAGAAAAGAATTTTGTATGTTGTTAGGATTAAGATTAGACTAAATTTAATTACGTAAATGAATTTTGTTACTAACAGTAAACTGATACAAGACTAAATTTTGTTTTCTCTCTCTGTTAAGAGAAAAATATTTTTTCTAAACTAATTAGGATTATTTGGTATGTTAAATTATATGGAAAACATTTGATAACTTTCAGACCTTACTGTTGAACTGAGTAAGAAATTTAAAAATTCTGATGGAAAGCTGTTTTGTTTCTAACCATACTTTTGACCCCGATGTTCAGGATGGAAAAAACTGTCCAGTGAAGTTGTCACAGAGTATAACCATTCATGATGTGTACGCTGGCTCTAAGTTTACTGCTGAAAGCACATGCACAATGTCTGTGTGAGAACTGGATACAAATGATAAGATGTATAGCCATAAAGCGTTTCCCGATTAACATACCTCTGAGCCTGTTCATGATATCTGATTCGTTTTCCCCCAACGTGGACAACTAGGCAAATATATAAACAAAATGAGGCCTAGCACCTAGGGACATGAATGGACCCAGAGCAGGCATCTGAGCCACTCTGGCTACACTGGAAAAATATATTGACTATCAATCAATGCTTTCTATGGAAAGAGTTACAATTAAAAGGGGAAAATGATGGAGGAAATTTTCACGTACTGAGGTATGTATGGGGAAGTCATTCTGGCTTACACAGGATTTCATCTGAACTTTAGGCTAACCAAAACAGCCTGTTTATGGGCTATTAAACATACACTGCACATCTGCTTTAACTATTAAGAAACAATACATTCAGAGACTAATATGAAGATGCATTTTATTATCTTCATTGTAAAATGTCTACCAATTTTCAAATGCTTGTCCAGGTACTATGACAAAGTCATCAAGGAGAGAGGTAATGTTCTCATAATACAGAATATTGATGGTAAGCACAGAGCTTGAAGTTATTTCCAATTCTGTGTCCATTCCCCAAATTAGGCAGGACTATGCCCCACTTCAGCAAGAAGTAGCCAAGAGGGGTCATTGCCCCATTCCCTCAAACACTTGGGGAAAACTGAAACAGAAATGGAACTAAACCCGAGCTCCCCTGCCAAGTTGATAACTAACCTCTCTACCCAAAACCTTATTCCCCTTCCTGTTCCGTACCCGGCCCTCCCCAAGACTGAGGAGTACCAAAGGAAAGGGGGATTGAAACGGAGCAGGACGCTATGGTCCTTTCCCAAACCCCCGCCCCGCCCCTCCGTGTCCTCGGCCCGCCTTTTGTCTGTGGAAAATCTTGAGCCAAAGAATAGCTTTAATCAGAGAAGCGAGAGAACACAGAAACAGAGGAAAACAGTCAAAGGAGACCAAATAATAATAGTGCAGTCATTAGGCAAAGTCAAGGACCTCTGTTCCCCCTTAAGGGCCATAGGTAATATTCGGAGCCCTCCCCTGGGAGCCGTCTTGTAGACACTGAAACCCCACCAGGTGGAAGAAGTGAACTACATGAGGACCAGGCGCTGGCCTCGAGGAAATGGAAACAAACCGACCCTGGAACTGAAGAGTAACTCTACCTAAAACATCGAGATGACGCTGGTCAGACCACCGATGACCAGCTTCATGATGACCGTCAGAGCTGACTGCACTGTGTCTGCACGTAGCCCCCTCCCTCTGTCTATAAAAGCTCTTGCCCCCTTTTTGGGCGGGGCAGGACCCTTGGACAGGCATCCGCCCTCCCCGCCCCCCCTTTTGCTGGCCTCCGAAATAAAGCAACCTTTCCTTACCTACCAACATCTATCTCTCGAGAATTGGCTTTCGAGCGGCGAGCAGCCGGACCTGGGTTCGGTAACAAGGGCAGCACCCCCGGTAAAGAACCGCCCTCCCCTTCGTCCTGCGGGTTACCGGGGCCTCCTCTCCAGCGCCCAGCGATCTCCCGGGGCGCCGCCGCCGAGCCCACCCCACGCCCACCTGCACGGCAGGCCCGGGAGCACCTGAAACCCGGGGTCGGCGTCCGCGCTACCGCACCTGCCTGTCCGGGTCCGCGGGTCCCCGCGGCAGAGCAAAGGTCACGGCGCGTCGTCCAGCAGGAAGTGACGACCACCCGACTCAGGCCCGGCACCCTGTGGCGAGGCGGCCCCCCACGAGGACCAGAGCGCACCAGACGGGGAGGCAGTGACCAGGGGTTCCGGGGTGGTCGGGTGGGCGCTGGGCTCGGAACGCAAACGCGCCTTCCGAGGATAAATAACGCGACACGGACCCCTAACTGACCGCTCCGCGTGAGAGCCGGACCCGCCAAGCCGCCCCACAGCGCGGACGCGGGGGGCGAGATCCGGCCGCCCGGACGCCTGCGCGGGCGCCCGGGGCAGGGGGCGGCCGGCCAGCGCCTCCCGGCTCCACACCCCGCGGTAGGCAGGGCAGCCCCAGTCCCCGCGACCCCCGCCCCGCCCCCACGACCCCACGACCCCAGGACCGCGGGCGGCGGGCCGGGCCGAGGGGCCGCTCACTCACCGTTCGCTCGCCGGGCCGAGCCCGCGGGTCCCGCCGCCCCGCCGCCGCTCGCAGTCGCTAGCCGGTCCCCGGCGCCGCGGCCGCCCCCTGCCCCATGGCCACCCCCTGCCCCACGGCCACCCGGCCCGCGGCGCCGGCCCGCCTAGCATCAATACCGCCACGCCGCCAGTGCGCACGCGCACCCCCGTCTGCCGCGCGCATGCGCCTCCGGAGCCATACGCAAGCGCTCCGCGCCCGCCCCGCCCCGCCCCGCGCGTGTGGGGCGGCCCGCAAGGACACCGGGCAGGGACTAGGGGCGGGACTGGGGGCGGAGTGGAGGCCTGGGGGGTGGGGCGCGGGGGCAAGGACGGGGGCCGTGCTGGGGGCCGCCGGGTGGGGAGGAGCGCCGGCCCCAGGAGGACCCCTGGTCCCCACTCACCACGCTGTGTCCCAAGCACGTTCGCTGGACCCGGGCCCCGCCCCGCCCCCATCCGCCATCGCTCCTCTACCCCGCGGGTCAGGTTGGCTGGCGGCGGCTGCCGCCAGTGGTGACACCGACCGTCGCGTGCTCCGTAACTACTGGGGTGTGGCCCTGCTTAGAAGAGAAGGAAAGTGTTTTCGGAACCAAAACTCGGTGTGAGCAGCTGCGACAGAACTGCGCCCCTCGGCTGCCGGCACAGCTGGAGGGAGCGGCCTGGCCCCGGCCCTCGTGGGCCTCGCCCACCCCAAGCAGCCCGGCGAGTCCTTGCACACCACCTGGACCTGAGGGGCCCTGGGCTGGGCGTCTCAAGTAGGGCCCCTCGAGGGTGATTTGCCAACACTGTTCTTCCTCCCTCCCCCCATCCCCTCACTGGAGGACCCAGAGAGGAGGGAGGAAGGGGGCCAAGGGGGAGCTGCGCCCCCGCGCCCCCATGTCCAGGCACGGTGGGTTCCCCCAAGGCATGCTGAATTGACGCGTTACCCACCACCACGGCATTGAATCAAGTGTCCCAGCGGTGTGCCTAGCTCCTGGGATGCGTCCGTGAATAAGCTGATGCAGGGCCACTGTGGATGAGCCCGGTCGGCTGTCAGCTACTACTGTTCCTTCTCTACCCCAGGGCCTCCGGGACACAGAGCGCCTGGCTCAGGCCACGTGTGGACCGGAGCCCCCTGCAGCAGCCTGGTCTCTAGGTTTCTCCAACCCCATACCTGCCGCTGACAGTCTTCTCTGGCCGGGACTCCTCGCCCTGTGTTGAGAGACCTGGAACACAGCTGGGCACAGCAAAGGACACCTGTCACTGCTGTCCTGGGACCACTGGGCCACGGGGTTATCAAGGGTGAGTGGAAAGGGGGGCAAGGATGGCGGGAATTTGGGGGGATTTCTCAAGCTCCGTAACTTCCCCATCTGGTTATTTTGTAAACCCAACCGCTTCCCCAAAGTGACCCCCCAGCCACACCCACAGAAGAGAAAAGCCTTTTGAGCTGTATTTTTGGATATGAGCATTAACATAATACTACTAATGCTTGGCCAGGCCTCCCAAGAACCTTCTAGAGCAGGGACAGTCTGCAGAGAAGGCAGCTCCGGCCTGGTAACTAGCCAAGGTCACACAGCAGGCACCCTTCCTGTGCCCTTTCTAAAAGGAACTTGTGCAGGTGTGTGGCTGTAATCATGGCAGTCTGTCCATTCTGGACCTCAGGCAGGAGCACTTCCCCATTTCAGAAATGAGAAAACGGGGGCTGTGGCTTCCTCCATCGGAGCCTGTTGTGCAATCTCCCAGCAGGCCCTGGGCCCACTCCGGGGATTCCGGAGCCTCCCAGTCACACCCCGCAATCCAGAAGGCCAGTGCTGGGAGGGGCACTTCAGGGCGTCCCGAAGGTTCCTAGAGGAGATCTTGCTTGGGCTGAGGGCCAAGGCTGAGCTGGAATGAGCCGGGCAGTGGTGGGGACAGGGAGGGGTCAGCAGCAGGGACGCAGGCGGGCGTGGGGGTGGGGGATGGGTGCCAGTCAGGCCAACGTGGGCAGTGGGCTGGGCAGACGATGCCGGGTCTGCTTCAGAGGGTCTGTGTTCGGGAAAGGCCAGAGGTGTAAACTTTCCCAGTGCTAGAGGTGCAGGACTCTCTTAATTTGGTATTTGTTTCTTTGTGTTCTTTTTCTTAAACATGGCTCCCCTACTGTTTAAGCTTTAGACCCCCCAAAACCTGGACTCCTACTCTTCTGAGGGCTGAAAGATGGGGGACCACAGAGGATGCAGTGGATAGGGCTGCCTCTCCAATGCTGGACTCATTCAGGCAGGGGGGTGCCCTTGGATTTGGGGTGCAGGGTGTGGAAAGGGTTTTCCTCTTTGGGGTTCTGCTCCCAGCTCTTGGGGAAGTAGGCCTCAGCTGTGCCTGCTGGAGGGGAATGGGGTAGAGGGAGGCTTCCCAGCACCCAAAAAAGGAAGTGGCCAGGGGCCTGGGTGACAGGTGTGGCCGGGAGGCACCGAGGCTCCCTGTGGACAGGGAGTGTCTCAGGCTATCCAGAGGCCACCTTCCCCAGTTCTGGCCTCCAGCCAGCATGCCCTGGACAAGTCCGGCCCCTTCTGTCCCACTTTTCCCAGCCCTCCCCAGGGGCCAGTGTCCGGAATCACGGACTTGGCGGTCTGGTTGGGCTGGCTTTGGGATCGGGCAGCCCCTCTTCTTGCCGGGCCACTAAGTGCCAGGCGCACAATACTGCAGGGAACAAACCCTCCAGGTGTTCGGGCGGGGGCACGGCCTGCTGAAATCCAGGAAGAGCGCTGCCAGAGGGTAGCTAGGCCGAGGGAACCTGGCGGGTGGCGGGAGCCTGGGCGGGGTGGGGGTGGGGGTCTCTGAGAGCGAAGTCGTGAGCAGCCCTTCCCTGCTCTAGCACCTCACAGACGTGGGACTCGCCAAACTCTCACAAGGTGTCTAGGAGCAGGTGCTCTTGTTGCAGTTTTCACACGGGGAATCAAGAGGCACAGAGAGGCCAAGTAACTGGCCCCAGATCACACAGGGAGGACGTGAAGGGGCAGAATTTGGCCTAACTCCAGGAGTGGGGAATGGTTGGGGGGAGACAAGCAGAGTGGTGTGGGTGGGGTGGCCTTTTCCTGCTCTCACACATTAGGAGGAAGAGGAACCGCTGGGGTGGGCAGGGGGGCGCCGAGGACCCCGCTGTGTGCTCCGCGTGAAGGGTCAGGCATCATGGGCGCTGGTGCCAGGTGGGGTGGACACCTCGAGTGGACGTGAACGCTGGGTGCTGGAAGAGGCGATGAGACCCAACATCGGGGGGCAGGTGACCCTAGAGCTCCCCGCAAGGCCCCAGTTCACGTCCAGCTGCCGAGGGTCTGGCGGAGCGTGGACATTGCACCTGCAACAGGTGTGCTCACCAGAGCCAGCTGCTACCTCAGACACTAGGGGCGGAGGCCAAAGGAAGGAAGGTGGAAGGGCAGGCACCCTGGAGGAGGGTGGGGCAAGGAGATCATCACTTCCCAGGTGCATCCAGGCCCAGGAGGCTGAGGGGTCCCAGGCTTCAAGCGTGAAATCCGAGGCTCACGCCGGGCAGCGCAGTGCAGAACGCGCTTCGCTTCGCACCACCGCCTGGCTGTCCTCTTAGTGCCCCCGGACACCTATTTTCAGTGACCACTTTGCTGAGAAGGTGGGAGGGCGGCCTCGAGGCCAGCAAGCAGAGGGGCTGAGTCTCAGCTCCCCTGGCCCCAGCTCAGAGGGCACCCAGTCTAGCCAGCCCTTGCTGAGGCTCCTGTGCCCACGCCATGCCCCTCTGAGGGTGGCCGACAGCAGATGTGTCCCTGTGCCAGGATAAAGGCTTGCTTCCTGACCCCAGGAGACCCTCCCTCCCAAGGACTCAGGCTGCCAGCCCAGGGAGCACCTTAGGTGCTCTCTGGCATTTTGAGACAGCTGGCAGCGCTAAAACGTGCAAAGAGCAGATTTATTCCAGAGAGATGCGGGGGAGGAGGTTGAAACCGGGCGAACCCACTGTTCAGGCTGTCAACCGCCGGGAGGCCGCGCCCATGGTCCTTGTAGGAGAGACCCCTGCCATCGCGCCAGTCCCACCCACCCCTCCCCACGGGCAGGGCCAGGAGGACCGACTGCCTGTGTCTTCCTGACAATTGGAAAAGGGAGCTTCAGGAGGGAGTACTTCCCGCTGAGAGCAGTCTTCACTTACTTATGAATCTGACCCGTGGGAATTACCAAGTTACCCTTCATAACCTTACACAGAATACTTCGGACTAAAAGAAAATCATGTCCTTTAGCACGAAGGCACAGAAGGCAGGGCTGGGGTCCAGGGAAGCGGTGGAGTGAGAGGCTTCCTCACTGACATGCAATGAAGTGTTTGCTTCTCGTGGGTGTGGGGCAGATGCTCATTTTCTCTTGCAAGATGCAGGTCTTTTCATTCGGACAAAGATGAAAACTGTTCTATCATCTGAAGGGAAGTATGTCTCTGGAGTAACGTCCTTAGTATCTTAGGGAGGGAAGAGTAGGGGAGGGCCACCAGTAGAGGCAGAGGCTCAGAGAGGAGAGAAAGGTCGGACAGCCACTCGGGAGACTCACGCTGCCGGGGGATGAGAGAACCACGGTCTGGGTGGTGACAGGGGGCCAGGGCTGGTGGCATGCTGCTGCTCTGCAGGCCCATCTGAGGACTGGCCGCTCCTTTCATGGACTCTCTGTGAGGGGGACAAAAAATCACATGGGCAGAAGAGGGGGCAGCCAGGGAAGGGCAGCTGCCCCCCAGACACCGAAACAGCCCCACAAATGAGCAGCCACGCCAAAATCCCTCATGTCAAACTGCTTTATTACATCTTAAATAACAGTACAGTGAATATAGGATCTATCTTGCATCCAGCTTCCTTGCAGTACACTGACTTTAAAATTAAATACAAAAGGTGAGGGACAGGGTGCAGAGAGCTCTACAGGGGTGCCGAGGGGGGTAGGGCTGGGGTGGGGGGGTGCCTGTCCCACTCTTTGCGGGTCCAGGGCACAGGGCACACAGGATGGTGCAAACACAGGATGGAGAAGCCGCTGCTGCCTCTACGGGAGTGCTTGGTGCGGGGAGGAGGCCTGCGCCGTCCCAACGCCACTGCTCCACACTGGACGCGCACAAAACCAGGGACGTCTGCATGTTAGAAAAATGGTCTGCCTCGGTGCAAAAGGCTGGTTCCACGGGAGAGCCGGGCTGTGAGGAATCCACAAAGGGAGGCCGGGGTCTCCATTCCCTGTACCACCCCGCCCCACCCCCCAATTCCAACAGCAATCGTTTGGAACAGGACTTATTTTTAAAGGAATAAAGAAAACAGTGAATATCCCGCTAGGTGAGTGTGTAGAGCCGCTGGCTGCACGGCTTCCGATGCGATGCGTGTGCACAGAGGAGCAATGGTTACAGCTTTAAAGAGGTTATTTCTGAAAAGAAAGAGAACATCTAAGGACTGAGTCCTATATGCACTTTTGAGCATTTCTACAGCATGCGATTCTAAGAGTAAACCCACCCGATATGGCAAACGATCAAATTTTTTAAAATTTAACTTAGAAAGTTTGAGATCATTATTTTCAAAACATTGATTTGTACATTGTTTCATACACAAATAACTGACTGACTATCCAAGCACAGGACGGGCACCTCGCTTGAGAGCAGAGGCTCCTGACGGTCAGGGTGGGGCACACGGTAGTGTCGCGCTGTTGCTGTTGTATAAACTTCCCTCCAACTTCACAAGGAGACCCAGGGTGAGATTAAAAACTGAACTGAGAAGGTAGAGAGGGCGGGTTGGGGAGCAAAGGTGCCTAACTGGTGTTCACTGTTCGTCCACGGCGCGTGCTCTGTTCCTTGGCTTCTCAGCATCACCCTTCTATGCCGTGTGTGCACACAACCATCATGTGACACGAGACGAAAAGTAAAAAAACTAGGGACTAAATGTACATCATTAACAATTCCAGAGAGGCTGCACTAGACCCTCTTTCTCTGTTTAACTACTGAACAGAAAGGAATATATTTTAAGAAGGAAATATGAATGTCTGCAAAATCCTGTTACAAACACAATCTGAAACTTAGAATCAATTACAAGATGAAGTCCTCAACTTGTTCGCCATGAACATCACAAAACAGGATCACTGATCTAGAATTCAAAGAAACTAGTAGAAAAGTGTGTCTGCCTTACAATTACACTCAAGTTTACCTTCTGGTTAACATTTTTATTATAGTATTTCCTTTTAAATTCATTCAAGACAAAAAAAAAAAAAGAAAAACAAACAAAAAAAGAAAAACAAAGACAATGGTCCCGGAAGGAATGCACGATTTGTTTTAGTTTACAGCACAGAGATTCTTCTCTTAATGGGAATTGTGCTCTTGGTTTCAGCAATAAGTGAAGGGAAAAGGTCTTGCCCTTTTGAAGTTCTGAGGGGTGCAGGGCATCCGCGTTAGTAGGGGTGGATTGGAAATGCTATCACTGTAACGCTCCAAGGTTGGAATGGTCTTCCAGTCACAGCGGCGTCCACCTGCTGCTTTAAACAGAGTTTAGAGAAACATGAAGAGAAACGGACACCCTGGTGCAGGTGCACAGTCAGTATGATGGGTGCACCCGCTCGCGGCTGAGGGCACAGGAAGTGCTCCAAGCTGACACCAATGCTCACGTGCCCACAAGTCCAGATCAACTACATCCAAATTAATCTTAGAAACCCCGACCCATAATTTCATACATAGAGCTACAAGCAGGGAGGGCACGGGGCTGCTCCTTACCTGTTGGTGTTAGTTCCAGATCTTGAGGAAGCTGTCCCAGGACCCTGTTGCCACGGCCATCCCGTCGTCAGTCACCCCCAGGCAGCTGACGCGGTTGTCATGCCCGGCCAAGACCCCTGGGAGCAGATGACAGCACGGTCACCCCTGGATCCAGCCACTCCCTGAAGCAGACCCAGAAGCCCCCAAGGTTCAGTCCCTGCCAGGCCTCAGTGGTGAGGAAAGGGCACCAGGAAGGAGAGGAAGCCTGGTCAAGTGGAAACTAAACTGAAGCTCATGCCCACACTTGTCCAAGGTGAGGAAGGGTCAGCGTGCTCCTCTCCCATGGTGGACGTGCCCACGGCCGCGGGAGGGATTCACACAGAAGGAAAACACTGGAGAATCTGGCAACGTGTCTGTTATCAAGACACGTGGATAACAGCATGACAACAAGGAACACACACAACTGAAAGGCACTAACACACACACTGAACAACCTAGGGCCTCTTGCACCGACTCCTGAGCACTCCCGACGGTAAAATGCTTAAATAAAAAATGGAACAGGGGGCTTCCCTGGTGGCGCAGTGGTTAAGAATCTGCCTGCCAATGCAGGGGACACGGGTTCGAGCCCTGGCCTGGGAAGATCCCACATGCCGCAGACCAACTAAGTCCGTGCACCACAACTACTGAGCCCGCGCGCCTAGAGCCCATGCTCCACAACAAGAGAAGCCACCGCAATGAGAAGCCCGTGCACCGCAACGAAGAGCAGCCCCTGCTCTCCGCAACTAGAGAAAGCCCGTGCGCAGCAACGAAGACCCAACGCAGCCAAAAATAAATAAATTTATTTAAAAGAAGCAACAGAGGGGCTTCCCTGGTGGCGCAGTGGTTGAGAGTCCGCCTGCCGATGCAGGGGACGCGGGTTCGTGCCCCGGTCCGGGAAGATCCCACATGCCGCGGAGCGGCTGGGCCCGTGAGCCATGGCCGCTGAGCCTGCGCTCCGCAACGGGAAAGGCCACAGCAGTGAGAGGCCCGTGTACCGCAAAAAAAAAAAAAAAAAAAAAAAAAAAAAAGAAGCAACAGAAAGCACAACAAAGATACAGCACGACAGTGAAGGCTGTAGGCTGTTCTTCATTTGTTCGTGATGCCCGGGGCCTGGTGCAGAGCACAGAATACAGAAGGCTGGTGATGGACGCTGAGGGAGGGCCTTTGGGATATCACAGAGTGAACCCCGCCCCCCCAAGACAGGCAGGGCCTCCTGTCGACACTCAGCAGTCATCAGCCAGAAAGTTCCACATTTTTCCAGAGGAATCCGAGCCACATCTCAGAGCACCCCCATGCGCCTCCTGCACTCCTCTGAGTGTCAGCAGGCACTGTCGGGGCAGAGGCCGCGGGCGCTGGGGGCACGTGGGGGAGCAGGAGAGGCAAGAGGGGCTCAATGCAGAGCGGGAAGCAGACAGACCCACCCAGAGCGGGAGGCCACGGGCTCGGAGCCACGCTCCCTTCCCCACCCTCTCCGGCACTGAAGACTCCATGAGCTGATGCTCATGGAGCATTCAGGCGCCTGAACCCCCGTCTTCAACACTGCAAGTTCTTGTCTTTTGCACAACCTGCGTTTTAATGCACTTGGGAAGGACACACCTCTCGCCTGCCTTTCACGTGTGAGCTCCAGTCTGTGCTTCCAACAGGCCCGACGGGAGGGGGGCTGTGAAGACCACGCGGCTGGCCCGTTCCTGCCCACCGTGTGCCGCACAGCGGCCGAGAACCCGCCGCCACTGGCCTGCCTCCTGTCCCCCTGCCGGGCCCACACGTCTCAGCTCGTGTCTCAGCCGGCCAGGCGCAGCTGCTGCCTACCTGCCCTGTCGGCCTTGAGGGCGTCCCAGACGTTGCAGTTGAAGTCGTCGTACCCCGCGAGGAGGAGGCGCCCGCTCCTGGAGAAGGACACGGAGGTGATCCCACAGATGATGTTGTCGTGGGAGTAAGTCACGAGCTCCTGATCCGCACGGAGGTCGAACAGCCTGCAGGTAGCGTCGTCCGAGCCAGTGGCAAACGCATTGCCGTTTGGAAAGAACTGGAGAGAGAAAGCGAACCAAGATGATTTGCAAATGCACAGAAAGAAATACTGCGAACGTAAACTGCCCGACAGCAGAGCGACTGCGGGCCCCGCACGGGGGTGGCGCGACGTGCTCGCCCTCCCCAAAGAGCCGGCTTCCCCTCCCCATTCGTCCTCCCAAGGGAGCAGCGGGAGAGTGGCCATCACTGACGGGCTGGGCTCCCTGCAGGCTGCTGGCAGCCAGGCTGAACCCGAGGAGGACGGCTCCTCGCGAGACCGGGCCCGCCTGTCACGGTGCCGGGGACAAGGGCAGGCTCCCTCAACCGCCGCGCCCCGCGCGCCCCCGCAGAGCTGGGCCAAGGGGCTCAGCCGCGGCGCTGCCCGTCCCCTGATGGGGGAAGCCACGTGATACAGTCACTGGTCACCCCAAGGCCGGGAGATACACCAGGCCTCAGCAAGGACAGATCAAGTCACAGCTAAGTATCCCACAGGGAGTTTTTTTCAATTTGACTGTATCTGCAGAGAAAAGAGAGACCATCTAATCCTGAAAACGTCTTCAAATTTGACAATGCAGCCCGTGGCTCCAGAGAAGGACTCTAACTTGCTAACGGCCGGCGAAGGGCCCCCGACCCGCACCTCGGACCCCAACTTACACAGATGGCGTTGATGTCGGACTCGTGGCCGGTGAAGGTCTGCCGGCACATCCCTTCTCGCACGTCCCAGAGTTTGGCTGAAGCATCACAAGCACCAGAGACAAACAGTCTGGTGTCCGGAGCGAGCGAAAGGCTCATGACATCGCCGGTGTGTCCAGTGAACGTGGTCGTCTGCTGGCCGGTCTCAATGTCCCACAGGGCACTGGAGCAGAGCAATGACAGCGGTCACCCCACTTGCTCAGGGGACTAGTCCTGTGACAAACGGTCCTTCAAACCCCCCAGGACTGCAGTAAACGTCTGCACTTAGTCTGCACTTAAGACAAATCTAAAACCTGTAATCCGACTTTGTTTAGAAGGGTTTGTTACAAAGCAAACGAATAAACGCAGTAAACAAACACAATACAGATGAGCACACGCCCACGGGCTTTACGGTAACTGTGATTTCCACGTCAACTCAAACACCAACAGAAGAGGGAGCCCGAGTCCCTTTCAAGGAGGGACGCATGCGGCTCCCCGCGTGGGCTCAGCGAGGGGCAGCAGGAAGCTCCCGGCTGCCATCCCAGGCTGGACAGAAAACGCGCTCCCTGCTGCTGCCAGCTCCATGCCTTCCAGGGTCCCACGGGCTGGGACGAGGAGATGACGGCCCTTAACTGGGGTCACTCAGCGGCGGCAGAGCTAAGCTCGGGCCCACAGCCGTCAGCTTGGGTGGCTACACGGAGGGCAGTCAAAGGTGAGACACAGCAGTGCCGCGAGGACAGCGTGTGCTGTTTCTGTGCTTCACCCACAGAAGCAACGCCACTGGAAGCTGCTCATTTCCCGTAAGCCTCGCAGAAAACCTGGCTCAGCCCAACCACCCAAATCCAAGCGTGCAGGGCCCCTTGTAGGGCCTGAGGGATGACAGAAGGAAGCAAGACATTCCCAGGGTCTGAAGAACATCCCTCATGAATGAAAAAGCTTTCAAAACTATCTTCTAATACAGAAATTCTTCCCCAACTGACAGTCCAGATAGATCATAAATCTTTGGTGAACCTCTGGACATACATAAAGGACACCTCATGAAACAGGACCCAGCCGGGGCACACCCTGCCCACTGCGTGGCCCGCTGGCTCCTGACTACCACATGCCTCAAAGGACCAGAATAACCCACGAGGAGAGTTTAAGCCTCAAATGATTCAACTATCTAAAGATTTAAAAGGATGTGCTTTGGTGCTTCAAGTGAAAACATTACAGAGGTTTACGCTGGTCTATCCAAAAGTAAGGTGAAACTCAAAATTAATTAGTTTGATATAATTCACGTGAAATTGTGACAAGTGACAAGTTTTTTAAAGCTGTGCTCGGAGTCCACAATGAGGCGGTGCTCACCTTAGCGAGGGACTAAAGCACACCCACTCCCCCAAGTGCTACTAAAGACAGCCTGGAAAGGTAAAATCCGCAGGGGGGGAAAGAAAAGCGGGCATTTCATGCAAAACTGTAGTTTCAAAATCAGTTCTTTGCTGTTCAAAATCCAACTCTGAGCTTTCAGATCTGCACAGCGCACCACGAACCCACCCACCACTCACTGCCACGTGTGTCTGAAGCCGCCTGGCCATTTCCAGTTAAAACGGCCTAACTGAGAACTCCCCTGCGTCTTGAGCTACGGGCCAAAGCAAGCAGCAGGAGGACAGGTCTGGCGCGCAAGTACTCACCAGGTGGTGTCTCCAGAGCTGGTAACAATCTGATTGTCATCCAGAAAACGGCAGCAGGACAGGTAACCTGGAAAACAGAGCCACACGATGGCCCCAGAATTCGAGCCCCCGACTCTATGATCTTATAAATGGAAGAACACGTTGGCAGAACAACTATGGCGGGAAGGTCCACAGCAAGGGAGACAAATACCTCGTCCACCACCCCCTGGCCCCTGCCGTGTGTGCTGCAAAGAGGAAGAAAGCAGCACAGACAACACGCACTGCCGGGCAAGAGTCAGAGCCCGGACAGGCCAGTGCAGCCCCAGGCCCAGAGGACTGGACTCCGGGTGAGCACGGCGCCCCAAGAGGCTCGGGAGGCAAGCGCACCTGTCCGCCCCTGCCCTTTTGGACACGTCGGGAGGAGCAGAGCCAGAGATGAGGATGGGCGTGGGGGTGGGTTTGTTTTCTACGGGACAAGCGCTGCTTCTGTCTTAGTGTAGGTGACCCTGAGAACTGCACGTGCAAGGTAAGCACACCTGCCCCCAGAAGGCCCAGGGGAGGGTGGCAGAGCAGCCCCTGCCCCCAGCAGGCCGGGCTCTTGCCAGGGAGAAGCATGCCTGCCAGGTCTTCCCAGGCCACACCAGAGCCACGTGTGACACTGTGTGAATCAGTAAGATCAAAGACAAAATACAGAGAGGAGGCCCACTGAAGGCTGCTGATGTGGGAAGTGTAAGAATATTGGGAAAATAAAGCACTTATCTAACATGTTACTGTACTGTCTCCCATAGAAAAAACAGAGAGAGAGAACAATTTCAAAACAGCAACTACGTGCCTAGACAAGGACCTATGGTCAAGTGCTCCCTGGAGGCCACGTCACGTCCACAGGACACCAGGGACCACACGGGCTCTCTTCCCGCTGAGTCTCAGCCTAAGTTCCGCTCCGAGAACAGCACTTACTTCCTGGCACACTCTCACCCTCGCTCAAGCCAGCCTTCTGGGAACCAGCCCTGGGACCCTCACACCCGCCATCACAGCCCTAGCCTGTCTGACTTGGGATCCCAGCAGACAGGGAGGAGCGTCGTGGAGACGGCAGCACCGCCTGGTCTCACACAGGGCCATACAGGGGCACTCCTAGGTCAACAGCACAAAGAAACACGACCTCAAAGATGACCTCTGTCCCACCTTGTGCAGGCGGTGGTCCAGCCCCAGGGAGTCCACGAGCTTCCCGCCCCAAGGACCAGAGGCTGCCGGCTACAGCCTCGGCTCTCGAGCACTAGCAACCTGCTCTGGCCTCTTCAGGGCCTCGGATGGTCAGCACACGTCAGCTGGCTGACCCTCAGGGGCCAGGCAGGCTGTGGGAAATGACCAAATCTACAAAACCACACATGGTCCCTGGGGACCACAAACGCTGTGAAGACTCCAAGACACATGCAGGTGAAAAGGAGGGGCGGGGCAGCACACACGGAGCCCGGCCTGGTCCTGGGGCGAGGGCATCTCAGGGACCTAAGAGACTGCGTGTGGAGAGCACTGGGGTGGCTTTGGTGTTCGTTTTCTAACCTCCTGTAGTTTGAGCTTTCAAAATATACACAGTTGACCCCGAACAACATGGGGGCCGGGGGTGCCAGCCTCCTTGAGGCTGAAAATCTGCACAGAACTTGGAGTCGGCCCTCATGACAGCGGTGCCTCAGTCTCCTTGGGGACGCTGCCCACCCGGGCTCCTGTGTGCTGTATTTGGAGAAAAACCTCAGGTGTAAGTGCACCAGTACAGTTCAAACCTGTGTTGTTCAAGGGTCAACCCTATCCAAATACTACTTTTCATTAGACAAAGTCAGAGCTGCTGGCTCATAACTCACTTTTTTGGTCTCTGTATTTTGTACATCGAGGGAAAAAAACAATAACCAGGTGGATATTATATTTTTTACAAAAATCTTTTTTCCTCCCAGAAAGAAAAGGTGGGAACCAGCTTTTCTTTTTATATTTATTTATGTGGCTGTGCCGAGTCTTAGTTGCGGCACGCAGGATCTCTAGTTCCCTGACCGGGGGTCAAACCCAGGCCCCCTGCACTGGGAGCACGGAGTCTTAACCACTGGACCACCAGGGAAGTCCCGGAACCAGCTTTTAAATTAGGTTAACAAACAAGTACTGAGCATCAAGACTCAACAGCCCTGAGACGGGAGCTCACCAACCACGAACACCAGACCGTCCAGCCGGCGGGCTCGGCAGCCGACTGGCTCGGCAGCCGACCCCACAAGCCCAGCGTCCCAGGAGGCCAGTGACGCCCCGTGTGCATGGGGACCATCAAGGGGCACCTGGGCTCCGGGGAAGCCTGTGGGGCCGTTCTGGCTGGGAGGTGGGCAGTGGCTTCAGAGTAGACCCGATTCTCAGCGCAGCTGCTAACCTGCAGTGCATGTTCCCGTGCGCTGGCTCACGAGCCCCAGGCTTCCCAGAGGAACTGGGATCATTCTGGAGAATTATCGGGAGGAACAGAGCTGTCTGCACATTTAAGTTCTCAATGAACGGGGGCAGTTACTGTCTTTGCTTATATAAGAGTGAGCCAATTCCCTGAAGGGGCCGTGTGAGTGTCCTCAGCAGAAGGGTGGCTGGCCCAGTGGCGCTGCTGCCTTACGAGGCCTCCAGAGGGGCAGGGAAAACAGGCCCTGACGAAAGTGGGCACCAAGTGTGGAGGTGCCAGGCCTCACGGAGACAAGTGGCAGCGGGACACAGGTGCGCTGGGGACAGCCTGGCGCGGGGACGAGCTGGCAGCAGTCCAGAGGGGAGGAGGCTTGAAGTGAGGCAGGGCAGGCGCTCAGGTCAAGGACCCGTGGGAGGGAAGGGGGACGGTCTCATGACAGGGTGTCGCTGATGGGAACCTGGGCCAGAGAGGCAGACAAGCTTACCTCCTCATCCAGAGGGCAGCTGAGCCAGACGGCAAAACCAAAGACCAACGTGCACAGACACGTGAGCCGCCGCGAGTGCTGCCCCGAACCAAACAGCGCAGCCAAGGGAACTCATCCCAAGAACATGGTTACGGCCTGAGAAGTCACTCCTTTGCAAGAACGGTATTTAACAGCCACAACACGCGCACTAGTGACAAGCCGGGAACTGCTGCAATGACCGACGACAGGGACAAATCGGCGCACCTTACAACGGAACCCTCTCCAACTCTGCAGGACAACGCTGCAGTTCTGGATGGGATTAGAAGTTAAAAACACAGAAGAAGAAATGTTACTTTCCCAGCTTTCTACGGTGAATCACGCCGGCAGTCTTAGCCCAGCCAGCACCTGGCGGAGGCGGGGGCAGCTGGCTGGGCGGGGAGGGAAAGCCGCCGACCCGCTCGGAGGTGCACAGGGGAGCGGAGACCGGGAGCAGAGGGTGCGTTCTCTGAGCAGCTCCGTGAAAACAAAAGAGAGACAACGAAGTAACATGAAGGCCTGCGAGTGAGGAAACGCCACCCCAAAGAGACAAACCCAGAAACTGCTGATGCCAAAGGACAAGCACCCAGCAGCAGGCCGGGTGCATCCGTCCACCCGGAGGTTCACGCATCCTCTCAGGCTGAATGCAGGCACAGCCAGGACCCGTGGCCAGCCTGGGAGAGGGGGCTCTTGCTGCTGGGGGGCTGAGCCGGCTGGAGGGAAGCCCAGAGGGTAGCTGAGCCGGCGGCGCAGTCCGTGAGGTCAGGAAGTGCGCAGTGGGATCTGAGTTTCCCAGACTGCGACCACAGAAAGCCTAAAACTGCTGCCACGTTAACTAACCGCCAAAGAACAGGGCGCCGCAGAGCAGCTCAGTGTGGCCCGAAGCAGAACTGTGGGGCACGCCTCTCCTCCCAGAGCGGGGCCTGCTGGCGCCTGTCAGGAAAGAAGCAACTAACAGGCCAGGGGGCCCGTCCACTGTGCTTTCACGTGCATTCAAGCCCCGGGCAGCATGGACAAATCATCCCTGGAAGACGAAATTTTAGCCACCGCAAGGGCTTCTGGCAAGAGTACAAGGCAGTCATGTCACCCCCAGGAAACCTCTGGCTAAATTCTTGACCATGGTGATCTCAGATAGGGTAAATGTGTCTGCACTGCGATGGGAGGTTTAGGAAAGGAGAATGAGCTTTTAGGGTATTACTAATTTCTCAAATATACTACCTAATGCCTTTGTATTATTATTTTCACCAAGAGAGCACTCAGCAAGTTTTATTCTATACGTAATATATTCATAGTAAGAGCAATAATGATAAATGTTCCGTCTCAATCGTTGTGAATTCATTCCATTAACCATTTCCAGAGGGCATCCTTTACTCCTTAAGATAGAAACTTAAAAGGCAAAACACCAGAAGATAGAACGCCATCTGATGTTTGCTCTCTCAAGTATTGCTAGCGTTTCCAAAGCCTGGGTGGCCAACTCTAGAGAAGGAAGCTTCTGTTTGTTCCATATGGGCCCTTGTATTTTCTGGAAACAACAGCAACACAAAACTGACCACCAAGAGCCTCTCTCCTGAAACTGAGCGCAGAGGCTCGACTCCCGCCCTCACTCCATCAGACACCATCTGAGGGCTCAGGGAGACCGCTGAGAAGAGCACCAAGGTGGGTTTTCTGCGCAACTGAGTTTCTAAGACTCTACGACAAAATGTCCCAACCACAGCTTAACAGAGAGCTCTCAACTTAAGGCTCAGGCCAGAGAGAGATGCCTGAGTGATGAGCACTAATGTCATCAGACGGAGGCTTAGAAGGACTGAGACAAGATGCAGACCGCACATCCTCAGATCTTGAACCCACTAACCATTCACACCTTTACCCCCCGACTAAAGTGATGCTATTTGAATTTACCAAGTTTTAACCTTTATTGATTTGAAGCTGAATTATGTATCATGTCTGAAGAAAGTCACGAATACTCTTAAGAGGCCAGATGTTTAAAAAAACACTACCACTCTACTCCCAAAGAAGTAAAATTTCATGATACATGAAGGAAACAAAGTTTCGAAAACATTCTAATACTAGATTTATTTTTTTGTTTCAGCAAATAAAGTGTTAAAAAGATTTAATTAAAAATGGAAGTCCATACACTGAATCTGATAATAAGGGATCGATAAACAGTAAGAATGTGTTTTTCAATGTGCTGTGAGTTCATCAACGCTATAAGCAAAGTGCTTTAGGAAGGGTGCTCACTGGACAGAACCCCCAGTTTACAAGGATGGGGCAGGCAGCCTAGGCTGGGTTCCGAGAAGGGGGGTTCCCAGCCCCAGGAGCAACCTTCCCACAGAAACCACCATGAGCTCTGGACAAATATAAAAACAAAAACCTGAAAGCACTGGAAGCAGAAGCAGACAAACCGGAGGGGAGCCTGCACTTGGGAGAAGAGAAAGGCACTGGGTGAGCTTGTTTTTCAACAAGCTTGCTTGTCCTGTGCCTGAGGGCAGGCCCCCTCTTGCAGCCACATCTCAGATGCAGATCTATGGCCCAGCCTTCTTGAACAGCCAGTAAATAGGGTTCTGGTCAACCACAACTGGAAAGTGCAAGAAGGAAACCTGGAAAGGAGAAAGCCACAGAAGGCCCTAAAAATCACACACCTACTGCCCCAACATCTGTCCAAACCACACAGGCAAGACAGCTGCTCCCACACGGCTGTGTGGCTGCTCCCAACGGAACAAAATGGCAGGGCTTCAGGGGAACAGAGTCTGCACAAAGCCCAGGACACAAGTCAAAATCACTAGATATACCAAGAAGCAGGAAAATGTCGCCCATATTCAAGAGAAAAGAGCCACCAAGACCAAACCTCAAGGGATTAGTTGCTAGAACTGGCAGGTAAGAATTTTAAAGCCAGCTCTTAGAACTATGCCCAAGGATCCTAAATATGCTCATCATAAATGAACAGGAAACGTCAGCAGAAAAATAAGAACTATTTTTTTAAAAAAGCAAACGAATTCTAGAACTGAAAAACAGAACATCTGGCATATACGGCTTGCTGGGTAGTCTTAACAACACACTGGAGGTGACAGAAGTCACGTGTACTGGATGACAGCTCTGGGGAAGCAGGAGACGGAATAAACAAGAATAGAACCATAGGAACCTAAGAGACGATGCGAACATGCACCCACTGGAGTACAAAAAGACAGAGAACAAAGAACAGAAAATGGATTTCTAATATTTCCCAAATTTAGTGAAAGACAAAACTTTACAAATTCAAGGTGCTAAAGCACAATAAACAAAGAAAGTCACCCCAAGGCACATCACAAACTGTTAAAAAAACGAAGAAAAATCTTAAAAGTGCTGAAAGAAAATAATACCAACCCAGAATTAAATATATCCAGCAAAAACTTCTTCAAGAATGCAGGATAATCGACATTTTCAGATAAATGAAAACAGACAGAATTCACTGCTAGGAGACCTGCACTCACAGTAAGAAACGGTAAAGCAAGTTCATCAGGCTGAAGGGAACCCGAAAAAAGCTCACGTCTTCAGGACGTGATGGTAAAGATTTGAGTGAACGTAAAAGACGATTCAAACTTCTTCAAGTGGCTAAGAACATTTAAAGGAAAAAAACAGAACAATATGTTGTGGGGCTTAGAACACATGGAGATGCAACACCTACAAAAACTTCATGAAGAATGAGGAAGGGCAGAAAATGGGCATTTACGGCCACAAGATTCTCGTATTTCATTTAAATGGATACACTATAACTCTGAGTGCACCGTGAAAATCATGAATGTACACTGCAATCCCTACATAACCCTTTTTTGGAGGTAACCAGAAAAGCCAACAGATAAAACCAAAATAGAATTCTAAAACATCAAGTAACCCAAAAGAAGGCAGCAAAGGAGAGCACACCATAAAGCGAGAGAGCCAAATCCCACTGCACCCACACTGCATGAAACAGAAATGAACCCCATACTATTCGAAAGGCAGAGACACTTAGAGTGGATAAAAAGGAAGAACCAAGTGTGTGCTGTCTCTAAGGGACTCTGTTTATAAATACAGTTAAGTGGATGGGAAAAAATACACCATGCAAACAGTCGGACTAAGAAGGCTGGAGCAGCTACGTTAACATCAGATAAAGCCGACTTTCCAACACAGAAGGTTCTGAGAAAGAGGGTCACTTCATCAGGAACGTACGACAGTCATGAACATGCCTTCTACCAACAGAGCCTTCTACCAACAGCTGTGAACAGTGTCAAAGTCCTGCTTTGACGAACACGCTGAGAACCTGACCCACAGCCTGGACTCCCAGGCGCGCGCGGCGTGTCATCCTCAGACCACCCGCTCCACCGGAAGCAAGTCTCCATAAACGTGAAAAACTGAACTGGTACAGAACATCTTCTCTGAACATAATGACATTTGATTAGAAACCAATAACAAGTTATCAAAAGGGTATTAAAAATATTTCCCACTGAATGATAATACAGTTAAAGCCACGCTTAGAGGGTAATTTATATTTGAAAAAGTAGGAAGATCTAAGTTTCTACTTTAAGAAGATAGAAAGTTAAGAAGGAAGCAACCCCAAAGCAAACAGGAGCCAAAATAACACACCACCCCCAACGCTTAGGGCTGGCTACGTTCAAAAGCACTGAGCCTGAAGGACTCTGTTCTGCTTCCTGTGCAACAAGAATGCCAGTCATTATGAAGGATGCTAAGAGATCAGTAAGGGTGTCTCGATATGTGGATAAGTATGTGTGTGTGCGCACAGGGAGACACGTGCACGCTCGCGCATGTCTAGATTAGGAACCCTTCTGGAAAGGCACTCAGGATGGAAGGAGGTTCAGAAGGAGGTAACGCCTCGAACTGCATCCAGCTGCTGCGGAGCGACCTACGCTCCCAAGATCCTTGACAACAGCCACTACGGCGACTTATATCCAAAGGCTTCTTACTGATAAAGGAACATCAAGGCCTGTGTTTGATTTCATTTTAAGAGTATATCTGGCCATTGATGTAGCCAATCTCATTAAATAATTGTTGAGAAGGGGTGAGTGTCCATAGCATGTAACTCATGCAAGGCGCACAGCGTATAAACTCTGAGGTTACTGATGAGAACATGTACCTGTATGTCCAGCCAGTTCACGACTCACACGTACATTCCCTTCACGAGTTTTCAGATTGTAAATGGAGCAAATGTTATCCAGGCCACCGCAGGCCACATAGTTGCCGGAAGGGGCATATGCACATGTCATGACCCACGAGGAACGCAGAGGGATGGCATGAACCTAAATGACAAGACACACATGATGCAAGCACGCTCAAGGTCAAAAACATTAACTACTGACATTTATGATCCTGCTTCTAGTCTTCAACTTTCACTGCACAGCAAAACAGTGGCCAAAATTATTTTGAAAATATTTTGTATGTGTGGGCAGTCAGATAAAATAATAATTTAATTAGAAATCCAGTGCTGCACACCAATTTAATGTAGGTTTGTTGGGTTTTTTTTTTGCGGTACGCGGGTCTCTCACTGTTGCGGCCTCTCCCGTTGCGGACCACAGGCTCCGGACGTGCAGGCTCAGCGGCCATGGCTCACGGGCCCAGCCGCTCCACGGCACGTGGGAGCTTCCCGGACCGGGGCACGAACCCACGTCCCCTGCATCGGCAGGCGGACTCTCCATCACTGCGCCACCAGGGAAGCCCCTATGCAGTTTTATTTATTTATTTAGGCCACACCACGTAGCTTGTGGGATCTTAGTTTTCCAACCAGGGAGCGAACCCAGGCCCTCAGCAGTGAAAGCACTGAGTCCTAACCACTGGACTACCAGGGAATTCCCAAATGTAGAGTTTTAATAAAGTCATAACTTACAGTTAGGTAGACACTTAAGTAATAGCAACATAGCCTCTGAATCACAATTATATATTAAAAGGAAAACATTTCACTGGCTTGTCAAAATGGCTATAAAATTCACTCCAAAAATAAAGCATTTTTAGTGAAGTAATCAAACTAGAAATTACTGTAATTAATCCTACCACACACCTCCCTGTGTTTGAGATAGATTTGTTATAAGTACTGGATTCTGTTATACACGTGTGGTATCCTCCAGTAAAATAAAACTGAATTTTGTCTGTTACACACGTTTAGACCAACGATAGTACTTTTTTCATTCAATATGATACAACCCTGGATTGAAATTTTAAAATAATTTAATTTATACTTCAAAGCATAAACTCTTTCAGATTATTTCTTGTAAAAACTAGTTGACTAAACGGAAAGCTGTATTTCTGTATTTTTAAACAAAGCATGAGATTTCCCAGACTGAGCTAAAATTGGACTCCAGTTGCCTAGAAACTTGAAGGAGGCTCCCCCAACCTGCTCTGTAAAGAGACGACACATCACAGCAACACCATGCTGGCCCAGCAGCACCAGTGACACGTGCCAGCCACGTGACTGGGCTTCTACCTGACCCATATGACTTTACACAAAAACGAACTCACTGTGCTCCCCCACCCTCTCCTGTTATACATTTTACGTAAGTGAACCCAGAGTTTAAACACCCGCCTTTCCCGGGCCGCTTTTCAGGGAAGGGTTTGCACTACCTACCTTGTTCGTGGTGTAGCTATCCCAGATGATAAGCTTACCATCCTGTGAGGCACTAACTAGAAGCCTGGAGGAAAAAGAAAAAAGCATACCATCAGTATCACACCAACAAGGGAAGTCACCCAAAGACAACGAATGAAGACTAAACTTTAGTGATGACTAATGCGCTTCAACATCCTATTTGCTGGCAAAGTGCACTTATTTATAAGCACCCCCCCACAAAAAATGTTCTAATTGTCAGACCAACTTTGAAAGCATGAAAAGAAAATACTGCCAGCGATAACAGCTCAGGTTCAATCGTGCTCGTCTTCAGGTGAAGACCTGGCCACAGTCCCTTGGCTGGTCAGATGAGACAAGCTGGTTGCCTAGAACTGCTTCTGTTTGTTTTCTGTTCACCATAAATCAGATTTGACACCTACAGATCTTTCTTTCATGAGTCAAAGGTGGTAGAAAATATTTAGTATATAATTTTCTGTTCCATTCAGACACGTAGAAAGCCTAAATATAAAGGACTAATAAGTTTTTAGATATTCAAAATTTATGAGACATTTCTCACCAAAGATACCCCATGAAAATTTCCCAGACTGAGCCAAAATGGGACTGCAAGGCCCTTACAAACATTAAGGAGGCACCCCCTTTCCACCTGCTTTGCAAAGAGATGACAATCTAAAGCACAGCTGTGCCTGGCCCCACAGAAGACACTAGTTAACTATCAGGAATATTTTTCGTAACAATTTTCTTGCTCTGGTCAACTGTGCCGTTTGGGATCTGTGTCTTGAAAAGGTGCTCTGTCTGTATTTGCAGAAAGAAGACAGGAAACTGCAAAAGGAAAACATGACTAATGGGCAAAGGAATTTCAAGTGAGAGTAAATTCAGGGAACCACCGCTACTCATAAGATATCCTAAGGAACTCTGTTGTACAGACTGTGCTGTTTTCAAGGAACGGCAAGAAGGCTCTCTCCATAATCCCACGCAGAGATACGTGTCAGCATGGTAAATAAGGAGAAGGATTTTCAGTTTTAGAGATTTTATCAAAACACAGGTCTCAACCATTTCAGCCGCAATATACTTGGCTTCCTGAACTGGTCAAAACCTGGAGGTAAAATCACTCGAATCCCTCTGACAACGGGTCCTTTTCATCCAACTCTACGCTCTGATGCATACCCTTCTCAGGGAGCCAGCAATGAGCCTGGCAGGGAATAAATACGTGTTCAGCACTGCATGAAAAACTTATCCAGGAACTGAACTACATGCAGGCTCCAATCCTATTATTCTTTGGATGCAATTTCTTAAAGTAAATCCCTGCATCAAGGTGCAGTTATAAACATATTAGGCACTTGAAAGACCCCATGTAATCGGAACCAGGGTCGCGCTGCGGCTCTATTTCCGCCAGGCTCCTCTAAGCACAGGCTTTGGATGAACATCAGAGCTGACGTAAAGAAGCTCGTCCTCCGGGAGGGTCACCTCTAGAAAGGCCTCCTGGTCGGAAAGCTTACTATGTGCTGACGCGCCCCAGGGTCAGAGAGACATTAAGCAGGCCCTGATCCTCCAGAAGGTGAGAAAAGACACACCTCTTAATCCCCAGTAGGATGACCGCTTGGGACCTGGTTCCTTCTGTCTCCTAGAGCTCTCAGTTCCCCCGAGGTGCCACCCACCCAGAACACCAAGGCAAGAGCCAGGACGATGCCCAGGGCTCCAGGACACTGAAAACAGGGGTTAAGTAGATAGAGGTCCAGATCCAAAGGCCTCACTCAGGCCCTTCATTTACTCTGAGGAGGGAGGACTCTCAAGCCTCGCTGGGTTAGCAGCGTTTCACTCTCAATTATAACACTTCAGCAGACTTCAAAAAGGGGAGATAGGGCTTCCCTGGTGGCACAGTGGTTAAGAATCTGTCTGCCAATGCAGGGGACACGGGTTCAAGCCCTGGTCCGGGAAGATCCCACATGCCATGGAGCAACTAAGCCCGTGCACCACAACTACTGAGCCTGCGCTCTAGAGCCCGTGCTCTGCAACAAGAGAAGCCACCACAATGAGAAGCCCACGCACCACAACGAAGAGCAGCCCCCGCCGCTGCAACTAGAGAAAGCCCACGCGCAGCAACGAAGACACAGCCAAAAATAAATTAATTAATTAATTTAAAAAGGGGGCGGGGAGTTTAGCATTAATTCATGTGACTGAGACTCTCAAATGTTATAAAAAGTAGACTTTAAGTATAAAAAAGTTACAACGTATTGATAAACATGTTATAAACGCATACATAATGTGCACTGACACATGCATATACACAAACCCCACTGCGGGCGTCTCCTACAGTTTTAAAAGAAAACTGCTAATCAGTGCAGTAGTTTGAGAGGTTCCCTGAGTTATACCAACATGATCAAATAACTGGCATTCCCGAATTTTAGTTCTGAATCATGAAAAAAGGCTGTACAATACCCTTTGTTTATGAAGATGCCTTAAACAAAATGTACATCCAAAATAAAAATAAACTTTCTTTGGACTTTAAAGAGGCAAAATTTTACCTATTTTACCTCTCCAGAAAACACGGCTATCTACAAAAAACAAAAAAAAATCTCTGAAGGGGTCTGGATAGCAAAGGTCCTCTTTGGTATCATTTTTTGTTTTCCTTGTTTATGACTGTAAAATACAGATCTCATATAAGGGCATTATAAAAATAAATGTCATTTGAAGAGCAGCTTTAAAACAAATGCCCACGTACCCACAACGCTGTCCAAGAAAGAGAACAAGACCCATGCAACACCCAACAGCGTCTCCTGGGTCTCCCACATCACCCCTTCTCTCAGGGGTGACCACGACCCGGAATGCGGTGCTGCTTATTCCTGCCTTTGCGTTCGTTCCTTCGACGACAGGGCTCTCGAGGCAGAATTTGTGTTGGAACCAGAGGGCACGCAAGGCCTGGCAGCAGTGCTCAGGACGCCTGTGAGATCTGGTGCTGCCGGCCCCCGGCCTCTCCCGAGCCCCTCTCCACATCACCACAGCTCTGGCCACACACCTGCCTTAGTTCCTTGAGCACAGCTCTTGGTCACCTCTCAGGGCACAAGTGACACATCACTAACCATCCAACGTCCTGTCTAATCAGAACACTGATGTTCCCACAGATGGGAGGACAGACCCAAAGGTAACATACTGTTTGGTTACCATCTACTTTTGACAAAATTCTAAGGTGGATTGACTAGTAAGGGCATTTTTCTTTCTTTTTCCATTTTTATTCTTTCTGATTACTGCCATCATTGAAATGATCTAAGTTAGCTCTCATTTGCATTTGGAATTATATGGGATAGTCTACAGAAAAAACTAAAAATAGACTCTTTTGTTCTGTAGCTGTTGACACTCTAAAGCAGGCAATTTCATGAACAAAGAAAAAAACAACCAAGCAAACAATTCTTCTCTGATAATTAAACATGAAAAAAATGCTCCTCTAAGAAAGGCATCTGAAATACCATGTTAGCTATTTGAAAGAACATGTTACAGTCACAAAGTCACACAGCATTTTATGTAATTACTTGGGTGGAAAAGTGGAGAAAGACTTCCCAGCAGCCTCTAAAAGAGGAACAGAAAAGAGCTGAATGGATTTCATTTCAATGCTGCTGCAGGTTAAGGGCAAGGGGAGGAGGGACCGGGAGGGCGACGGAGATGGGGAACCTAGAAAGAGGTCCGAACACGGGGCAGAATTCAAGGCAGAAAGAATGAGAGGCTAGAAGAAAGGGAGGTGGGGCAGACAGGCCGGGGAGAGGCGGTGACAGCAGCAACAACCAGCTCAGACTCATGCAGGAACCTTGGGACACGAGTCGCTGTTCTAACCCTCCGGACACGGACACCGCAGGAAGTGGCTTCTGATCCCTGAGCCGGGGCACCGAAACCAGGAGAGGGTGTGGACAAGAGGCCACGAGGAACAGGCTGGAAAGAGGAGGAGCCATGGCAAAGAGGACAGGTCACCTCCCCAAGGTGGCACGGGCGCTGAGCCGCGGAGCTGGGAGGACAAAGGCGAAGGGAGGGTGGTGAGGAGGTGACCGTGTGCGGTCGGCCGAGGCAGGCGGGAACACAGATGGAGCTCGGGCACCCGGGCTGCTGTCTTGGCCTGCTCGCACATCTGACGCAAATGCCTAATTTTTTCTTTACAAGTCACGGCCAATGAGTTCAGGTTTTCTCCTCCGTGCACGTGTCAAGCGCTCCGTGTGCCCACGCCCCACACACCTGGAATCCGTGCCCCAGTGCATGGCGTAGATTTTGGCCAAGTGCCCCCTCAGCGTTCTCCTGGTACGCATCTGGATTCTTCCCACTGGGTCGACATTGTTTGTGATCTTAAAAATAAAAGTTACTGCAAATTAACATTGCGTGACGCATGCTCTCCCCGCGAGGTCTCCTCTCCTTCACGCCCAGCCCGCTCACTGGCCCCAGCGCCCTGGCCACGGCTGTGCCTGCCCTGCTCCTTCCAGTCTGCCAGGCCTCGCTCCGTGATTTCTCCCGTTTCCCAGGGCACCTACCTTCCCTCTCCCGGTTCTGGAAAGTCCGCTACTCTACCTGTTCTCCAGGACCCCTGTCCCCTGCCCCCGTGTGCAGCAGGCCTGGGGCTGGCCCAGAGCCGCCTCCCCTCCCGTCTCTGCTGTCTCCCTAGCTGGCCGCCCGGCCCAGCTCCTCCTGCCTCCGTCAGTCCCTCACGGGTTTCCTCTGAATTAGAGCCTCGTCAGTCTACATCACAATCGAACACAGGGCCCCAGCCCTACAGGCTGTCCAGCGACCAGGCTGTACGCTGAGCTGGACCACGATGGAATCTCCTCTGTACTCTGTAGCTTAGGGCACAAAACTGTGCATGCAAACCTGCTGTTCACTTCAACATACAAACCCTGACGTTAAGGATTCTGGGTTGACAAATGGAATATAAGTGTATCACAATAATGAGCTTTAAAAACACGTACAGTCCAAAGTGCATTTGAGATTCAAATGCAGGTTATTCTATGCAGTCTAATTTTTCTTTAACTTATTGTTTAACCCCAATTAAACAACATCTCCTAAAGCGCTAAGACAATGTAAAAAAATCATACTCAACAGAAGTAGGAATATAATTTTTCCTTTCACATTTCTGTTCAATTCTTTGGACAAAGATATTGCTTTTCAATGAGTTGAAATGCACCATTTGAGAGTATGTCCTATCTAGCCACGCAGCTGCCTCCTAAGACACTCTCATCGCCCCCAGAGGAAACCCCACGTTCATTAAGTGGCTGCTCACTACAGCCTCCTCCCCAGCCCCGGGCAACCATGAACCTATCTTCTGTCCCTATAGGGTGACCTGTCTGCACATTTCATATGCATGGAATCACACAACACGTGACCTTCTTTCACTGAGCGCCATGTCTCGAGATTCATCCCTTCTATGGCTGAGTAACGTCCCACCGCGTGGACAGGCCACACTTGGTCCCTGCGCTCCTCCATCTGCGGATATCTGCTTCCTGCTCTGGCCGCTGGGAACCGAGACGACGTGAGCACGTGCGTACACGGGCTTGTTTGAGCGTCAGCTCCTCTGGGCGTGCATCTAGGAGTGGAACTGCCGGGTCATGACTAATGTTTAACTTTTTGAGAATCTGCCAAACCGGACTTTAGAAATCGAAGTTCTGAAGCAGATTTTGCTAGGGAGAACTCTGAAATAGCTGTATCGAGACTGCAATAACCTTTACAACTCCGACCTCCGCAAGAAGGCTCGAGAGACATTATTTGTCATCTGCGACGCACCACGGCCTCGCCTAGCGTGGTAAGGGTCTGCGCAGGAGAATCCTTCGGGCAGTGCCCCACACCCTCACTGTGCACAGGAGAGAATCAGAGCGCTCCCTCTAGAGGTCCCAAGTGGAGGCGCCACAAGCACCAACCTCCAGGCCAGACCAGCGACTCTGCACAAACCGCTCTTACCTGGGAGAGAGTTGCATCTGCACACGCTTTTCTAGCATCCTAGGGAAAGACAATGACAAAGAGGGAATTAGTGCTGTTTCAGATACAGTCACTCCAAGGTGCTGGCACTGCAGTCCCGGAGAGCCTCCACCAGGGTGGGGGAGCTCAGACCCCTTCCTTCGCCGCGCCCCCACCCCAGCCCCGCACCCACGGTCCCGAGCACACTGAACAGAGAACCAGCAACACACAAGTGCGTGCCTGGCCTGCAGACCACCCCGTCTAACGCGCAGCGCCCCCGCACCCCCAGAGCCTCCTCTCCTGCCTGCGAGGCTCCGGCACCTTCCCACAGACCTGCACGTGCGTCTCGCTCCTTCTACCTGCCCAGGAGCCGTGGGGCCCACAGAAACAACGTCTAAAAAGCACTGACTGGCCGGCCCAGAGAACTTTCCTTCTAGAGTGTGTTAACGAAGACTCTTGTTTCCAAGCCAAACAATCCCTGAAGCTAACCTCTACACAGAAGAGCGAAGGATCTGGGGTCAAAACCACCAAATTCAGGTGAAGACTCTGGCTGTTGGCAGCCTGTTACCTGTTTTCTTATCTATAAAATGACCTTGTGAAGCAGGTGAGAACTACAAAGGGATGTTACTCAAGCTAATTAAAATGTTCTCATTGTTCCTAAGTGATTCAAGTTACTAGAAAAAAAATCTTGAAATCTCAAAATTAGCGTGTATATATATAGACATATATAGAGAGAGATATATTTTTTGGCTGTGTTGGGTCTTCGTGGCTGCACGCGGGCTACTCTTCGTTGCAGTGCGCGGGCTTCTTCTCACTGTGGTGGCTTCTCTTGTCGCGGAGCATGGGCTCTAGGCGCACGGGCTTCAGTAGTTGTGGCGCACGGGCTTCAGTAGTTGTGGCGCACGGGCTTTAGTAGTTGTGGCACGTGGGCTTCAGTAGTTGTGGCGCACGGGCTTAGTTGCTCGCGGCATGTGGGATCTTCCGGAACCTGGGATCGAACCTGTGTCCCCTGCATTGGCAGGCGGATTCTTATCCACTGCACCACCAGAGAAGCCCCAGCGTATATATTTTTACAAATAGAAAGCCATACATTCTGAGGGAAAATGAGACAACAGCTTTAAGAGGATCAAAATTTGAATGTAGGGATGGGGCCTAAAACGGTTTTTTGTGTAGGAATAATTTCAAAGGAAATTATGACAATTTCTAACAGAAACGTTGCCACTGTGTCGTCATCTGACCACCTGCTCTCACTGACATACATATGAGCACTCGTGTGGGAGGGGCCGGGGACCCCTCCAGGGCCAGCGGTCTCACCGCTTCACGAAGCTGGTGCTAATACTCACCAGCCCAGCACAGGGAGTATATTCAACGAGATGGTGATTATAGAGGGACCAAATATCTAGATTCCAAATTCAACTCAAACTATCCTATCAGAAGCCGTTCTGCTTAGTTAAATCTGCTTATTTAATTAAAACACAAAAATTATATGAACAGGTATTTCTGTGCCAGCACCTAAACTTGGGGTCAAGACCAAGAGGAGGGGAGACCCAGAGCAGCAGGTTTTCCATCAGGGACTCTATCAGTTACTTACAGAGTTCAATATTTATTTCTGAGTACCATTTTTTAAATTTGTTGTTATTTATTTATTTATTTATGGCCATGTTAGGTCTTCGTTGCTGCACGCAGCCTTTCTCTAGTTGCGGTGAGCAGGGGCTACTCTGTTGCAGTGCGTGGGCTTCTCATCGCGGTGGCTTCTCTTGTTGCGGAGCACAGGCTCTAGGTGCACGGGCTTCAGTAGTTGTGGCACACGTGCTCAGTAGTTGCGGCACAGGGCTCAGTAGTTGTGGCACGTGGGTTCAGTAGTTGTAGTGCATGGGCTTAGTTGCTCCACGGCATGTGGCATCTTCCCAGACCAGGGGTTGAACCCGTGTCCCCTGCATTGGCAGGTGGATTCTTAACCACTGCACCACCAGGGAAGCCCTGAGTACCATTCTTACTGATATTATACACAGCTTTCAATTTTAAAAAAGAATAACAAGAATTTTTAATTTGTTTTTTGGCTGTGCCATGTGGCTTGCAGGATCTTAGTTCCCCGACCAGGGATTGAACCTGGGCCACTGCAGTGGAAGCGCCAAGTCCTAACCACTGGACTGCCAGGGAAGTCCTTAACAAGAAGTTTTTAAATGGAAAAACTAAACCATGGGACTTAAGTGGCTTCATTCTGGTTAGTGTCCAGGGACCGAAATGGGTTTCGTGATGTCCAGAGCAGACTGCAGTGACACCACAGAGAACAGAGAGAAAACACATTTTAAACACTAAACACAGGGAACTCAAATTCAGTCTTCATTTTAGCCAACAAGTGCTCAGTGTAAATGAGCACAACATCCTCAGAGCAATTCAATCTTCAACCTCCAACCCTGTAGGAAGAAGTCTTCTAATGGAAACCATCTCTGTAACTGCTTAATAAAGACAGAAATCTTCAACATTTTTTAGATTAAATTCCAATTTAACGGCCTGGTGATACGTTCACAATGGCTTATTATTTAGCCAAGGCTCCTGTACTGTCTGTGCTGAGAAAAGTCACTGAAGACAGCAGGTCGCCTTCCTGGCCCTCACCCAGAGGAACACACACAGACCCACAGTCAGTCAGGCCTTATCCCGGCTGGATGTCGGTCCAGCACAGGGCAGCACGCGGCCAGGCCCATCCCACTAGGGCCGCACTGACCACCGCGGCTCTGCTGTCAATGGAGACAAGCACCCATACGCGTCACTCGGCCCGTCTTGTTCACTTGCAGGGTCGGCACAGTCACTTTGAAAAAAAAATTTGCGCCTGTACATTTCGTGGAGTTCCCCTTCATCCATTGGTAGCCCATGTGTTTAAGACATGCCATATTTCAATCGGCATCCCATTGAGAGCCCGTGTTTCCTCACAAACATGATCAAAAGTAAGACGACACGGTCCCTCTGGGGTCTTTCAGCTTAAAGACCAATCTAATAAAGCAAGCGACCCCTCTCAGAATCATCTACCATCTCTTGTTTGATTTGCTGTGCCCTACATTCTTTAATAAGCATGTGTTCCTTGGGTAATCAGGGGGAAAAGGGTGTTTTTTTCCTTTGTTGAAGAAAGTCTTCTGTTCCCATTTGATGTAACGGACTCAAACAGCTTTGTCGACCCTATACTGTGCAAAGAAACCAGCACAGCCTCAGAGGCAAGGCCTGTGCAGATGGGTGTGGAGATGGCTGTGCAGCTCGTCCACTCTCCTGGGGATGGTCCACGTGGAGCAGGTGCCACGGGAGATGCCACGGGTACACGCTGAGGCCATTTCATGTAAGAGACCCTGAATTGGCAAGACTCAGTACCAAAAAAGAGTGTAGAAAGTAAATGTATTTATTAATTATATATCAAAATGGTGATCTGTTAGATATATTGATTTAGATACAGTTGTTAAAAATTAATTCTACCAGTTTCTTTTTACAGCTTTAAATTCCACATGTGGCTCACACGACAGCTCTGTCCCCTAAGAGGAGGGTTTTGTGTGCTTTACAGAAAATGGGTCTAAAAAATGGGAAGAAGAGATGCAACACTGACTTTCAGCCTTTATTTTTTTCCACCAAATTTGGATTTTTTTTTTTTTTTTTACCTATGCCATATGAACTCTTATTTGCTACGAATAGATCTGAACCCACTATTTATGAACAACTTATAAACAACAACTTATTGTTGCTAGAAAAACAAAATTCTAATTTCTATATTCTGGAGTGTGGCTGGATGTATTAAACAAATCTGATCAGGGCAAACCATTAAAAATACTAACTCTTCCTTATTTTTATTGAGCTGTATCGTATGTTTTAAATGTTAAGATTTTAAATTCGTACAGTAAAAGGATATTTTCTGTTTCCTCTTTGATGGTAGATCTCAGATAATTCCATTATCTTTTCTCAACTTCAAGAAAAAGTCGGCTAAAATGATGCTGATCTTTCTTTCCAATTACCACTAGGCTTTCTGAACATATAATTGGTCTTTTAAAAGGAAATAATTAGGCTCCATCCTTATAGTTGGACCTAGTATGCATCCCCTTTTAAAAGTTCATGGGTTCTGCAGTGCACCATTATAAACATCAGTGACAGATTGGGAGGTAATGCTTGAGAACTCTGCAACTATCCTACTTTCTACAGGACAGCTGAATGATACTGGCTGTTTTTATCTTCAAAGAGATGCTCTATTTGAATAGAGCATCTATTTGAAGATAGATGTTAGTGCTCTAACAGCCATAACCATCCCTAGGAAACCCCTTTTTTCAAAATTAAGAACAAATCACCTGCACTTAAAATACTTTTTATTACTGCTGTTAATACTCTTATTTTTAAACAAGTTTCCTGCCCTCAACTTAGCAGTCACAGTGGGGGAAGTGAATACCACACTCTATACAGTGACCAAAAGAATGTCACAAAGCTAATTCCCAAAGACAAGAAAAAAGGTACAAAAAGATGTCTATAAATTCTATGGAAACATTTGCTGTATAGTGAAGTGAAAATATGCTAGAGAACAAAATCCTAGCAGAAACTAACAAAACACTGTAAGGCAATTATACTCCAATAATGATGTTTAAAAAAAGAAAGAAAGAAAACAAAATCCTGAAAATAATGTCCTAGGCCAAATACCTGGATCTGTAATTTCTTTTTCTTTTTTTTTTTTGCGCGGTACGCGGGCCTCTCACTGTTGTGGCCTCTCCCGTTGTGGAGCACAGGCTCCGGACGCGCAGGCTCAGCAGCCATGGCTCACGGGCCCAGCCGCTCCGCGGCATGTGGGATCTTCCCGGACCGGGGCACGAACCCGTGTCCCCTGCATCGGCGGGCGGACTCTCAACCACTGCGCCACCAGGGAAGCCCTGGATCTGTAATTTCTACATCCTGGGCCACTTAAGATTCAATTTCAATCCAAAACAATGAATAGTCTGTATTCTGTAACCCATCTCTCCTTAAAATGGTAACATCGCATCTGAAATCCAAATGATTAACAAAACGGAGCACACATAGCTACGTACTCTAATCTGGTTTTTAAGCTGTTCGGCCTCCTGCCGTAACTGGTCAAGTTCACTCATCTTCTAATCTTAGTGCTCTTCAACGCCACCTCAAAGAATCTTAGATCTGAAACAGAAAAGCACAAAAAATTAATAAACAATGACTGAGTAATTTAATGAAGCAGGTGAGAGAACGAAATTGAAATTTTGAGAGCTATGGTTTCATTACAAATCAGAGTACCTTTCTTTAGCATTCATAAGAAGGTATAAAATGCCTACAAGGGCTGGGTTAACAAAGTATAATTACTATTATACACAAGCTTTGTTCAATGACAACGTCTAATAGACTATTCAAAAGGTGGTGGTGGGCTGAAGAAAGAAAAATCTGTTTAGAAGCAGGTTTCACGAAGGATTTGGGTCTCACTATAAACTGAGACTGACGTTCAAAATAGCTCTCACATGAAAACCCTGGGGTAGCTGGTTCAGGAAATAGAGTACAGCGGCAACCTGGCAACCCAGCACCTCAAAGCCGTGTCAATGATCTTGAACCTGTGACTGCCCAGAAGACATCAGAATGTTCACACAGTGATTCTCATTGTTTTTTTTTTGGCTGCGTTGGGTCTTCGTTGCTACACGCGGGCTTTCTCTAGTTGCAGCGAGCACAGGCTACTCTTCGTTGCGGTGCGCGGGCTTCTCGTTGCAGTGGCTTCTCTTGTTATGGAGCATGGGCTCTAGGCACGCGGGCTTCAGGAATTGCGGCACACGGGCTCTAGAGCGCAGGCTCAGTAGTTGTGGCGCACGGGCTTAGGTGCTCCGCAGCATGTGGGATCTTCCCGGACCAGGGCTCGAACCCATGTCCCCTGCATTGGCAGGTGGATTCTTAACCACTGCGCCACCAGGGAAGTCCCACACAGCAATTCTAAAAAGACTCAGTTTGGTGTCCAGCAGGCCTCTGATTCAGGACAACTTACTCTCCCACCAAAATGAGCTCTGGGAGCCCAGGAGAATCAGAAACAACACCGCAGTCCTTATAGGTACAGGCCAAAGTAGGCTCAGTACAAGCAGCCCTGTTGCCCACTCTTGACCCTGCCCCACCCCCAGGCTCATTAGACAGTATTCCTGAAATCAGGGTCAAAACACAATTATCCTATTAAACAAGAGACTTATTTTCCCAAGGGAATGTCGTAATTGGGGGTTGCATTTCTGACCAAGAACGTAGCTGTTAGGTCAATCCTAACTATGACCAACCTATCACAAAGCTGAAGACACAATTACCGACATCTTTTAATCACTTAAGAATACAATTAGCTCCCACAGGCAAACACAGCTTATGCAAGGGCCTCGATTTCCTATGCAAACAGAGGGGAGAATTCTTCCATCACAGATTTTGTGTGAAAGTCACAGGGTTGTTATAATATACACCAGATATTTAATTAACAGTAATTATTTTCTTAAAATGGAAACACATCTGGGGGAAATAATCTGGATGACCCAAGAAACGTAGTTGTTAGTTCCCAGTCTAGATAAACTTTCCTTTTCTGTACAAAAGCATTCAAAATAATTGTTACATGGTCTACATTACAGAATACTTATTGAGAAAACAAAAATACCTTTCCCAATAAAAAGCATCTTTAAAAAGTATGTGTTAAGTTCCTGGTTCCTGCCCTCACCTGCACCCACCAGCCCACATCTATTCACAGCCACAAAACGCCATTAGCTGCTGGGGCGGGCCGGGAAGGAAGCAGAAGGGGAAGTGCTGGGCTTCTAGAGGCATCAAGTCCCTCGGGCTGACCCTAAATGAAAGTCTGCAGAACTACCAGGAAAGGCCTAACGGGGTGGGGCCGTGACACGGAGCTGAGGCATCTCAGAGGACAAAGGCAGGGCCGTCGGGGAAGGCAAGACAGTGACACCACTGTTCCTAGAGGCATTACTTCAAGTGGGTGTTGTCAGCCCGGGCAAGCTTCGCCCACGCAGACTCCCCGGCGCCTCCCTGGACAAAGGGAGCATGGCTGGAGTTACCCTATGAGATAACCGGGCTCATTCTCTCTCTCGTTTTCACGTAGCAGACTCTGAGGACTGCAGCTGATAAATATTAATGTATGAAATAATAACTAACAGCGCCAAAAGAACACGAAATAATTTCAAAACAGAAAGCTGTGCCCATGCGTTTCCTGAGCTTACGGACGGCCCTGCATCCTCCCCACCAACCCTGGCGGCCTGTTGCAGCGCACGTGCATTTCACACGTGATCAAATTATACTATAAGGACAGTCCGGCAGAGCTGGGGGCAGTTTTATCCCAGTAACACTCCCCACCCCCACGTTAAAGAATTGTTCTTAGTCTGTGGAGAAGCTACTTCATTCAATCCTTCCAAAATCAACGTGAAGAAAACTAACAGCTAATGTTGTCATAAGGTACACTGAATTAAACGGTTAGTTTTAGTCAACAAACCATGTTTTCTGATCCTAATTTAAACACTAAAAAGCTACGCTAGTTTTTAAAGTAAGGACAAAACCAACAAACTCCTAGGATCGAGATAAACAGAAAGAACTTTCACAGATGCTAGGTGGTCTTTAGGTAAAGACCCAAATCCTAGTATTAGATGGAATAGCTCCTGAGATATTAAAATGAAATATTTCTTTTAATTAGGTGCTCTTTTTTAACATATTATAAAAGAATACATACCAATACATGATAATCACCCAGCTGTATTGCTTTAAACTAGAGAAATTAATTTATTGAAAACTTAACTACCTTTAAAATGAGAAGCTCCAATTCAGTTATCTCTCAAAATTTCAGAAGCAAGAATACCAATACTTGCTGACTTCAATCTTTAGTCACAAGCAAAGAGAACAAAACCAGATCTATTTCTCTTTCATCATTAAGTTATTTCTCTTTCATCATTAAGTAACATAAATTATTAATACTGCCTTTTAATTACGGCTCTCTCTACGACCAGTGTCCACATTCAAGTTGCAATTAGGAGACTCAAAATTCGTAACCGTTAATTTTTAAAGAAAAGGGTATTCATATCTCTACTACCAATAAAAATAAGTGTCCTGAAAGGCCCTTTTTGATCTCTACAGTCTGGTTAGAAAGAGAAACCTACTGGTAGGCATTTAAAATTTTTTTTCAACTACATTCTTTATTCTACATGTTGAAGGTGTATTTTTTAAAATCCAATCTGGAAAAGAAGTTATCTGCAGCTGGCCTCTCACCGATGGGGGGACACTCCAGCACGCTCACTTCTCCCCGTCGCCCTCTGGGCACTGGGGTTCGCTCTGACGTGGCACAGTCCAGGACCTCCTCTGTGGGGCACACACACATCCACGATGGACAGCCTCCCGCGCCTTGAGCTAACGGACACTGAACTGGCCTCACAGGATGAGTGTGAAGGGACCGGGCAACACCACCATCACACAAGACCAAGCAGTCAGCACTCCCCCAAAGAGAAGTCGGCGACCCACGGACAGCAAGGAGCCTGCACACTCAGATCCAGAGTGGGGCTGGTGGGAAGCTAACAATTCCTAATTCCCACAAACTAAAAGGTCGTCCCAAATGCTCTGCTGTGACGATAACAGCAAATGAAAGAGACAAGGTACAGAAAAATATATGAATGATGATATTTCTCCTTTTGTGTATAGAAAAAGAATAAACATCTATGCTAATGTAAGCAATCTTTTTTCTATATACACAAGAAAATGTTAATGGCTATTTTGGGGGGAAATACACAGGAATAGGGGCAGCTCTGATTTTTCATATTATCATATATATATAAGGAAAAAAGACAAATTATATATATAAAACTATATGTGTATATACATTTTTTTTCTTTTCCAAAAAAAGTTAAGTGGTTATCTGGGCCGTTGAACCAAGAAGCATTCACAATTCTTCCTCCATACTTCTCAGTTAAAAGAAAAAAGCTAGTAAATGTTAACCGTTTACTGGGTGAACGATTACATATCACTAGGAACAATAATGGAGATAGTATAAAAACCTAGAAGAATGCTCATTATATGCTAAATGAAAAACAAATGTGTGTGTAATAATTTTAGCTATTTAAGAAGGCCAGAAACATACCTGATTTAAAAACACATGTAATAAGACAGCATTTCTATTAGAATTACTGGTCTTATTTTTCTCTTCATTTTCCAAATACTGGACATGCAGTTTACATTCCTTTGATCACAAAAAATGAATGTACATTTTAAAGGTCTTACTTACACGTAACTGCTTTTGCTCTTCTCTTCACTATCCTTAGTCCCCCAGAGCCTCTGAGAAGCCCACCATCAGGTTGACGTGGCCTGGGCTCCTTCTCTCCTCCAGGGCCAAAGTCACGGCTAAGCACTGGCCATGCTGACTCAGCGCACTGACCAGTCTAATCCACTAAGACAGGACCTGCTGAGAGTCTCACTTCTGTTCTTTATGACCCACATCTGCCACCAGCTTTTATTTAGAGCTTGTTTTGGAAATACTTTCCACAGAAATTTAAGTATCTTAAAAGCAAGTATGTGAAGTGATCTGCCCCTACTTTAGGTTATACCCAGTATCTCTGTAAGTTAAAGTGTTAACATAATTTTTTACTTAAATATTTCACATTTGTGATATAATGTACTTCACGATTAATGCAGCACCACGCCCCTCTAATCAAGACCCCTGTAAAGTCTAGGAAGGACACTTCAAGGGCCCCCAGTGCCCCAGTTATTACCCAGTCACTAATAATGATACGAGCTGATATTAAGGACAAAATGGAGTGACTGCATCAAAATATAATTTCAGGTTCTGGTTTTGCGACACACAAGGAATGTGACTTTCACCCGCTCACTTTCCACTCTGGTCTGCTGACTGCACCACAGGAACGACAGCACCAACACCGCAGGGCCAAGAAGAAAACTAACAAGATGACTGTAAAGGGCTCTGTAAGCCTTTCTGTGTGATCAGTGATCAGACTACTAAGTGCAGCCCCACAGAGCAGCCGCCACGCACACGCGGGTTTGCGACCCACAGGAAGGCGGCCTGGGACGCCAGTCACCAGTGCCCGTGCTGCGCTCAACGTCCTGGGGCAACAGCAGCCCCGCCGAGCACCCCGCGCCACGGGGGCACGAGTCTGCCAACCTGCTCGGCCCACGAGTACCAGTGCCACACCTCACCTCCAGACAAAAGAGCATTCTGAGAGAGGGGAGTTTGCATAAGGGATTTGAATCAATTTCACCAACTTTTCTGGTTTTTCTTCCATTCCCAAATCCAAGTTAATCTCCGAAATCGAGACAGCACAAGTCCAAAGGGCGATGGACAGCAGTCAAGCCCTTCCTGGGTCACAGCTGCTTTAACAAAACCCGAGCAGTGAGGGCAAATCCCCAGGGCGCGGGACAACTCCACCACGAGACACCCGCAGGCTTCCCTGGCGTGGGAAGGTATACCCTGACAGATTTAAGAATAAAATGATGTGTCTGAAATTCGCTGTAAAACAACCAAGGAGGGAAACAGGGGAGAGCACAGAAGAACAAGTTTGGTCATGAGTTGGTAATTGCTTTAGTTTGGTGATGGAGTTCCTTATACTATTTGTTAACTTATTATGTATTTCAATTTTCCATTAGAATAGTTTCTGCTTAAATGTTAGAGACCTTGAATCTTGATTTAAAATCCAAATGTACAGAGAAAACCAGGAAAATCTGAATATCGTCTGGGTATCTGATGACAAGGGGCTGCTGCTCTTTCATTCGGTGCCATAATGAAACTGAAGTCCTTAACCGTGAGAAATGCTTCTTACTTATGAGTGAAATGATATGATTTGGGGACTTCCTTTAAAACACTCTGATAGGAAGAAAGGAGATTAAACAAAACTAGCAGAATTCTGTTAGAGCTGGATGATTTCATAATAGTCTGCCTGTAATCTATGTTTGAACATTCTCTTAATAAATTTTTTTAAAAGTCATTACTTCTTGGTATTGTCTGACTACATTGCAAGTATGTATGAAATCTGTTATATATCTCTTAGTTTTAAAGATATAGGAGCACAGGGATCTCACAAGCAGATTGTGTTGTATTTTGACATGGATCACGCTGCCACGTTAGCTGGTTGTCTGTGAGAAAGAGACAATCCCCAAAATTCTCAAATTTGTCTGAACAACTGAATGGTTGACCATGGAGGCTGGTATGTTTCAAAAGTGACAAAAAATTAAGTTTTGATGAAACATTACGTCAGCTTCTAAGAAGTAGCAGATATCAGAAAATTCAATACAAAGTAAACCATAACTAGTTCTTAATATGGGTGACCAGCTGGTAATGGAGAATAACAGAGGAAACCTAGTTACACACAAAATTCCCGTCTGCCTCTGGATTAAAGTATCCAGCAAATTTTTACACGTTACTTTAAAACTGACATGTGTGTGTGACATTTTACTAGAATGCAATGATTTAAATAGTCTGTCCCCAACATCTAAGATACCTCACAAGATTTTCCTGTATCTCAATTTTCTGATGCAAATTTTAAAAGAAAACTCACAGCCCCTCAGTTAAGTGTTTACTGATAATGCACACATAAGACACTTCTATTTTTCACATTTTACATTTATGGACAATGTAGTACATACTCTTCTTCTAAATTACTGTTTAACTCCAATTTAAGCATATCCCCTTAAAGCACTAGGACAATGTAAAAAATGTAATCATTCTTACCAGAACTAAATTTATACAACGATCGTACATTAGTTTTGTAAACAGAAATAAAAAAGATACAGGATATAATCTATACATAAAGTGAATTTACTTATTAGCCTTACAAAGGTCTGATCACTACGAGGCCCCCAGCTGATGTTCTGTAAGAGGGAAGAAGAGTCTCACTTCCATTTACGACCTTTTGAAAATAAAGGTTCTTGTACTTTTCAAATCACAACAGAACCTACACATAACTTCATAAAGTCACTGATAGTCAAACGCCACATACACTCAAACTGAATTTCTGGAAACCCATGTGTCATTTTAGGAAATCCACGCTAAACCCAGACATCACGGCAGTGGAAAAGCCCCCAAGATGGTGCCATGCTGATGTCCGGTCTGATGCCCTGTGAATGGTTCCAACACCACTGCAGCACGTGCTTTCCTGATTTCCCAAGACCCAAAGCCAGTCCTTGAGTGAGTGGGGTCATAATAGGGTTAAATGCATCCAAAGGGATTTACTGCCTAACAAAAAAATCAAATATGTACCGGGACTTCCCCTAGTGGTCCAGTGGCTAGGACTTGGCACTTTCACTGCTGGGCTCGGGTTTGATCCCTGGTCGGGGAACTAAAATCCTCCAAGATGCGAAGCGCAGCCCAAAAAATAAAATTTAAAAAATCAACCATGTGCCTGAGAACAACAGGAAAGTACTCCAGCCCCATGGACAGATTGCAGAGAGCACAAAAAGTAAAAAACATATCTTTTGTAAGCCAGCTCCATCCTCCCTCCACAGAGATGTGCCTCATCAGGCAGGCAGCAGTATCAACAGCCACAAATCCCACCGTCTGCTCCTCTGAACCCATCACTCAGAAGGCACTACTTAGTTTTACCATCATTTGCAAACTATTTATGGTTGCTACGCAATGTCACATTTGAAAATTACTATAAAGAATTTGCATTTCAGGGCTTCCCTGGTGGTGCAGTGGTTAAGAATCCAACTGCCAATGCAGAGGACGTGGGTTCCAAGCCCTGGTCCAGGAAGATCCCACATGCCACGGAGCAACTGAGCCCGTGTGCCACAACTACTGAGCCTGCACTCGAGCCTGTGTGCCACAACTACTGAGGCCTGCGCACCTAGAGCCCATGCTCCGCAACAAGAGAAGCCACCGCAATGAGAAGCCCGCGCACCACAATGAAGAGCAGCCCCTGCTCACCGCAACTAGAGAAAGCCCGCACGCAACAGAGAAGACCCAACGCAGCCAAAAATAAATAATAAATATATTTATATAAAAAAAGAATTTACATTTCAGAACACATTAAAACATCTGATAAGAAGTACGTTACTGAAAGCAAAGTTGCAAACATACTGTTATTGTGCTGAATAATTTAAAACCCAGACTTATTTTATTTAAGCTATCATACGAATACTGTTTTGTGCCTGTTAAGAAAAATTCTTGAACTAGAAGGGAACGTGAATCTCAATCCACCTCACATTTCTAGCTAACAAAGTACCGGAGCAGGCCTAGAAGACCCAGGGGCCCTGGCAGCACGGACAGTGGGAGCCAAGGGAGCCCGAGCGGGCAGTGCTGCGGGGGGCGGGTGGGGGCGCAGGGAAGGCAGAGACCACCCGCTGCCCAGCTCCGTGCTGCCCAGGGCCCACCTCTGCCGGCTGGCACCTGCCTAGGGGTGGCAGGAATGTGCTTTCCGCCCCCCCCCCCAATTCCCAGCATCTCCCAGCCCCGCCCCAACACGCAGCCCCTGCCGCATCTCTGCGTCTCCTCCACCGCAAGCCAGACGCAGCTCAGGCTCCCCTACTTCCTTCGAGGCTGTGGGATTCTGTCTTCCCACCTGAAGGCAGCAGCCAAGGTTTGTCCATGACGTGAAAAGTGGGCCACGAGAGAGAAACCCCTACGGACGGGACGCATAACTACACCCTTGCTGACAGTGGGAGAGATGTCCTAAGCGACAGCCCAGGGAGCCGAGGTCTTGTTCTACATGAGCAGAGCTGCCCTAAACTGCTCCTCTCAAAACCGTCAATTCAGACAGCCTACAGCTAGCATCTCCCCACAAAAGTTACAGAAAGTAAAAGCATGACTCATACTCATCAAAGTATATTAATTTCTTCTGAATATGTCTTGACTTTTGCAAAACAGCTCTGTGATTCTTCGACACCCAACATCTCTGCTGAGCGGTTCTGCTGCAGGAAACGGGGCAGCCTGTCTGCGTTCCGACCAGGCGTGGCACCCAGGCCGAGTCCGGGAACTGGGGCCATTCTCCCTTTATCAGCAGTGCTCTTGGTTTCGCTCTACAAACCCCTTATTTGTCTTCCTCACCCCTGTCTACCGAGCATCTGCTGTGGACAGAAGACGCTGTGGCTCCATCCCCCAAGACCAGAGTCTAAACAAACGACAGACGAGGCCAACCTCACAAGCCGGCTCAGAAAAGTCTATAGGGTCTCACCACTTGGATTCCTGACTGCTTCAAAATCACATAAAAGGTGATTCACAATATACTCTGAGGTCACAGCTGACTTAGGACCCCTTGCCGTGTAATGTCACATGTGTCCTCACCACCCTCTAGGAGGAGGTTCAACCGATTGTCCACACAGTAAACAGGAGGAAAAGGAGTCACGACCTACCCGAGGTTCACAGTCACAAACAGCATTGGCCACGGTTCTGATTCAGGCCAGCTCCAGAGTTAACCATGCAGGCCCTCTAAGCAATCTGGCTAGAAATGGTCAAGGGACCACAGAAAGAAATTTCACTCCCTTAATCACCTGCTCCCACACGTCATTCCAGGAGGACAAGCTCTCCGACAACGATGCAATGGAAGTTAACACCTGGACATGGCCTTCTGCCCCAGCTGGGGGGAGCAGTGTTTTCTTCCTAATGGAGGTATCCCACCAGGGGCAAGAGATCTTAGGTTCTCCACTTCTAGAGGCAGCATCTTAAAACCACTCTACCCACCAAAAAAAATTTTTTTTAATGTAAATTGGTGCAGTCACTATGGAAAACAGTATGGAGGAGGTTCCTTACAAAACTAAAACTGGAGTTGCCGTACGATCCAGCAATCTCACCCCTGGGCATGTATCCGGAGAAAACTCTTAATTCGAAAAGATACATGCACCTCAACGTTCATAGCAGCACTATTCACAATAGCCAAGACATGAAAGCAACCTAAGTGTTGCTTAGGAACACTTAGGAATGGATAAAGAAGATGTGGTGTATATATACCATGGAATACTGCTCAGCCATAAAAAAGAACGAAATAATGCCATTTGCAGCAACATGGATGGGCCTAGAGATCATACTAAGTGAAGTCAGACAGAGGAAGACAAATGTCATATGATGTCACTTATATGTGGAATCTAAAATATGACACAAATGAGTTTATTTATGAAACAGAAACAGACTCACAGACATAGAAAAGAAACTTATACCAAAGGGGAAAGGGGATGAGAAGGGATATATTAGTAGTTTGGGATTAGCAGATGCAAACTACTATATATAAAACAGGTGAACAACAAAGACCTACTGTACAGCACAGGGAACTATATTTAATATTCTGTAATAAACCATAATGGAAAAGAATATGAAAACGAATATGTATATACAACTGAATCACTTGCTGTACACCAGAAACTAACATAACATTGTAAATCAACTGTATTTCAATTAAAAGAAATTAAAAGTGCTTTGACCATTAGCTCGAAAATTGAATGTCATTAGTTCCGGTGAGCTGTGATTCAGGTTTACGAGTTGCCAGGTGTCACCTCCAGGCCCCAGGCTCATAGGACCCAGTGCCTAACTCATCTCAGCTCCTACCCATCTCCTCCAATCAGCTCATTGCGCTAAGCAGGCGCTGTTCGATACAAGTACAACGGGAGCCGCACGAGGAATTAATTTTCCATCAGCCATATTAAAAAAGTAAAAAGAGACATGGTTACATTAATTTTAATAGTATACTTACTTAATCCAACCAAAAACGTTATTTCAACATGTAATCGATATAGAACAATTGTAAGTAGGCTATTTTGCACTCATTTGTTGCACTAAGTTTTCCTTGTTTTGTTTTTCTGGTGGAGCCATGCGGCATGCAGAATCTTCCCTGACCAGGGATCGAACCTGTGCTCCCTGATTTGGGAGTCCTAACCACTGGACTGCCAGGCAAGTCCACACTAAATTTTTCAAGTGCAGGGTGTATTTATAGTTCAATTTGGGCGAGCCTCATTTCCAGTGCTCACCAGCTATTGTAGTGGCCAGCACAGCACTGGGCCCTTCTCATCTCTTCACTCACACAGCAGGCACCCAACTAGAGGCTGCCTGACCCACTTCAGTATCCTCCTAAAGGAACAGGAACTAGGCTCTCCCCACATGGAACTAACCCGTCTCCCAGCTCAGACACTGAGCAAGATGAGGTGGTCTTACCTGACCCCAGTATCACCTCCCCTACGTCGCCTTACAGATCAGCTCGCTCACCTACCGGATGCTGGCAATTAGGAGTGACAGCAGAAATCACAGTGGGAGGCACGAGGTCCTTTGCAAGTGGCAGCTCAGAGAGTGGGATGGGAAGACAGGGCTGAGCCAGTGCTGGACAGCAGGTGTGAGTTACCCTCACCCAGGTCGCCTTTCCCTCTGGAGTCACAGGAAACGGCCAGTGACCCTTTCTCCTGAATCCTTCTGTCTGATGCACTAAAAAACCCATCTGTTCTTCCGTCCTGTTCTCCCTCTACAGCTGACCTTGCTTCCCAGGTTGAACACAGAGCCTAGTACATACCCCTTCAAACCCGTTGAGGCCACACAGGAAGTCCCACTTGAAGGATTTCAGAGCCAAACTTCATACATAATTGATGCTATCCGAGAAGTGAACGGCACACACCTAGTAGGAAGGTCTAACTGGGAAAGGTGGCAGGGACTGGACATCAACTGCACAAAACAGAGGCACCTCTGAGAGGCTGTAACCCTCAAGTTTGGGGGAAACTCTGCTCTCAGCTGTGCCACTTGCACTCCAGTACGCAGACGTAATCTTTGCTTTCACACTCACTTCCTGCAAACTACGATGAGCACAACTGGGTCTCCCACGTGCCTCTGCAGGTCCAGCCGGCCTGCGCAGGACCGGCTGGCAGAGGCTATGTGGCTGCACCTGGCTGCGGGCCGCACTTCTGACTTCCAGGCCCCACTCTCAGTACCAGGTGGCCTCCACCGAGTTGACAATCCCTCTGTGCCTCTGAAGTTTGGTCTGAAAGTGGACACAGTAACACTACCTACCTCACGTGCTATGAGGCCTCAATGAGAATCCACATAAGGTCCTTAAAACCTGACTGAACCACAGCAAATGTCACTAAATCGAACTTGTTACAAAAGCAGTAATAGGGTTTTCCACTTGAAATGATTTAAGTAACAGAAAACTTCTCCCTCACCTGTCACTCTTCCGACCCAGTCAGTGGAACAGGCCCTCCGCACAAACGAAAAATACGGACGGCGGCAGCCACCAGCGTGATACAGGGGTTCAGCAGGTAGAGGCAGGGCCTGCTCCTATGCTAATTGCTCGTTTAGCTTAAAAAATATCTTTATTGAAGGTAAATAACACAATAAACAATTACAATTTGATACACTCTGACATATTATACACCTATGAAACCACCACCTCAGTTAAGGTAATGAACACATCTACACTCCCAAAAGTCTCCTTGTGTCCCTCTGTAACCCCACCCCCGACGCCTAGGCAACCACGAATCGGCTTTCTGTCACTACACGTAAGTTTGCATCTTCTAGAGTTTTATATACGTGGAATCATACAGTATGTACTTTTCTGTGGTCTGGCTTCGCTCCCTCAGCATGGTTACTTTGAGATGCATCCATGCTTGTTGTTGCATGGATGTCTGCCCTCGTTTCTCTTGGGTAAACACCTAGGAGTGGAAAGGCTGGATCATACACGGCAAGCATACGTTTAACCTATTAGGAAACTGCTGAACTGTTTTCAACACGGTTGCACCATTTTTCATGCCCACCATCAGTGCATGAGAGTCTGGCGCCTGCACACCCTCGGCAGCAAGTGGTATGGTCAGTCTTTTCCATTTTAGCCACTGTAATAGGTGGTTAGTGGTGTCTCGTGTGTTTTTTTAATAAATTTATTTTATTTTATTTATTTTATTTTTGGCTGCGTTGGGTCCTTGTTGCTGCACGCGGGCCCCTCTCTGGTTGCGGCGAGCGGGGGCCACTCTCCACTGTGGTGCACAGGCTTCTCACTGTGGTGGCCTCTCCCGTTGGGAGACGGGCTCTAGGCGTGCGGGCTTCAGTAGTTGTGGCACACAGGCTTAGTTGCTCCGCGGCATGTGGGATCCTCCCAGACCAGGGCTCAAACCCGTGTCGCCTGCACTGGCAGGCAGACTCCCAACCACTGAGCCACCAGAGAAGCCCCTTGACATGGACCATTTTTAAAGTCATTATTGAATTTTGTTACAATATTGCTCCTGTTATGGTTTTTTGCCACAAGCCATGTGGGATCTTAGCTCCCCAACCAGGGATCCAACCCACACTCCCTGCATTGAAAGGCGAAGTCCTAACCACTGGATGGCCAGGGAAGTCCCCTCGTTGTGGTTTTAATTTGCATCTCCCTGATGGCTAATGAGTTTTCACGTGCTCATCTGCCACCTCTCTATATTCTCTGGTGAAGTCTCTGTTCAAATCACTTGCTTTTTTTTCAGGTTGTTGTTTTCTTAATATTGAATTGTAAGAGTTCTTTACTTATTCTAGACATAAGTTATGTAGAAAACGTGTGATCGGCTAGTATTTTCTGCCAGCCTGTGGCTTGTCTTTTCATTCTCTTAACAGTGTCTTTGAAGGAGGAGATATTTTTAAATTTGATGAAGTCCAATTTATAAATGTTCTCTTTAATGAACTGTGTCTTTGATGTCATTAAGAAATCCTTGCCTAACCCAAAGTCTCAACGATTTTCTGTTTTCTTTTAGATGTTTTCTAGTGTTAGGTTGTGTCTGATTCATTTTGAGAGTTAATTTTTGTCTATGGAGTCAAGTTCACCTTTTACATATGGATACCGAACTGGTCAAGCACCTAATTCATTCGTTTTAGTTTTGTTTTTCAATTTAAAATTATTTCAGGGACTTCCCTGGTGGTGCAGTGGTTAGGAAGCCGCCTGTCAATGCAGGGGACATGGGTTCGAGCCCTGGTCCGGGAAGATCCCACATGCCGCGGAGCAACTAAGCCCGTGTGCCACAACTACTGAGTCTGTGCTCTCTAGCCCGCGAGCTACAACTACCGAGCCCGCGAGCCACAACTACTGAAGCCCACGTGCCTAGAGGCCGTGCTCTGCAACAAGAGAAGCCACCGCAATAAGAAGCCCACGGACCACAATGAAGAGTAGCCCCTGCTCGCCGCAACCAGAGGAAGCCTGGGCGCAGCAACGAAGACCCAAAGCAGCCAAAAAATAAATAAAATTTTTAATAAATAAATATAAAAAAATAAATAATTTCAACTTACAAAGAGTTGCAAGAATAATAAAAAGAACTGGATACCCTTGCCCAGATTCACCACCAACACTGTGACACATTTATTGCCCCCATTCCATACAAACGTACTGGAATTTTTTTCTGAATTGTGTGGCCTCACCTTTATCTGTATGATCTGCTGGTATTCCAACCAAGATTTATTTTGCAAAAGGGGCTCTTCTGCTTTCTACTGAAAGAAGCTGGAGAAATACTGCTCTTGTCCAGAATGTGGACCATCATCTCTGGGACCTTAGCCCTTCGTGCTGAACACTGACTGGATGAAGACTTTGAAGAGAAAACCCTTCTCTGGATCAATGTGTTTGAAAACAACTTTGGGCTTAAAAATGAGAGATGGGCAAAACTGTAACAAAAACCAGGTTCTTAAAAAAAAGAAACCCTGAAGAAATTTAAATATTGTACTTTAAAAACTGGTAAGAATCAATTACGTCAAAATTACCTTAATTCAGAAGTGCTTCTGGTCTGGTCTCCAAAACATGTAAAATTGTCTGCAACAGAGAAAAGGCTGTATTTGCATTGATTCAGGTTGCGAGGCACAATATTCCATACATTTTAAGAAGCACATAATTCCGCCCCTTCCCCATCACCATTTCTTGCCCCCAAATCATTTTACTTATTAGTACTTTGTATTAACTTAGTGGTAAGTTTTTCAGTGTGGAAAAGAAGAAATCTGATCTCAATTTCTTTAAAAAAAAAAAAAAGAAAAATCCTTAGAAATGCCTCAGGGAAAATACCTTGAATTAAACTGAAAAGCATCAGGGGGAAGGGGTGTTTAGAATCCTGTTACTACAAAAATTATAGTAACAGCAACAGAAAAAAAACACTGCAATTCAAGAAGCTTCTAAGAGTAACCTTCCCCAGACTTTCCCATCTGGCCCACAGAGGATCTCATGTGAATGTCAAAGAAGCCACAGGCTGACTGTTCCCTAAGTGCAGGCAAGTCAACCTGGGCACATCTCCAGCCCATCCCTCTGGCCCAGCCCAGCTGCTGCAGTGCCGTCCAAAGATGTGGCCCTGGGTGTCCAGAAGGCCAGAGCGGCAGACACAGCAACAAGCCTCTGGACTTGCCTCTCGTCACACTGCAGCCAGTGTGAAAAAATATTTACTTCTAGATTTCTTCTGAAATACCTGCTTGCTCTTTCCCAGAAACTAAGTTTCAATACACTTAAAGATGTTCTGGTAATCTCTCCAAAATACTCTGTGGAAAGGCCGCTTTTGGACATTTCACAGGTTACCTCTTGCCAACTGATCAATTCTCTACTATGTCTACAAACTCAGTGCATGCCTCTAACCTGGGGGTCAGGAGAGGCATCAACAAGCTGACGTCCCCCAGTTGAACTATGAATTCTAAGGCATTTATTTATAACAAAATAGTTTTGTTTTCGAATTATGCTCGAATGCTGCTTATGTTATAAGCAAGCACATACTTTTCTGGCAGTAAAAGTGGGCATGGAAGAAAACAGTGTGGTGGTTCCTCAAAAAGTTAAACACAGAATCACCATACAACCCAGCATTTCTACTTGTAGGTATACATCCGAAAGAACTGAAAACAGGTATTCAATACATGTACACATATGTTCACAGAAGCACTATTCACAACAGCCGAAAGGTGGCAACAGCCCAAGTGTCCATCAACAGGTGAATGGATAAACAAAATGTGGTACACCCACACAATGCAATCTTATTCATCCATAAAAAGGAATGAAGTGCTGCTACACATACAACATGGGTTACACTACGTGAAGAAGCCAGACACAAAAGGTCACATGTTGTATGATTCTGTTTATGTGAAATATCCAGAACACGCAAATCCACGGAGACAGGATGCAGTAGCTGCCAGGGGCTCTGTGTGCAATGGACAACCGCTCGGTGGATACAGGGATACTTCTGGGGTGACAAAAATGCTCTGGCACTAGGTAGAGGTAGTGGCGGCACAGCACTGTGAATTACTGAAATGCCACTGAATTGTTCACTTTAAAATGGTTTTGTTATATGAATCTTACCTCGGGGTGGGGGAAAGAGTAAGTGCTGTTAAAGGTACTTGAAAAAACCAAACCAAACTAAACCAAACCAGTGGGTGTGGAAGAAGGTGGAGACAGGGGCAAACTACGGCTCTCGCCCCCATGAACCCTCTGAGCCGGGCTCCCAGGAGTGTACACCCAAGGCTTCAGGAAGCCATCAAACTGAAAGCCGGGGAATCTCAACCTTGGCACAACTGACGGGTTTTTTTACATTTATTATTTTATTTATTTATTTATTATTTTCGGTGCATTGGGTCTTCGTTGCTGCGCACGGGCTTCCTCTAGTTGCAGTGAGCGGGGACTACTCTTCGTTGCGGTGCGCGGGCTTCTCACTGCGGTGGCTTCTCTTGTTGTGGAGCACGGGTTCTAGGCGCGCGGGCTGCAATAGCTGTGGCACGTGGGCTTCAGTAGTTGTGGCTTGCGTGCTCTAGAGCGCAGGCTCAGTAGTTGTGGTGCACGGGCTTAGTTGCTCCATGGCAGGTGGGATCTTCCCGGAACAGGGCTTGAACCCGTGTTCCCTGCATTGGCAGGCGGATTCTTAACCACTGTGCCACCTGGGAAGCCCCACAACTGACATTTTAGAGTGGCTTGTTCTCTGTGGTGGGGGCCGTCCTGTCTTCTGTAGGATATTCAGCAGCTGGCCGGCCTCAGCATCCCCTTCCCCAGCTGTGACAACCCCAAATTTCCAGACACCACTAGATGTCACATGGGGAGAGCAATACTAATCCCAGGTGAGAGACACTCCTTTAAGGTAACTGTCACAATCACCCCAATCTCCAAATGTAAGTCCTTTCACGTATTTTCCACATCAAGAGACAGACAGAAGAAAGTAAAATAGAAAAATGTATCATTGTTTGCTCTAATTCAAAGGCCTAGACTGCCTTGTGGCTCAAGGCATGAAACAAAGTTCAAGCTCTCTATTCTTTGGAAGAGAAGACAGGGAGCTAACTCCCAGAGGGCACTGACCCTCCAGCTCACAGAGGATGCTGGGAGCACCGCCAAACCACCTCCCCCTGATTCACATGGACAGCTGTCTGGACTCACTTCTGGCTAAAAATAAGACCCAAGTGGGGTTCTTTTTCTGACTGCCCAGCCCACAGAACCCAGCACAGAGAACAAGACCATTGTCTTAGACAGCAGCACACATTCATGTGATCCTAAACTTGGGGTACCACTTTTACAGAAAATCAGAAAACCAGGGATTTAAAAAACCAAAGGCTACATTTTACAAAGCTACCACACCTACTAGAGGCAAAAGGTACAGTGGCAAGTGAGTCCCACCTTTAGACCCCTAAGGGCTGAGCACACTAGACTGATGAGCCTGGCTGACGGGTTTCCTGGGCCCACAGGGGAGGGGGCAGCGCATGGCCAGACAGTCAGGAGAAAAGATGGTTCTCAGGCAGCAGGCTGGCAGGGAGGATGCTCCATGGTTACTCTGAAGCCCAGCCACGAGGGGTGCTGTTACAGAGTGGAAGTAAGGGGTGGCATGAGTACATGCTGAATTTTACTCTGTTTAACGTTCTTAGAAAGAGACCCAGTTAGAAAGAGAAGTTGGAGGAAGATACAAACATAAAATTCAAGAAAAAGGTACAACCGTTTATAGACCAATTTTTAGTCTAATTTTAAATATGTGAAATAAAATTCACATCATATATTTAAACAGAGTAACAACAACTCTTTCATGATTTTTATGAGCAAACCAAACACTTTCAATATTCCAAATAAACAGCGCCTCGCCTACCCCAACACTGCTTTTAGACCATCTTCCTTTGGCCGGTGGCGGCCTCCTGGAAGGAGGGCATGAGCCCTGCATCCCTCCCTCTTATCCTCTGTACACGGTCTGCCTATGCAAACCCGTTCAGCACAGAGCTTCCAGACCACTCCCTCACAGAGGGACCAGACAGCCGCACACCACACCCTCCCTGCCCAGTACTGCCTTCAGGCTGCCTCTGGCTGCACCTCAAACACTAGTCTTTGAAGTCTACCCAATACCTTGGCTTAATTTTAAGTGATGTATGGGTCAAATCCCTTGAACATCCATTCACTCAACAACTATTTCCATGCCTATAATGTGAGATAGTGTGCTAACGCTGAAAACAACATGTCAACAACCAGGTATGTGAGCCACCTACATGGGTCTTACAGTCTAGTGGAGAAAGCATGAAAAATTATCCTATGAGGTACAGAGAGAAAAAAAGAGAGAGGGACTGTACCAATACAAACTAAACTAATAAAAATCTAGAAGGGCTACTTTCTACAGACCTCCAATTATAAAATAAGACATGGCATGTAATATACAGCATAAGGAATATGGTCAGTAATATCGTGATAGCTTTTGTATGGGGACAGAAGGTTACTAGACTTATCGTGGAGATCATTTCATATCGTATGCAAGCGTCACACCACTACATACTGCACCTGAAACTAACGTAATATTGTACATCAACGTCCTTCGGTTAAAAGGAAAGGGCTAGTTTCACACAGAGCTGTGTGGTATGGGCACAGTCCTGGAAATGCACGCACAGGCCAGGACCCCAAGGTTCAGAGAGCAGAGCGCTGAAGCAGGTGTGCAGCTGACCCGACCCCGGCTCTGGGGTCAGAGGGAACGGGCCCTGCCCCCAGCCCAGAGAAGCCACTGCACAAAAGCTGGGGTGGACTCCGAGCCATTCTCAGTGGCCAGGGGCACCACAGTCCACTCAAGGCGCTCAAGAGCCAGGGCAGTTCTATTCCCATGATTTTTTTTTTTTTTTTTTTGGCTGCGTTCGGTGTTGGTTGCTACGCGTGGGCTTTTCTCTAGTTGCGGTGAGCGGGGGCTACTCTTCGTTGCGGTGTGCGGGCTTCTCACTGCGGTAGCTTCTCTGGTTGCGGAGCACAGGCTCTAGGCGCACGGTCTTCAGTAGTTATGGCACACGGGCTCTGCAGTTGTGGTGCACGGGCTTAGTTGCTCCGCGGCATGTGGGATCTTTCCCGGACCGGGGATCGAACACGTGTTACCTGCGTTGGCAAGCGGATTCTTAACCACTGCGCCACCAGGGAAGCCATGTTCCCAGGATTTTATTAGGCTAATATCCTTAGAGAAGATTTTAAAAGATGGAATTATTCTATATCAAAGATTAGGCACTTTAAGGCTCCTGATAAGATCAACTAAGCCTATGTTTTGATTCAGTACAGTTGTTAATTTAGCAATATTAAATCTCTCTGTGATGAACTTCTTTGTACACATATAATCTAGTATCATGAGATTTTAAGTATCAAATACTAGCATTTGTATGAGTACTGTTATTCCAACATTTTTCAAAATCTAAAAACTGAGTCCTCTTGAGATATACCTAGAGAATTCCTTTATTGGGGACATTAAAATTTCAAATCAAGCAAAGGTACATCTGTTGGGAATGATTCCTTCTATATCCACATAACCTCACACATGTACCCTGTTATTTGTAATTCTGAGATACCTAAACCCGGACAGAACGGACATAAGGGCATTAATTAGCCTTTATCCTGTTCAGTGTGAACAGTCATACATTTTATCACAAGCTTTAAGGTGTCTGATTATAAGTCCTGCTGCGGGCACTGTGCATGTGTGATATACACACCACTTCATCTTTCTAAACCCTGAAAAAGGCTGAATTCTAGAACACATCCAGTCCTAAGAGTTTTGCATAAAGGACTGGGGGCTTGTAAGAGACAAAGTAAACTTCTCAGTTCTGAATAATTCTCTAGTACAAACCTGTCCTGAAGAGGCAGAATATGAAATGATAACATGAAGGAGGTCCCCTAGCCAAATTTAGGAATAAATCTGAGGGTAAAAAGGAATAATAATTAGGGCTTCCCTGGTGGTGCAGTGGTTGAGAGTCCGCCTGCCGATGCAGGGGACGCGGGTTCATGCCCCGGTCCGGGAAAATTCCACATGCCGCGGAGCAACTGGGCCCGTGAGCCACAACTACTGAGCCTGCGCGTCTGGAGCCTGTGCTCCACAACAAGAGAGGCCACAATAGTGAGAGGCCTGCGCACCGCGATGAAGAGTGGCCCCCACTTGCCACAACTAGAGAAAGCCCTCGCACAGAAACAAAGACCCAACACAGCAAGAATAAATTAATTAATTAATAAACTCCTACCCCCAACATCTTAAAAAAAAAAAAAAAGGTGGGAAGACTGCTCAAGATGTAGTGACCCTCAGGAGACAAGATAACAAAATGTGCAACACGTGACCTTGATTAAACCCTGAATTTGAATAAAGGACATGAAGACATTCTGAAGAAAACTGAAGAAATCTAAATGTGGACTTGGATTACGCATTAGTGAATCAACGTTAAGATTTGGGGTATCACGAAACTACTGTGGATATGTATAAAGGACATCCTTGTTCTTGGGACAGGCTGGAGTTGTAAAGAATAAAGTATCATGACACAACAATCAAATGGTTCACCAAAAAAGCAGAGAGAAAATGTTACAAATTACCGAAATTTGGTGAAAGGTACAGAATGTTCACTGACCTGTTCTTTCAACTTTCTGTAGCTTCAAAAGTTATTCAAAATTAAAAGCTGGGGAAGGGAAATACTACAGCCAACAAAAGGCAAATACAGATTTTAAAAATATGCCCTTGCAGTGATCGAAAGATGGGATGACCTGAAGATAAAGTCAGAGAAAATAACTTATTTTATAACTATTTTTTTGACTTTTCCACTGACCAATACAGTAAGAAAAAGCTTTAGTAGCTGGAAAACTTGGTACAACCTCAAGATTTAATGACTCAATCAATGCAGTTTGATTTTTAAGAGTATACTTTTAAAAAAAGATGAATTAATATTCAACTTTTCATATTTAATTAATTTTTATTCATTTTAACAGTGTTTTAAGTGTTATTTTTCTCAGGCTGGCTAGACGTTTATCAATATGATTCTTTCAAAGGACCAATTTTCAGTTTCACTGATTTTTCCTACTGTATTTCTGCTTTCAGTTTCACAAAATTCTCTCTTACTGTCATTATTTTCTTCCTTGTGCTTGTTTTGAAATCAATGTGCTCTCCTTTTAGTTTCTTAAGGTAGAAGCTTAGATTGGTGAGACCTTTTCTGTTTTCTGTAGTAAGCATTTAATTCTACAGATTTCCCTATAAGCACTGCTTTCACTATGCCCCACAAATGTTGATATGTTTTGTTTTCACTTTCATTCAAATTAAAATTTTCAAGTTTCCCTTATGAGGTCATCTTTAATTTTCAACTACCTGGGGACTTTCCAGACAGTGTTCTGTTACTGTTCTCTAATTTAACTCCACTGCAATCACAGCTACTGTCTAGCCCCTGACAGCTCCAACTGCTGGGTCCTCCTCAAGTCTGGCTTCCATTGATTCCTTTATCTCTTAACAACAGATCACTTTCTGTGTATCACATATAATTTTTCACTGTGCACCAGAGAAAAGCAACAGAAACCAAAGTAAACAGTATCTACACCTACGGACAGGACACCCCTTCTTCTGTGGGGCCATCAGTATGGAAAGTTGAGTCAATCTGCTCTTCAGCTGAGTTGCACGCAGGTTTTGTAATCCTCAGCACGCCACACCCTTCAAATTTCTTCAACAGTAAACTGCCTTCACCTTTACGACACTAGAATACCGTTCTCAAAAATTATTGGCCAAAGAAGAAATATACCCCTCTCAAACCCGCTGCAAGCCGGAAGTGAGGCAGAAACGCAAGTCATCCAACTTCTGCTCAAAATTCAGATTCACATGAAGATGAAAACAAATGTGCAGGCTGCCTCAGTTTGAGGATGAGCCTTCAACTTTATTTTGGCAGAAAGGTGGGTGTTTGCTAAACTGAAAAAAAAAAAAAACCCCAAAAACCAACATACTGCGATAGAATATATAAGGACTCCCCCAAAGTTAACATTCTGCCCCACACGGTACACACAGTCTTTGGCAGAGAACACACCTTGCCCCACACCCACAAAGGCTCCGTTAACCCCGTTTCCTAGGAGGCTGGGGCTCGGCCTTGCTTCCACTCGTGTGTCCAGAGGTTCCTTAATGAATATCTTCAGGTGCTACGTTGGATGTTCTGTACAAAGCTTGGACTTGCCTGTAGAACACTGCCAGCCACATTCCCGGCATCATACCACACAGTGATTTCATACAGTGACACATCAAGAACCTCATGTCTGCACCACCTCCTTCTCATGCACTGTGAAAATGAAAGAACACACTGGGGCTGCAGTTTCCACCATCACAGTCTGGGAACCAGCTCTGTATGAAGGTGCACCAGGGGCAGGAGAGGCGCACAGGAACACTTGTGATGCTCCTACCTAAAACAGTTTTGGCTAACCCTAGCTGCTGAATAATAAGTTTCTAACCATGCTCAGTTTTTTGTTTTTTTAATTAATTAATTTATTTTTGGCTGCGTTGGGTCTTTGTTGCTGCGTGCGGGCTTTCTCTACTTGCGGCGAGCAGGGGCTACTCTTCATTGCGGTGCACGGGCTTCCCATTGCGGTGGCTTCTCTTGTTGCGGAGCACAGGCTCTAGGCACACGGGCTTCAGTAGCTGTGCCTCGCAGGCTCTAGAGCGCAGGCTCAGTAGTTGTGTGGCACACGGGCTTAGTTGCTCCGCGGCATGTGGGGTCTTTCCCGGACCAGGGCTCTAATCCGTGTCCCCGGCATTGGCATGTGGAGTCTTTTTTTTTTTTTTCTTCGGTGTGCGGGCCTCTCACTGCTGTGGCCTCTCCCGTTGCAGAGCACAGGCTCCCGACGCACAGGCTCAGCGGCCATGGCTCACAGGCCCAGCTGCTCCGCGGCATGTGGGATCCTCCCGGACCGGGGCACGAACCCGTGTCCCCCGCACCGGCAGGCGGAACCTCAACCACTGCGCCACCAGGGAAGCCCTCAATTGTTTTTTAAATTATCCTGTATTCTCTTGTGTTCATTAAAAGCTTAAAAAAACACACATTTCACTGTGGTTTCCATATGAGACAGTAAATCTTTGGGGGAAAAGTTATGAGAGAGACTATTTTTTGCAGAAGGGTGGTTAACTATGCAATATGACCTGCAAAGAGTTCCAACTGGGAATGTAAATTGATACAGCCACTATGGAGAACAGTATGGAGGTTCCTTAAAAAAGTAAAAACAGAATTACTGGGCTTCCCTGGTGGCGCAGTGGTTGAGAGTCTGCCTGCCGATGCAGGGGACACGGGTTCGTGCCCCGGTCCGGGAAGATCCCACATGCCGTGGAGCGGCTGGGCCCGTGAGCCATGGCCGCTGAGCCTGCGCGTCCGGAGCCTGTGCTCCGCAACGGGAGAGGCCACAACAGTGAGAGGCCCGTGTACCGCAAAACAAAACAAAACAAAACAATTACTACATGACCCAGCAATCCCAACAATGGGCATATACCTAGAGAAAACCGTAATTCAAAAAGACACATGCGGGGCTTCCCCGGTGGCGCAGTGGTTGAGAATCCGCCTGCCAATGCAGGGGACACAAGTTCGATCCCTGGTCCGGGAAGACCCCACATGACGCGGAGCAACTAAGCCCGTGCACCGCAACTACTGAGCCCACATGCCGCAACTACTGAATTCCACGCCCCTAGAGCTCGTGCTCCACAATGAGAGAAGCCACCGCGATGAGAAGCCAGCGCACTGCAACGAAGAGTAGCCCCTGCTCGCGGCAACTAGAGAAAGCCCACGTGCAGCAACGAAGACCCAACACAGCCAAAAATGAATAAATAAAATAAATAAATTTATTAAAAAGAAAAAAAGACACATGCATCCCAATGTTCACTGCAGCACTATTTACAATAGCCAGCTCATGGAAGAAACCTAAATGTCCATGAACAGAGGAATGGATAAAGAAGATATGGTACATATATACAACGGAATATTACTCAGACATAAAAAGGAACGAAATTGGGTCATTTGCAGAGACGTGGATGGATCTAGAGACTGTCATACAGGGTGAAGTAAGTCAGAAAGAGAAAAACAAAAATCGTATATTAACGCATATATGTGGAACCTAGAAAAATGGTACAGGTGAACCAGTTTGCAGGACAGAAACAGAGACACAGATGTAGAGAACAAACGTATGGACACCACTGGGGGAAAGTGGCGGGGGTGGTGGTGGGATGATTTGGGAGATGGGGATTGACATGTATATACTAATATGTATAAAATGGATAACTAATAAGAACCTGCTGTATAAAAATATAAAATTCAAAAAAACCCCAAAACGAAAAAAGCTCCAACTTTTTCCCCAACTTTGGTTTGCCTAGGAGAATAGCTCAAATTTTGCAATAAAAAACTAACTTTACTATCAAGCACAGTAGTAACTGCTTAACATTTGGCATGTTTTGGGGGGAAGAAGTATGGAAATACAGCCAGGGATACATCAATATGGAAAAATGGATAGAAGCAGCAATCTGCTCAGAGCACTTTAAATCCAATACAGAAACAGAAGGCACAACCGTAACGCTGACAGTCTCCTCCCAGGGCTGCCTATATTTCCAGACTGAAACGACGTGCCAAGCGCCCAGCACAATGACTGAAGAGACACTGAAATCAAGCTACATCATGTTTCAGAACTCCAGGAGCAAAAGTAAGATCCTAAAAGCTTCCAGATGGAAAAAATCGGTGGTATACAAAGGATCAAGAATCAACAGCTCTGAATTCCCAACAGCAACACTGGAAACTGGGAGAAAACAGAGTAATGTCCTGAACTAATTCCAAGCAAGAACTGTATACTCAAAATTATCAATCCTAAGGTCAGAATAAAGACATACAAAGTCTAGGAAGCTACTAAAGGATATTTTCCCCCAACAGGGGAAAAAATAAGGAAGACATCACATCTGGAACTCAGGAGATCCAGAGGAGACATGATTTCCTTCTCTTTCTTTTCTGGACCTTAGATTCGGTGGTTAATGCACTCTTCGATACAGTAATGATATTCCGATACAGTGACCATCCCAGAAGGTCTGACCCACATGGCACTCGCGTGTGTTATCAGGCACTGCTCTGAGCACTGTGCCTACTGTTCCTCTAAGGCCCATAGCAACTTAATGAGCACTTAGGAGTGTACCCTCTATCTTACGGATAGCTAAACTGATAGAGCCTAAGACCCCAAACTAGATTTTAAACATGTATCTCGAAAAAAGACATAGGTCAAATTATTGTTAACCAACCCTAAAATTTATCAGGTACTTACTATACGGCAAACGCTATGCTGCTAAGCGCTTTATACACATCATCTGATTAACTCCTCAATAACCCGACGGATACATACTGTTACCATCATTCCTCGTCATTTCAGCTCTGTGAAATTACAGAAAAGACAGCCCAGGCAAAGAAAGGTCAGTAACTAACTCAAAGCTGAACAAAGAGGCACAGATAGCATTACACCCAGTGAAGGGACTCAAGCCCAGGGGCTTACGCTGGCACTAAACTTACTGTCATTTTAAAATAATAAGTCTGTGTACATTTTTTAAAAAGAAAGAAAATCAGATACAAAAACTAAATTTGCCCCTTTGCTCAGAATGTCCTTTGGCCTCTCTTCCCCTCTGCCAGGAAACAGCACTCAACCTTAGAGACAGAGCTTTATTAAACCTTCCCGACTGCCCCTCTCCCCAACTACCCAGCCTCCCTCCTGTTCTCTGATGCACTGCCATGTTCCCACCGTACTAGGCTGTAAGCAAGGGTTGTGCCTTGCCTTCATCGCTGCTTTGGACACTTTGCTTTGGAGCGGAGGGGTCTGTCGCCACCTTTTCTAAGAGCTGCCCCCATTGTTCCTCCTCCAAACCCTGGTCTTGGGATGGTCCCCTGGCTCCCACTCACCCCAGTCAGAGCTGACCACACCAAGGACAGGTACCCAGCTCAAGTCAGACCAAACAAACTGTATCCCCCAATAATGTGGAACCTGAGACTCAGAGTGCAGTGGGCTCTCTGGGTCTGGAAGTGGGACATGAACTGGAGAGCTGTAGCAGGCCACCCTCCACAGCGTAGACGGAGCAGCAGGAAGAAGAGCAACACTGATGTACAAGAGGGGCACACTCCCCACTACTCCTGTCCCTTCCCAGGGCCTCTGCATTCCAGTCTTATAATTAATTCTTGTTTTTTCTTTTTTTTTTTAATATTTGAATTTTATTTTTTTATACAGCAGGTTCTTATTAGTTATCAATTTTATACATATTGGTGTATATATGTCAATCCCAATCTCCCAATTCATCCCACCCCCCTCCCCCGCTTCCCCCCTCGGTGTCCATACTTTTGTTCTCTACATCTGTGTCTCTATTTCTGCCTGGCAAACCGGTTCGTCTGTACCATTTTTCTAGATTCCACATATATGCGTTAATATACGATATCTGTTTTTCTCTTTCTGACTTACTTCACTCTGCATGACAGTCTCTAGGTCCATCCACGTCTCTACATCTTCTTGTTTTTTCTTAATCTGGAGCTTCAGTTGGTTGGTTTCTTGCAACCAAATAACTCTACTAAAACTACCTGTATATCATACCTACGCCAGCACCAAGCATCCATTCCCTAAGTGCTTGCAAATAAGTCCATGACCTCCTCAGTTTAGGGCTTCACCAACAGTCTGCGAGAGGACCCCCAAATTCCCACCTGTCCTATCTTCCAAGCCTGAACCCTTAGCCTCCAGTTACACACCCTTTGCCTCCCACCTGGGGGATGGCAGCAACAGACCCTTAGCCCCCTTACCTGACTGTACGAGCAACACCTGACGTGCCAATCACCTCCTCCCCCTCGAATGCTGGGTGAGGGGATTACCATTCTTTTGCTGTCCCCCATCTCCTTGCTACGCCCTTTTCTGACTGCAGCCCGATCCCTGGAGTCCTGGCAGTGCAGTGCTCTAAGGGCTCAATCCCCTATCACAGTAACAGGCTTTCCTTTCCAAACCCACTGACGGTGGATTCACCGCCCACTTCCAGCACAGAAAACCCCCTCCCCGCAAGCTGCCACTCAATCCTACCCATCTGCCTGTCTCGCCCCCTGGACTCCACTCCCACTGTCTGGGCCTTTGCCTAGCCTGCTATTAACTTGCTTCCCCAGCCACCTCTTTCCCTCTCCAGCCATCCTATGTACACCACTGCCTGATTTATCTTTCTGAAGGGCAGCTCTTGACATCTGACTCCAGTCTTCAAGCGCTCCTCGTACAGAAGAAAATCAAACTTTTTTAGCCTGGCCTAGTCGAAAGCCCTTGTACCTTAACCCACCATACTTCCAGGCACCCTCCCGCAGGATTCTGATTCATCGAGTCTGAGGATGGCCAAATACACGTACACAAACGCTGCGGGTGAACTTGGGGCTCTCCGCCAGATTTGGACCAAGATCCTGACCACTGGTCCCTTACAGAGAAATCCGAGAAACATTAACGTATTCTTGCCTTGAAGAGTTAGAGACAACTTTTAAAAAGTAATATATTTCCCCACAGTCAAGAAAAAGGACATGCTTCCAAAACTTACCAGCTGAAGACATGAGCATTGTATTTCCTGTAAAAACTGCAAAACAGAAGGCGCTCTGAATTGAAGTGTTTCTGTCACTCATATTCTAAAGCGTCTGTGATTTATGATGGGAACTGGAAAGAAGCAAGAATCATAGACACTCTGTGCCTTCAGACCATTCAGAATCCGGCAGTGCTCTTTACTGTGAAGCTCAACTGATGTCTGTGTTTATTATGTGATCTCTGTTAGAAAAGCATTTCGTGAACCTGTTCTTGTGCCATACACCAGTTTAGGCCAAATATTTAGGAATATTTACAGGCATACTTTGTTTTACTGCACTTCAGAGATACTGCGTTTTCTACAAACTGAAGAGTTGTGACAGCCCCATGTTGAGCAAGTCCATCAGCGCCGTTTTTCCAACAGCATTTACTCACTTTGTGTCTCTATGTCCCATTTTGGTAATTCCTGAAATATTTCAAACTTCTTAATTATTATTATATTTGTTATGGTGTTACTACCTAATGTTACTATTATAACTCACTGAAGGATCAAATAATGATTAGCACTCTTTAGCAATAAAGTATTTTCAACTTAAGGTCTGTATGTTTTTTTAAACATAATGCTATTGCACACTTAGCAGACTACAATATAGTGTAAACACAACTTTTATATGCACTGGGAAACAACCAAAAGAGTCATGTGATTTGTTTTATTGCAATACTCGCTTAACTGTGGTAGCAGAACCGAACCGGCAGTATCCCCAAAGTATGCCAGTACTTCCAGTTTGAAAGCACTAAAATAGGATGAACGTTTTAAATTGTCTATAAAACATTTAACAATAAATGGTCTTGATATCTGGGCTCACGTTTGTGAGCCTTCATTCATGCATTCATCACGCCTGTTTCGTGCCAGGCACTGAAGCAGGGGCTCCACACACTGACTTGTCCTTGCCACTCAAGTTTCTCACCTGGTGAAATTAAACACTGATAAACGCAGCCACGTCTTATCTCTCTGTGGATATGACAGGAGTTGCCAAATTAACTTTGTTTTCTCCATTCCTGGATTTTTACTCCAATTGCTATCCCTCTCTTAAAGGAAACCTTGTTGGTACAAAAAAGCCCAGTCATCAAAAAAGGGGTGAGAAGGGGGACCACAGTAAAGAAGCAGAAACACAACAAAGAAACGGGCATCAAAAATCTGTTTGGAGCACTTCCCTGGTGGTGCAGTGGCTAGGAATCCGCCTGCCAATGCAGGGGACACGGGTTCGATCCCTGGTCTGGGAAGAGCCCACATGCCACGGAGCAACTAAGCCTGTGCGCCACAACTACTGAGCCTGTGCTCTAGAGCCCGTGAGCCACAACTACTGAGCCCACGTGCCACAACTACTGAAGCCCATGCACCTAGAGCCCGTGCTGCACAACAAGAGAAGCCACCGCACCACAGCAAGGAATGGCTCCCACTAAACACAACTAGAAAAAGCCCGCACACAGCAACGAAGACCCAATGCAGCCAAAAAGAAAAATAAACAATCTGTTTGAAGGAGGATCTATATGTATCATTTTGGTCCCAGACTTTCCTTCCTAATTAAGCTTTAAGCAAGTGAATGCTCAAGATAAAATTCCTTGATCAAAGAATAATTAGTCATAGGAATTCACCAAGATGCTTACTGAATACAAGAAAACCAAGCTTATAACCAAGCTTTGGTTATTATAATAACCAAAGTTCCATCCAAGTTATTCATTAATTAGCAATGATTAAAAAGTAAATGGGGGCTTCCCTGGTGGCACAGTGGTTGGGAGTCCGCCTGCCTGTGCAGGGGACACGGGTTCGTGCCCCAGACCGGGAAGATCCCACATGCTGCGGAGCGGCTCGGCCCGTGGGCCATGGCTGCTGAGCCTGCGCGTCCGGAGCCTGTGCTTCGCAACAGGAGAGGCCACAACAGTGAGAGGCCCGCGTACCGCGGGGGAAAAAAAAAAAAAAAAGTAAATGGGAGAGAGGAACCAAGATGGCAGAGGAGAAGGACGTGCTCGCACTCCCTCTTGCGAGAACACCAGCATCACAACTAGCTGCTGGACACTCATCGACAGGAAGACCCTGGAACTCACCAGAAAGATGCCCCACAGGCAAAGCTAAAGAAGAAGCTGCAATGAGACGGTAGGAGGGGCACAATCACAGTAAAATCAAACCCCGTAACTGCTGGGTGGGTGACTCACAGACTGGAGGACACTTACACCACAGAAGTCCACCCACTGGAGTGAAGGTTCTGAGCCCCACGTCAGGCTTCCCGACCTGGGGGTCTGGCAGCGGGAGGAGAAATTCCTAGAGAATCAGACTTTGAAGGCTAGCGGGATTTGATTGCAGGACTTCGACAGGACTGGGGGAAACAGAGACTCCACTCTTGGAGGGCACACACAAAGTAGTGTGCGCATCGGGACCCAGGGGAAGGAGCAGTGACCCCAGGGGAAGGAGCAGTGACCCCAGGGGAGACTGAACCAGACCTACCTGCTAATGTTGGAGGGTCTCCTGCAGAGGCGGGGAGTGGCTGTGGCTCACCTTGGGGACAAGGACACCGGCAGCAGAAGTTCTGGGAAGTACTCCTTGGCGTGAGCCCTCCCAGAGTCTGTTATTAGCCCCACCAAAGAGCCCAGGTAGGCTCCAGTGCTGCACTGCCTCAGGCCAAACAACCAACAGGGAGGGAACCCAGCCCCACCCATCAGCAGTCAATCCGATTAAAGTTTTACTGAGCTCTGCTCAGCAGAGCAACACCTAGCTATACCCACCACCAGTCCCTCCCATCAGGAAGCTTGCACAAGCCTCTTAGATAGCCTCATCCACCAGAGGGCAGACAGCAGAAGCAAAAAGAACTACAGTCCTGCAGCCTGTGGAACAAAAACCACATTCACAGAAAGATAGACAAGATGAAAAGGCAGAGGGCTATGTACCAGATGAAGGAACAAGATAAAACCCCAGAAAAACAACTAAATGAAATGGAGATAGGCAACCTTCCAGAAAAAGAATTCAGAATAATGATAGTGAAGATGATCCAGGACCTCGGAAAAAGAATGGAGGCAAAGATCAAGAAGATGCAAGAAATGTTTAACAAAGACCTAGAAGAATTAAAGAACAAACAAACAGAGATGAACAATACAATAACTGAAACAAAAACTACACTAGAAGGAATCAATAGCAGAATAACTGAGGCAGAAGAACGGATAAGTGACCTGGAAGACAGAATGGTGGAATTCACTGCCGCGGAACAGAATAAAGAAAAAAGAATGAAAAGAAACGAAGACAGCCTAAGAGACCTCTGGGACAACATTAAACGCAACAACATTCGCATTATAGGGGTCCCAGAAGGAGAAGAGAGAGAGAAAGGACGAGAGAAAATATTTGAAGAGATTATAGTCGAAACTTCCCTAACACGGGAAAGGAAACAGCCACCCAAGTTCAGGAAGCGCAGCAAGTCCCATACAGGAGAAACCCAAGAAGAAACACACCGAGACACATAGTAATCAAATTGGCAAAAATTAAAGACAAACAAAAATTATTGAAAGCAGCAAGGGAAAAACGACAAATAACATACAAGGGAACCCCCATAAGGTTAACAGCTGATTTCTCAGCAGAAATTCTACAAGCCAGAAGGGAGTGGCATGATATACTTAAAGTTATGAAAGGGAAGAAACTATAACCAAGATTACTCTACCCAGCAAGGATCTCATTCAGGTTCGATGGAAAAATCAAAAGCTAAGAGAATTCAGCACCACCAAACCAGCTCTAATACAAACGCTAAAGGAACTTCTCTAAGTGGGAAACACAAGAGAAGAAAAGGACCTACAAAAACAAACCCCCCAAAATTAAGAAAATGGTAATAGGAACATACATATCGATAATTACCTTAAAAGTGAATGGGTTAAATGCTCCAACCAAAAGACACAGGCTTCCTGAATGGATAGAAAAACAAGACCCAAATATATGCTGTCTACAAGAGAACCACTTCAGAACTAGGGACACATACAGACTGAAAAGTGAGGGGATGGAAAAAGATATTCCATGCAAATGGAAATCAAAAGAAAGCTGGAGTAGCAGTACTCATATCAGATAAAATAGACTTTAAAATAAAGAATGTTACAAGAGACAAGGAAGGACACTACATAATGATCAAGAGATCAATCCAGGAAGATATAACAATTATAAATATATATGCACCCAACATAGGAGCACCTCAATACATAAGGTAACTGCTAACAGCTATGAAAGAGAAAATCAACAGTAACACAATAACAGTGGGGGACTTTAACACCTCACTTACACCAATGGACAGATCATCCAAAATGAAAATAAATAAGGAAACAGAAGCTTTAAATGACACAACAGACCAAACAGATTTAATTGATATTTATAGGACATTGCATCCAAAAACAGCAGATTACACTTTCTTCTCAAGTGTGCACAGAACATTCTTCTCCAGGATAGATCACATCTTGGGTCACAAATCAAGTCTCAGTAAACTTAAGAAAACTGAAATCATATCAAGCATCTTTTCTGACCACAACGCTATGAGATTAGAAATGAATTACAGGGGAAAAAAACGTAAAAAACACAAACACATGGAGGCTAAACAATACATTACTAAATAACCAAGAGATCACTGAAGAAATCGAAGAGGAAATCAAAAAATACCTAGAGACAAATGACAATGAAAACATGACGACCCGAAACCTACTGAATGCAGCAAAAGCAGTTCTAAGAGGGAAGTTTATAGCTATACAAGCCTACCTCAAGAAATAAGAAAAATCTCAAATAAACCATCTAAGTTTACACCTAAAGGAACTAGAGAAAGAACAAACAAAACCCAAAGTTAGCAGAAGGAAAGAAATCATAAAGATCAGAGCAGAAATAAATGAAATAGAAACAAAGAAAACGATAGCAAAGATCAATAAACCTAAAAGTTGGTTCTTTGAGAAGATAAACAAAATTGATAAACCATTAGCCAGACTCATCAAGAAAAAGAGGGAGAGGACTCAAACAAATGAAATTAGAAATGAAAAAGGAGAAGTTACAACAGACACCACAGAAATACAAAGCATCCTAAGAGACTACTACAAGCAACTCTATGCCAATAAAATGGACAACCTGGAAGAAATGGACAAACTCTTAGAAAGGTATAACCTTCCAAGACTGAACCAGGAAGAAACAGAAAATATGAACAGACCAATCACAAGTAATGAAATTGAAATTGTGATTAAAAATCTTCCAACAAACAAAAGTCCAGGATCAGATGGCTTCACAGATGAATTCTATCAAACATTTAGAGAAAAGCTAACACTCATCCTTCTCAAACTCTTCCAAAAAATTGCAGAGGAAGGAACACTCCCAAACTCATTCTACGAGGCCACCATCACCCTGATACCAAAACCAGACAAAGATACTACAAAAAAAGAAAATTACAGACCAATATCACTGATGAATATAGATGCAAAACTGCTCAACAAAATACTAGCAAACAGAATCCAACAACACATTAAAAGGATCAAACACCATGATCAAGTGGGATTTATCCCAGGGATGCAAGGATTCTTCAATATACACAAATCAATCAGTGTGATACACTATATTAACAACTTGAAGAATAAAAACCATATGATCATCTCAACAGATGCAGAAAAAGCTTTTGACAAAATTCAACAGCCATTTATGATAAAAACTCTCCAGGAAGTGGGCATAGACAGAACCTACCTCAACATAATAAAGGCCATATATGACAAACCCACAGCAAACATCATTCTCAATGGTGAAAAACTGAAAGCATTTCCTCTAAGATCAGGAACAAGACAAGGATGTCCACTCTCACCACTATTATTCAACATAGTTTTGGAAGTCCTAGCCACAGCAATCAGAGAAGAAAAAGAAATAAAAGGAATACAAATCGGAAAAGAAGAAGTAAAACTGTCACTGTTTGCAAATGACATGATACTACACATAGAGAATCCTAAAAATGCCACCAGAAAACCACTAGAGCTAATCAATGAATTTGGTAAAGTTGCAGGATACAAAATTAATGCACAGAAATATCTTGCATTCCTGCACACTAATGATGAAAAATTTGAAAAGGAAATTAAGGAAACATTCCCATTTACCACTGCAACAAAAAGAATAAAATACCTAGGAATAAACCTACCTAGGGAGACAAAAGACCTGTGTGCAGAAAACTATAAGACACTGATGAAAGAAATTAAAGTTGATACCAACAGATGGGGAGATATACCATGTTCTTGGATTGGAAGAATCAATAGTGTGAAAACGACTATACTACCCAAAGCAATCTACTGATTCAATGCAATCCCTATCAAACTACCAATGGCATTTTTTACAGAACTAGAACAAATAATCTTAAATTTTGTATGGAGATACAAAAGACCCCGAATAGCCAAAGCAGTCTTGAGGGAAAAGAACGGAGCTGGAGGAATCAAGACTCCCTGACTTCAGACTATACTACAAAGCTACAGTAATTAACACAATATAGCACTGGCACAAAAACAGAAACATAGATCAATGGAACAAGATAGAAAGCCCAGAGATAAACCCAGGCACCTATGGTAAACTAATCTACGACAAAGGAGGCAAGGATATACAGTGGAAAAAAGACAGTCTCTTCAATAAGTGGTGCTGGGAAAACTGGACAGCTACATGTAAAAGAACGGAATTAGAGCACTCCCTAACACTATACACAAAAATAAACTCAAAATGGATTTGAGACCTAAATGTAAGACCGGACACTATAAAACCCTTGGAGGAAAACATAGGAAGAACACTCTTTGACATAAATCACAGCAAGATCTTTTTTGATCCACCTCCTAGAGTAATGGGAATAAAACCAAAAATAAACAAATGGGACCTAATGAACGTAAAAGCTTTTGCACAGCAAAGGAAACCATAAACAAGACGAAAACACAACCCTCAGAATGGGAGAAAATATTTGCATAGGAATCAACGGACAAAGGATTGATCTCCAAAATATATAAACAGCTCATGCAGCTCAATATTAAAGAAACAAACAACCCAATCCAAAAATAGGCAGAATACCTAAATAGACATTTCTCCAAAGAGGACATACAGATGGCCAAGAAGCACATGAAAAGCTGCTCAACAGCACTAATCATTAGAGAAATGCAAATCAAAACTACAATGAGGTAACACCTCACACCAGTTAGAATGGGCATCATCAGAAAATCTACAAACAACAAATGCCGGAGAGGGTGTGGAGAAAAGGGAACCCTCTTGCACTGTTGGTGGGAATGTAAATTGATACAGCCACTATTGAGAACAGTATGAAGGTTCCTTAAAAAACTAAAAATAGAATTACCATATAACCCAGCAATCCCACTACTGGGCATATACCCAAAGAAAACCATAATTTAAAAAGACACATGCACCCCAGTGTTCATTGCAGCACTATTTACAATAGCCAGGTCATGGAAGCAACCTAAATGCCCATCGACAGATGAATGGATAAAGAAGAAGTGGTACATATATACAATGGAATATTACTCAGCCATAAAAAGGAACGAAATTGAGTCATTTATTGAGATGTGGATGGATCTAGAGACTGTCATACAGAGTGAAGTAAGTCAGAAAGAGAAAAACAAATATCGTATATTAACGCATGTATGTGGAACCTACAAAAATGGTACAGTGGAACCAGTTTGCAGGGCAGAAGTTGAGACACAGATGTAGAGAACAAATGTATGGACACCAAGCGGGGAAAGCCGCGGGAGGGGTGGGGATGGTGGTGTGCTGGCGATTGGGATTGACATGTATACACTGATGTGTATAAAACTGATGACTAATAAGAACCTGCTGTATAAAAAGTAAATAAAATAAAATTTAAAAATTAAAAAAAAAAAAGTAAATGACAGGACTTCCCTGGTGGCGCAGTGGTTAAGAATCTGCCTGCCAATGCAGGGGACACAGGTTCGAGCCCTGGTCCGGGAAGATCCCACATGCCGCCGAGCAACTAAGTCCGTGCGCCACAACTACTAAGCCTGCACTCTAGAGCCCACAAGCCACAAATACTGAAGCCCGAGCCCCACAACAAGAGAAGCCACCGCAATGAGAAGCCCGCACACCGCGAAGAAGAGTAGCCCTCACTCGCCACAACTGGAGAAAGCCCGTTCACAGCAGTGAAGACCCAACGTAGCCAAAAATTAATTATTCTTTTTAAAAAGTAAATGACATAAATAACCCCCGCACGGTAGGAATAATAAACACTAGGTCACTGTGTTTAAGTCCAGGGTAAGGAAAGCACCCCCTGGACGAAAGGTGGCATTTCCTTGGCCATGATGGAAGAGTGGGGAGCAGATCTTCCCACAAAACTGGACGGCGTGAGCTCCTGACCCGAAGGGAGTTAAGTGAGGACACGGAATCACAAAGACCTGAGAGGAGGAGCATCCACACATGCAGAGCCCGGGACAGGGCCACAGCCAGCGGACTCTTCACCCTATTCTTGGTGCCTAGAGTCTGGAGTAAAGGGGCTTCCAAATATTTGTTCAGTTTTTTCTTTCATGAAGGGTATTTCCTCCTCCCAATTATACCTAATGTAGTAATTAAAAACTTGGTGATGCATGGGACGATCAAGAATGTAAATTCTGGGGCTTCCCTGGTGGCGCAGTGGTTAAGAGTCCGCCTGCCGATGCAGGGGACACGGGTTCGTGCCCCGGTCCGGGAGGATCCCACATGCCGCAGAGCGGCTGGGCCCGTGAGCCATGGCTGCTGAGCCTGCGCGTCCAGAGCCTGTGCTCCGCGACGGGAGAGGACACAACAGTGAGAGGCCTGAGTACCTCAAAAAAAAAAAAAAAGTAAATTCTGACAACAGTTGATTTTTCTTTTAAAGCCCAAAATAACGTTAATTCAGAAAGAAGAGGAAAAAGGTCACGTACTGTTGAACCTTCTGAGGGAAGTACCCCAGAAAACAATGACACCATGAAGACATTCAAGAAAACCAGGTTACATGGACAACATATTCTGACTTTTAGTCATTTACATATTTTCACTGGATAAATAAATACATTGTCCAATTACCTGTACCATTTGCCAATGAAAAACCTTAAAGGAAGAAAGAAATTTGACTTATTATTAAGAACTATAACTTTTGGGAAATGGTTAATTCTAGATATGAAAAATTAAACGACTCAATCTCCCCCTACCCTCAACACCCCCCAAAAAAGTTTAACTGGTCTAGTCAAGGCTCTTCTGTCTGCCAAGAAGAGAAAATTCCCACAGGGAATTGGAGACAGATCTGACAGGTCCCAAGGCCAGGAAGCACAGCAGGCTCCGGGGGGTGTGGGACTGGAAACAAGAAAGGAAAAACAGGAACCAGAGCCCCGTCTGGCCAGCTCTTGGTGACCCTTCTGTTTTGCTGGGTGCACTTTCTGTCCTTCACCCTCTCACTTAACTCGTGCACGGTCCAAAACTGACTGTAATTCCACTGCCCAGTGTCAGCTGTGTCTCTGTGGCACAGGAGGGGATGGCTCCCCCTGCCACAGGGACTACCGATGGGGTCCCTAGAAGAGAACACAGGCCAAAAACTGACTGGTGTCTTTAATATAGTAACAAACTCCCTTTAAGTTACATAAGCACTTATCTCTTCACTCTGGCACTACGTAACTACTTGGCAAAGATAAGTCATAAAGTATCATACATGAACCGAAATATATATAGTAAGCAATAATTCAGTTCCCAAAAACTTACGGTCAACAGACATGTGGCCCTAAAAAAAAAAAAAAAAAAATCAGCAAAACCTCTTTAACATTTTTTTTAAGTACTCACGACTTTCCCCACTGTCTTATCAACTTATTGTGTCAAAAATAGGAGAAAGGGCTATGGCCAATATCAGAGGACATCTAACAAAGACAGTCACTTGTTATTTTGATAAATCATTCATGTTTTCAGTTCATTTCTCACACCTGTCAAGAAAAATTACAGGCTACCTTCTAAAAGTCCATTTATAAGTTCCTTAGACGATAAATTTCATTTTTCAAAAAAAGGCACATTATAAATGCCGGTAAGGCCCCTTTAGTCGACAACACTGGTTTTCCTGTGGGTCCTCTAACTTCCCCTCTGGGGACAGAGCACCCCAGAGTGACTTAACTTTGATTCCTGGATAGGGAAAGATCCCACCTTCCGCCCTCACCCTGGTATCTCCGGTGGGCAAGCCCCTTCTCCTGGAAACCCCCAACCCCCAAACGCTGCAGGGCCTAGTTCAGGCAGCCATTAAAACCCCAGCTCCAAAACTGCGCGGAAAGATGCAGCGAACTCCCAGGTTTTAAGATAATTTTAAGTTGTGACAAGCACAGAGAAACTTCACAGGTGACAGACACCGTGGAAGTGGCTAGCTCCAGCCGGTTCACAGTTCCAACAGCAGATGGCGCTGCATCCTTTCCGATGACGTCACATCCTCACAAAGCTGGGTTTTCAGTGGTTGCTTCGATAAAACTGCCAGAAGCACTGCACAAGAATCAAAGGAAGACAGCCGTGTCCAGTCAGATTCTGAAGTTTGAGAAGCTATACTGCCCATTAGTTAACGACAGTGGTTTAGTTAAGAATAAAATAGGGACTTCCCTCGTGGTGCAGTGGTTAAGAATCCATCTGTCATTGCAGGGGACACGGGTTCAAGCCCTGGTCCCGGAAGATCCCACATGCTGTGGAGCAGCTAAGGCCGTGCACAGCTACTGAAGGCCGCGCTCTAGAGCCTGTGCACAGCAACGAGAGTAGCCCCACTCGCCGCAACTAGAGAAAGCCTGGGCACAGCAACGAAGACCCAACGCAGCCAAAAAAATACATAAAATTAATTTTTTAAAAAAAGAAAAGTTTCCCTCAATTTTGGGGTATTACTTTTTCAAATGGGTACTAAGTTCTTAGGACATACATACTTAAATTGATTGGACCTTAAAACTCAATAAAGGGACTTTTAGGTATTTATTTTAGCCTGGGGCACTGTGAAAATCCTAGGGACACTAATGGTGCCATGAATTTGGGAATCTTTGCATGAAGGTTCAAGTCTGGGCCCCAGAGGAGTGGAGGGGGAGGCAGAGAAGCAGGGAGGGGGTGGCTCACAAACCCACCACCACACTGGGCTCCACCTCCACCCAAAAGAGCCTCACCTACCTCTCTGCTCCCCTGCTTTAGGAACAGGCTGTAAAATTGGACAGTAACTATAAATTCATCAAGATCTGACTTCCTAATCTTTGTGTTCACCGAACAAAACCCGAGAGGAACTCAGTAACTGATTACTGAAAGGCACTTTCTCAGGGCAAGTAGGATGTGCAATGCAGCCTTGAGGACAGGTGCTTGTGTAGACCTTCCATCCCTGCGGGGAGAGGGAGAATGAAGCCGGGAGCCGAGGGACCAGGAGAGAGCGTTTGGGGCAGACCCTCCAAGTGGCACGGAGAGCATCGGAAACACTCACCAGAGAAGGCCCAGGACACAACATTTCTGTGGTATTCTGCCCCAAAGAACCTGAATCTAACCATGAGGAAGCCCAGACAGACCCAAAGTGAGGGTCATTCTCCAAGACAACTGGCCTGCACTCTTTAAAATGTTAAGGGCAAGAACAACAAAGACAGGCTGTTCCAGATTAAAGAAGAACAGACACGACCTCTAAATACAACGCAAGTGTGTTCCCCGACTGACTGGATCGGGACCGGGAGGAACAGCTGTGAAATCAGTATAGGGACAATCGACGAAACGTGGAATAGAAAATAGATCAGTATCAGTGTTAAACTTACTGATTTTAATAGCTGAACTGTGGTTATATAAAAATATGTCTGTGTTCTCAAAATACACGCACTGAAGTATTTAGTGGTAATGTGGGAAAACTGATGTAAACTTTGCATTCTACTTCATGAGACATTCACATTTGTTTTTCAATACACTAGCGTGTGCACTGGGAAAGCAGCCTGGTGCTCACACGGCCCGGCTGGCAGTGAGGAGCGCGTCCTCTGCCGGGTGACTGCTGGGACCCCTCATCCCCGCAGCACCCCCAAGAGCCAGGCCTCCAGGCGCGGGGGCTGCTGGCCACCAGAGCAAACACACTATGGACACTTTACAGATTTAACTAAAATCTTTACTGAAATGCCTACTGATGAGACCTAAATGCCTTTTTTTTTTTTTTTTTTTGTGGTACGCAGGCCTCTCACTGTTGTGGCCTCTCCCGTTGCGGAGCACAGGCTCCGGACACGCACGCGCAGGCTCAGCGGCCATGGCTCACGGGCCCAGCCGCTCCGCGGCATGTGCGATCTTCCCGGACCGGGGCACGAACCCGTGTCCCCTGCATCGGCAGGCAGACTCTCAACCACTGCGCCACCAGGGAAGCCCCTAAATGCCTTTTTTATGACTAGATCCATAGTGCCTAAGTCCAGATATCTTTCACACATCGCTATCCTGTTAACTACAAGAGAATTTAAAAATAAACCCAAAGAACCTACTCCTTGCCCTCAAAGAACTTATTTTTAGGCCTCCTCAGCACAACTTCCACAGAGGAATTCTCCTTCCAAGGTATTTCTAGTACATGGACATTCAAATTTCAAGCATCACAGTTAAGATTCCAAAGGAAATTTAATTTGGAAAAACTTAGAAAACCTATCTATTCTTCATGTGTATAGAATGTCCCATTAGCTCAGTATATGTTAGCACATAATTGTTAACAGAAAATTGTAAAGGAAACCAAACACAGAACATTGTTTCTGTGGAGGCCGTGTTGCACAGCAGTTAAAACCAAAGGATCTGGGATCAGAAAGGTGTGTTTGGGTCCAGCTCTGTGACCTCAGGTAAACTGCTGAACCCTCAGGCCTGCTGCTCTGCTGGTGAGGGGGCGGAGGATGCCACGCTGGCCAAGAGCCCGGAGCAGGGGTGGCAATGGTTTTCTGCAGAGGCCCAGAGAGCACACGCTCTCGATTCCAGTGTGGATTTTGCCATCACAAAATCAGCCACAGATGACAGGCAGAAGAACAGACGTGGGCCCTCCAATAAAAATGTCTGCAGACACAACTTGAATTTCGTATCACTTTTCCATGCCACAAATGGTCTCCTTTTGATTTTTCAACCATTTAAAAATGTGAAAACCATCCTTAGCTCGTGGGACACACACAAAGAGATGGCAGGCCATAGTTTGCCAACCTCTGGCTCGTAGGACGGTGCCTGGCAACTACTATCTGGGAAAACAGCCCGTAAATCTCAGTCTCAGACCAACACCTGATCCCCAATATCATCACGAGTCGTCCTCTCTTGCCTACCAAGTATGCGCCTAACTGCTCTGCAGCAGCTTCTGCTGGTCTGAAGAGTGCACGTACACTTCCAAGATACCTGGCACTACTGCACTCCAGGAAATGAGCTTTTGAGTCTTTAAATCAAACTATGTAATCTTGCCAATTAACTGTGAAAAACCCATTATACAAAAGATTTTCCCCCCACAAATGTACACCTAAAGTTGAATTCTACCTCTTACAATTTACACTATTAGCCAGGAGGCTCCATTTCAGCTGACAGTCCCCACTGAGTCCTGGAGGCTCATTACAGGTGCCTGTCGTGTCTCTCTCTTCTTTCACGTGACTTAAAGTCTATACAGCTACAAGGAACCTGACCAACTACATTTCACTTGGTCTTTGATTCTGCCAGACTGGCCCATGCAGATTTCCTGAAGAGTGTTACTATCTAACATTACTGAAAAGTACTGTTATTAAAAACCAATAGATGGTAGTTGTTATGTCAATAGTAACAGGATCCACAGCATCCATTCTTACACAAAAACCAGTGAAAGGACGCAGAACAAAACAGGAATATAAGATGCTACAAGGGACTTTCCTGGCGGTCCAGTGGTTAGGACTTCACACTCTCACTGCTGTGGCTCGGGATTCAATCCCTGGTGGGGAACTAAGATCCTGCAGGCCGCGTGGCGTGCCACCCCGCCCCCAAAAAAGCTACGAAAGAGCAGACTATAGCACCAATAAAACTCTTTTACCTCAAAGGCAAACTTAGTCAATTATACCTCAATGAAAAAAATAAAGGCAAACAAACTAAAACTATGAAATTTCTATAATATTCTCATTTCAGTCATGCTAACTTTGAGAGAGCTTCTAAAACTTCCACATATAAATAATTTGCTTTAACATTTCTTCCAAAGTGAAAATATCTTTTTCCTAATTATAATGATCTTGGTATTCTTCCACAAAAAATACAGATAAAACATTATCTTACTGTACAGCACGTTCCTTGTCCCCAGCTACCCAAAAGAAATAACATGTTTCACAGGGATGCCCAGGGGTGTGTATTTCTTCCAGACTTTATCTGCTGCACTGCGGTCATCTCCTCAGGACAATGAAGCAGGGCTACCTTAAATTTTTTTAACAGCTTCACAGTATTCTGCATGTACCTTAATTTAATCAATTCCCACTGATGGGCATTTAGATTCATCCACTGGTTCACTCCACAAATATTTTTTGAGATGTACTACATTCCAGGCACTGTTTGAGGAGATATTAGGGAATAAAAAAGATAAAGATCTCTGCCCTCTGGAAATATATTCAAAATATGTTAAGATACATAAAAGTCCATAAAGTATAATGCCATTTATATTTAAATAAAAACTACCTATGTGGATTAAAAAAAAAGATCTCTGCCCTCATGGAACTTATATTCTAGTAACTACTGACAATTTTTTGCTTTCTTACCAAAAATTCTAGGTGAAGGTTTCTTTTTCTTTTTTTTTTTTTTTTTTTTGCGGTATGCAGGCCTCTCACTGCTGTGGCCTCTCCCGTTGTGCAGCACAGGCTCCGGACTCGCAGGCCCAGCGGCCATGGTTCACGGGCCCAGCCACTCCGCGGCATGTGGGATCTTCCCAGACCGGGGCACGAACCCGTGTCCCCTGCATCGGCAGGCGGACTCTCAACCACTGCACCACCAGGAAAGCCCCTAGGAGAAGGTTTCTAACAGAAACTGTTTTTACTATTTTGTTTTTATAATGAATGCTGTAACAAGGATTCTCTTACTTTTTTCCCCCCCCGTGAATAAATTTCTAAAAATAAACTTGCTGAATAATTTAGTTTGGAAATGTCCTTTTATACTCAACATATTAACCTCTTATCTTTTATATATACATATATATATATATGCATATCTAATATTTTCTCCAACTTGCTTGTCTTTGAACTACAGTTCAAAGTTCGCTATCATCAGGACTTCCCTGGTGGTCCAGTGGTTAAGACTCCCCGATTCCACTGCAGGGGGTGAAGGTTCCATCCCTGGTCAGGGAGCTAAGATCCTAAATGCCATGTTGGCGAGGTCAAAAAAACAAAATTCCTCTATCAGATATCTTTTGCTCTAAGTATGTTCTGAATATTCAAGCAGATAAATCTTTTTATGGCTTATGGCCTTAGTGTCATCCTAAGAAACCCCTTCCCCAAACACCCCACCTCAAAGGTTAAAAAATACTTCTCACAATATTTTTCTAATATTTCCATGCTTTAATTTTTACATTTAAGTCTTTAATCCAGCCAGAATCTCTATGTGTTGTAGAGTTTTCCACTTTATTTTTTCCAACAGACTGCCAGTTGATCCAACATCTGTTACATTACAAACCATCCATTCCCAACTGATTTAAAATGCTACACTAGGGGCTTCCCTGATGGTGCAGTGGTTGAGAATCCACCTACCAGTGCAGGGGACACGAGTTCGGGCCCTGGTCCGGGAAGCTCCCACATGCCGCAGAGCAACTAAGCCCATGCGTCAGAGCTACTGAGCCCGCATGCTGCAACTACTTAAGCTCACGCACCTAGAGCCTGTGCTCTGCAGCAAGAGAAGCCACCGCAATGAGAAGCCCGCGCACCTCAACAAAGAGGAGCCCCCGCTCGCCGCAACTAGAGAAAGCCCGTGCGCAGCAATGAAGACCCAACACAGCCAAAAATAAATAAATAAATTTTTTAAAATAATAATAAAATGCTACACTAATCAAGAAGTAAATTCCCATAAATTTATAGATCATTATCTAGACTACTTTGTTCTACCTACCTATGCTTTATAGAACTTTCCTGTTTATATCTAATAGAACACTTTCCCCTCATCTTTCTTTTATAGAACTGACTCTTCTCAAATATTTATTTGTCCAAATTAGGTGACAATTTAAAAATATCCCAGCATGTACATACAGAAGAACTGCATTCAAATTCTGTGTTCAGGTCTATTCAAATTCTTTTTTATCTCTTCAGTAATGTACCTAAGTTAGGTCTTACAGCTGACTTAAACATGTTTTTCTCTTTATGAAAAAAGAGAAGAGTTTTAGGCCTAACAATCATAAAAAAAAAATGACCTTGGTCAATTTGCCTAAGAACTCAAAAAAATTATTTCTAAAGTTAGTTTCCATAAAGGAGTTATTTACAAAAAAAAAAAGCTTCTGTAAGACCCATGGCTCTTGTCATGAACCTCTGCTCTTTGACTTTTCTGACCATTCATTATCTTAGCATGGCTCAGATTACTGACCTCCGCAATAACACTAAAAACAGATGCTCAATCTAAAGCAACCGTGAAGTTTATTTCAGCCAAGCATTCAGGACAAAGGGCTTAACCACAGGCATGGATTGTGGCCCGGGTCTCTCTCCCCTGGTGTCCCTGAGGTAGGACGAGGGCACAGGAGGGCAGGGGCAGCAGCACAGGTGCACCTGGAGCTGGAGCCTTCCTAGGTTCCTGCTTCTTTGCCCAGGAATCTCAGCCAGCTCAGTCACAGGAACAATACGCAGGAAAGACAAGGGGGTGGCAGTGAGAGGAACCTGCCTGTCCAATCACCATTATTCAGCAAGTGCCTGGCTCCTCCTCTCTGCCTCTCCTGCCAGCTGACCCAGTTACCCTCAAACTCTCTCCCCAAGAACACCCCAAAGTGTATAACAGGCCAGTATGTAAAAAGCTACAGAGTTACTTATATTCAATTTATCAGGGAACACCTATGTTAGCCTGCACCCACTTGTAATGCTGCTTCGTTACATGTCTTAGATGAAAAAACAATCTTTTGGGGCTTCCCTGGTGGCGCAGTGGTTGAGAGTCCGCCTGCCGATGCAGGGGACACGGGTTCGTGCTCTGGTCCGGGAGGATCCCGTGTGCCGCGGAGCGGCTGGGCCCATGGGCCATGGCCACTGGGCCTGCACGTCGGGAGCCTGTGCTCCGCAATGGGAGAGGCCACAGCAGGGAGAGGCCCCTGTACCGCAAAAAAAAAAACCCAATCTTTTGTTTTGTTTGAAATTTAATCCCTCCCCCTCCCAATCAAAGCCATCTTTCTTGATCTCATCTTGTCTCTTCCAAACCTTAAAATTCTGAGCTTATTTGGCAGGCACTTTATGCAGCCTGTTACGTATAGGAGAGCTGCTGAAATGACAGGAAGGTATTGTTTGCTGAAAGCTAATTACTTCAACCCATTTTTCCGACATAAAACAAATTGAATTCTATGCTAATTAAAACTGCTGTTTAGCGGCTTCCCTGGTGGCGCAGTGGTTGGGAATCCGCCTGCCAATTAAGGGGACGTGGGTTCGTGCCCCGGTCTGGGAAGATCCCACATGCCGCGGAGCGGCTAGGCCCGTGAGCTATGGCCGCTGAGCCTGCGCGTCCAGAGCCTAGGCCCGCGTACCGTAAAAAAAAAAAAAAAAACCAAAAAAACCCCTGCTGTTTATTAACCTCACAAGAGTTAACCAGAGGGAGGATATATGGGGATATATGTATATGTATAGCTGATTCACTTTGTTATAAAGCAGAAACTAACACACCATTGTAAAGCAATTATACGTCAATAAAGATGTTTAAAAAAAAAAGAGTTGATGAAAATAGGTCTATCACACATCCCATGTCACAGCTAACTTGCTCGGCTGGAGGGAGTAGCATACCCATTAGGACAAACTTTGAAGCCATGAGACCAGCTGAAATGAAAGGCCAATACAAACAGCTGGCATCAGTGATGAGATAGATAAGAACCCCCCCCCCCCACCCCAGCTTTTCTTAAGGTGTTCAGCCTTCTGTTACTGCATCAACTCCCTCTACCAGCTAGTTTCTAACAACATCAATTGTGCTTGCTTCTCCGTGTGTGGTCCAGGGACCAGCAACGCCAGCGGCACCTGGGAGCTAGTCAGGAAAGCTCACTCACTTGGCTGCAGACTGAATTAGGATCTGCAGCTAATAAGATCCCAGAGGAGTCATTCACACAGTCGAGTTCTGGATGCACCCAAATAAACACCTGGGTTTAGGAGCTCCCTATTTAAAAACAGACCACTCCACGGTTCCCCTCATCACCCACCAACTACAGAGCCCTTTCCTTCCCCGCTCCTCCCACAGCAAAACTTCCTGAAGCCACATCTACACAGGTGGTCTCCCCTTCCTCAACTCCCATGTTTTAACTCCCCGCAATCTGTCTTTCACTGCCCACCACCTAGCACCTACAGTCCCTAAATCTGAGGGACCCCTTTCACCTGACCCCTCAACAGCACTCTATGCAGGACCCCCACCCTCCTTACTGAGGAAGAGCTGCCCTATCCTTCCTTCACTGGCTGGGCATCCCGTCGCCTCCTCTTCCTACCTCCCAGGCGCAGGTGAGAGCATCATTCACAAGAACTGAAATATTACCTATAACTTCCAGACTGAACTCCAGGCCAACATACTTACGAGCCAACACTGGCACTTGGTTTCCTATGTCCATTTTGAGCTTCAAATGTTCCAAGGATGGCTCTCTCGTCCCCACTGGACAGTCAACAAACCTGAGCCACCCATCTGGCCTCATCTCAGTGCCCGACCATCATCGGCCCTTAAGTGTGCAGAGCAAGCGCTTAAGAACTGTCCTAGGGGGATTCCCTGGTGGTCCAGTGTTAAGGGCTCCGTGCTGCCATTGCATGGGGCACAGGTTCCATCCCTGGCCGGGGAACTAAGATCCCACATGCTGCCAGGCACGGCCAAAACAAAAAAAAGAATCGTCCTAGATCATCAGCACCGTGGCTAGCTCGACCTCCAGAGCAGATATGAGTCTGTCCACTTACTCCCACTTCCTCAGCCCCCATCCTTAGCCAAGCTACATCATTTCTCATCAACAGTATCCCTTAAATGATCTTTGTTTCTATTTTCACCCCAACAATCCATTCTTCCTTCGGCAACTGGACCTTTTAAAATTCACATCTGGTCACTTCCTGCTTAGAACTGCGCAGTGGCGTCCACCGCACCGAGGGAAAGAATCAAACTTTCTTCCACATCAGAGTGACCATAAAATGCACTGTCCACCAGGGCACGTCTAATAGTCAAAGAGGGCACTCCCTACACAGAATCCCGGCTCACCGGGTGAAGCTGACACTGCCTGGCAAACTGGGCCAGGTGGCCAAGGCCAGCTTCCTCTGCAACCCTGACTTCTACCGCCTTGCTCCCGGGGCACAAAGCTTCAGCCACGCTGGCCTCTCCCCACCTCAGGGCCTTTGCAATTGCTGTTCTCTGCACCTGAAGTAACCAGGCTCTTCTCCTACCTGGCTTCTCCTCCTTCAGGTGCCAACTGCTCAGAACGGCCTTTCCCAATTAACCTAAAACCAAGTGCCCTCTCTCCACTCTGGATCTTGCATCACTCACCACAGGTCTGAAACTTGCTTATCCACTAGTTCACCGTCCTCCCCCAAAGAATAAAAGATTACAAGCTATTTCCCAGTACTTGCACATCACCAATCACAGTGTCTTGCTGAAAATAAGTATATGGCAAATGTCTGTTAAATAAACTGATGCCTTTAAGCAGTTCACTTCTGGAATCCATTCCACAGCAATCTTAGTATTAACTGGACACCCTAAAGCAGGCAATTCTAAACGTCATGCTATAGAGAGGTCCTGAGAGATTTAAGAAATGGCCACAGATTCTTTGCAGCTCCTCCTGTAAGAACGAGGTTCACTATTTCTCTACACTTCCAGTCTGGACTAGGCCTCATAACTTGCTCCGACCAACAGAATGTACCAAAGGTGACACTGTGTGACTTCTACGTATGGCCTCAAGAAGCCTAGCAACTTCTGCTCCCGCCCTCTTACCACTCGGCTACCCTGAGAGGCCTGAGCCGGCCTGCTGGAAGGGTCACATGGAGAACAGAGGTGCAGCCTGGCGAAAAGTCCATGCAGGTAAGGCCTTCCCAGAAGTGCCAACGGACTGCAGACGCATGGGTGGGCAGAGCCCCCCACCACACAGAGCCCTAACTGCCAGTGGTGAACACACAGTTATTGCTTGAACTCGTTAAGTTTGGGGGGCAGTTTGTTATGCACCAACAGGTAACTGATGCAAGGCCATGAGCACGTTTTTTTAACTGCAGGGTGCATGTTAGTTTAAGTCAGAGTTCTCAGCCTTGGACCGGTGAGGTCTTGGGCTGGCTCACCCTTGGCTGTTAGGCAGCATCCCTGTAGCACACCACACATTATGACGACTAACCACAGATGTCTGCAGACAAGCAACAATGGAGACCAAAAGCAAGGGGAGAATGCTGCCTGCGCCTCCCAGGGGCTTGGCACTTCCACGAGGGAAGGAAGGAGCCACTGCTTTGGGGGGCGTTCTTTGTGCTGTCTCCTCCTTCACATATGTCCTTTCCCTCCTCACTGGTACCCAAAGGTCAGTTAGTGGAATGGACATTAGCAATAGCCTCTATTGCTATTATAACCTATTCCTGCAAAAATTACCCTCAAGGATGTCATTCTTCTGTTTCCACAAAAGAAAAAAGACAGCTGCAAAAAACAAAAATTGCCTAGAGGGTCCTTCCAGCACTGGGCCTGTCCTGGCCCCCGAGACACTCAAACCCTAGCTGCTGAGTGGGCTCCACAGACCCAGGAAGACAGAGCCCAACCATTTCAGAAGCTTTTCTTTTTTTAAGCTAGCATTATCTAAATCTGTGAACAAACGTTTAAAGTAGAAGAGCTGCTGTTTTAGAGCTCTCCTTTCATAGCTGAAGTGTAGCACCCTACTCGGCAGCTTAGCATTTCCCGAATATGTCAGGTTTTAAATTATGGGAAATGTGTGCGGTCAGTTCCCATATTTTAAGAAAATGTGAAGAGGACATGATGGTCTGTTACTGATTCAAAAAGCACATTTTAAATGCCTTGCCAATCAGTGTTAGGCACTGAGATTCTCCCTGCTCTGAGTGCATCGATTCCCAGGAAAAGCTCCCTGCCCTCTTCCCTTCTCATCTCTCTGGGTCTACAGCAGCCATCCCCAAACCCACACCCCAACAGTGGTTAAGCAATCTCAAACCTTTCCAGTAACCCTCCTATCCATTCTCCGGAAAACTACCTAGACGTTAAGCCCTAGTTAAGTGGTTTCACAGGCCACTGTCCCCAAACCTAACTGTGTATCACGTTCGCTTGGGACATTCCTCTAAACCACCTGAGTCTCAGGCTTACAGATGGACCAACGGACACTTTCAGGGGGTCTGACTCAGTCAGGTTCAAGAACTAACCCTGCCGGGCTTCCCTGGTGGTGCAGTGGTTGAGAGTCCGCCTGCCGATGCAGGGGACGCGGGTTCGTGCCCCGGTCCGGGAAGATCCCACATGCTGTGGAGCGGCTGGGCCCGTGAGCCATGGCCGCTGAGCCTGCGCGTCCGGAGCCTGTGCTCCGCAACGGAAGAGGCCACAACAGTGAGAGGCCCGTGTACCGCAAAAAAAAAAAAAAAAGAACTAACCCTGCCCACATGAAGAGCCCAACTGGCACACCCTTTACTTCCAGCCTGTGCTAGCTGGGAGAGTGAGAGACAGAGCCTCACAACTCTGCAAACACAATTTGAGGGGAACATCATGAAGCAGTAACTGTGGTCAATCAACACGATCAAGAGCAACAATGGTGGCCAGAAAAAGCCTCTCTGAGGTGACACTCAAGCTGAGACCTAAAGGATCAAGGACTCAGCAGTGGAAACAGCAAAAGTAAGGAGATGTCAGCTGGACACGAAGACAGACGAGTCTGGAGACCAGAAAGGCTGCAGTAGAGATATAAATTTGAGAGTCTTCAAAACTATCAGTAAACAGCATTTAAAACAGATAAGAACAGATGGGAACAGCCACGATCACCTAAGGAGAGCCCAAGAACAGAGAGAATCCTGGACTCAAGATGGAGAAACACCAGACAACTGAAGGCAGGCAGGGCAGGCAAAAGAGGAACCTTGGAAGGAAACCAAGAAGGACAAAGCGGCAGAAGGAGAACCAGGAACTAAGAGAAGAGTGTGTTTTAAAGAGGTGGTGGTTAAGTGAGTTCAATGCCAAGAGGCAAAATATGATGAAAACAGAGAAAAATGACCATTTCAGGGAGCTTTTTTTTTTGCGGTACGCGGGCCTCTCACTGTTGTGGCCTCTCCTGTTGCGGAGCACAGGCTCCGGACGCGCAGGCTCAGCGGCCATGGCTCACGGGCCCAGCCGCTCCACAGCATGTGGGATCTTCCCGGACCGGGGCACGAACCCGCGTCCCCTGCATCGGCAGGCGGACTCCCAACCACTGCGCCACCAGGGAAGCCCTCAGGGAGCTTTTTTACTTTGCAAGCAGAAACATCGAGGCACTTACAGACAAGGGGAATGGAAATGAGATGGGCAGAGACCCCTGAATGGTTTCTCCATCCTCTGACCCCACGCTGACCCAAAAAGTCCAGCTCTAGTCCTGAACTTTGGTTCTGTGAGACATCCAGAATCCCGATAAGACATTTTCCTTTTCCACCTAAGTTCTCTCTATTGTTTTCTTCAACCTGCAACTGAGACTTCCTTTTACAAGCTCGGCCACGAAAGGACGGTAAAGACATGGGAGACAGGGAGCTGGGAACGCAACGAAAACAGGGCCCAGGAGGAAGCTCTAGGTAACGGCAGTGGGTTGAAAAGTGTCCCTTGAATATTCTTGTCCACCTGGAACCTGTAAATGTGACTTTATTTGGAAAAAAGGTCTTTGCAGGTATAATTAGTTTTAACTCAAAATGAGGTCACAATGGAATAGGCCCTCATCCAACGACTGGTGTTCCTATAAGAGCAGACAGACACAGAGAGAAGGCCACATAAAACAGGCAGAAACCGGATTGCCAGCAACTACCCGAAGCCAGAAAGAGGCATCAGAGGGAGCTGCCCTGTCAAAACCTTGATTTCAGACTTCCACCCTCCAGAATTATAAGAGAATAAATTTCTGCTGTTTTAGCCACTCCTTTTGTGGTAATTTGTTACTGCAGCCCCAGGAAACTAAGAGTAGCATTTCAGAGCCACATAGAAGAACCCCTGAGAACCTTAAGCGAGACAGCAACCACGAAGTCTGAAATAAAGAGCAGGGGTCGACTTGGAGAAGCGTGTGAGGAAAGGAGGAAGGCAAAGGAGGCAAAGGTCACAGGCAGGGGTGGTAACGGAAGCAAACACGTCAGTGCTTGCGCCACGCTAAGCACGGGGCTAAGTGTTCCATTTGCACCATCTCGTTTCATCCTCACCACCAGCCCAGGAGACGGGAAAACTGAGAGAGGAGTTACAAAACTTGCTCACAGCCTCAAAGCTCAGACTGCAGAGCCAGGATGTCCAGCACATGGGCACAGAGAAGCCACGGAGCAAGGAACACCATCAACTGTTATGTAGTTACTGGTCATGTTTTCAAAGATGTAAACATAATGTGTAACAAAGTAGAAAAAGTAGAACTTAAAAATCTACACATACAGTGTGATCTCCAATCTGGGGGGTGGGGGAATCTCTGAATACATGTGCATGAACAACAAAACTAAATGAAAATACAACAACATAATATTATAGGTTATTTCCAGATAGGTAAACTATAGACTTTCCCCCTCATTTTTGTGTTTGTTTTTGGTTTGTTTGTTTTTTTGCGGTACGTGGGCCTCTCACTGCTGTGGCCTCCCCCGCCACCGAGCACAGGCTCCAGACGCGCAGGCTCCTCGGCCATGGCTCACGGGCCCAGCCGCTCCGCGGCATGTGGGATCCTCCTGGACCGGGGCACGAACCCGCATCCCCTGCATCAGCAGGCGGACTCTCAACCACTGCGCCACCAGGGAAGCCCTGTTTTTGTTTTGTTTTTTTGGCTGCATTGGGTCTTCATTGCTGCACGCGGGCTTTCTTTAGTTGCAGCAAGTGGTGGCTTCTTTTGTTGTGGACCACGGGTTCTAGGCATGCGGGCTTCAGTAGTTGTGGCACATGGCTCAGCAAGTGTGGGTCACAGGCTTAGCAGTTGCAGCACGCGGGCCCTAGAGCGCATGGGCTTCAGTAGTCGCAGAGTGTGGGCTCATTAGTTGCAGCATGTGGGCTCTAGGGCACGCAGGCTCAGTAGTTGTAGCTTGTAAGCTTAGATGCCCCGCAGCATGTGGGATCTTCGCTCTCCAACCAGGGATCGAAACCACGTCCCCTGCACTGGAAGGCAGATTCTTAACCACTGGACCACCAGAGAAGTCCTCTCCCCTTCATTTTTATAATCCTAATTTTGTACAATAAACAATTAAACACTTTTATTATTAAAGTACAACAGTTAAAGATAAAAACTGGGGACAGTAAAATGGACATCTTTATGAAAACAATAACAGTGATAACTTAGGGGGAACAGGGACAAGGCCCTCAAAGAATGAGGACAGGGGGACTTCCCTGTGGTCCAGCAGTTAAGAATCCACCTTCCAATGCAGGGGACGCAGGTTTGATCCCTGGTTGGGGAACTGAGATGCCACAAGCCGCGGGACAACTAAGCCCGCACCAAAACGAAGAGCCCACACACGCCACAACTAAGACCAATGCAGCCAAAAATAAATAAATAAATATTTAAAAAAAAAAAAAAGACTGAGGACAGGACAGATGAAGGAACTGAGGCAGTGAAGACAGATCTCCTGTCCAGGGAGTTTAATTTTAAACAAAGAAAAATATGAATAGTGGCTGAAAAATATACCAAGATTAACTGGGAGATTAAGTTATATAAGACTTATTAGTCACGTTTGAAGACAGAATAGAAGGAGCCCCTGAAGAAAAAACTAAAGATAAAACTGTTGGTGAATATGTTCTCAAGTGGAAGAATCCTCCCTTTAACAACATATGAAGGAGGCAGATGCAGACACAGAAGTCCTCTGAGATGAAAGAGTAGGGGAGAGGAGCTCAAATTAGATGGTCCATGGTGTAATAATTAAGAGCACGGGCTCTAGAGGCAAACAACTGACGTTGAAACATGGGTTCCACAGATTCCTGGCTGTGACTCTGGCCAATTACCTAATCTCCCCATAGGTTTAGCCACCTATGAAATGGGGCTATTCACAGGACCTGGCTCAGAGCCGATTACACGATCAAACAGTAACACCGTCAAGTTCTTAGCATGGTGCCTAGCTAGCACAGTAGGAACCTAACAAGGCCGAGCTAACAGCACTGGGGTCATCTGCAAAATGCAAGTTCATCTACTGCCAAGAGAACTGCAGGTGGAGGACGGAAGGGCCACGGTCCTTCCGTGCCATCCTCAATTTCCCAAGCCCTCTTATTTCAGTTCCTCGCCCAGTCCTGTCTTGGGGCTTCTCCCTTTGCCCAGGTATCTGCCGCCTGCCTCATCCCCTCACCTCCCCTTGCTCTCAAGTTCAGATGTTTCCACCACCCTTTTAAAATGAAATCAGCCATCTCTATTGCCCTGCCCTGATTTCTCTTTCAGCACAACCTTTTCCACCCGCCATCGGACAGATGACGTCCCTCTCACCAGAGGGGTGTGGGCGTCTCTCATCACTGCCCCATCACCAGCTGCCGGCTGGTACTGCTCAGCCTTGAATGTGCATTTCACTGACACTCTCCCTCCCCTTGTTTACAGATGCTCCTCACGTGACAGTGCTCAAGCTACTCCATCTAAAATCAAGGCAGGGGACTTCCCTAGTGACGCAGTAGTTAAGAATCCGCCTGCCAATGCAGGGGACGTGGGTTCAAGCCCTGGTCCAGGAAGACCCCACATGCTGCAGAGCAACTAAGCCCGTGCGCCACAACTACTGAGCCTGCGCTCTAGAGCCCGCGAATCACAACTACTGAGCCTGTGTGCCACAACTACTGAAGCCCGCGTGCCTAGAGCCCATGCTCCGCAACAAGAGAAGCCACCGCAATGAGAAGCCCGCGGCACCAAAACGAAGAGCAGCCCCCGCTTGCCCCAACTAGAGAAAGCCGGCGCACAAACGCAACCAAAAATAAATAAATAAATTTTATTTTAAAAGTAAATAAATAAAATAAAATAAAGGCAGAACAGGGACTTCCCTAGAGGTCCAGCAGTTAAGATTCTGCGCTTCCACTGCAGGGGGCACAGGTTTGAACCTGGTTGGGGGAACTAAGAAACCACATGCCATGCAGGACAGCCACAAAAAAAAAAAAAAAAAAAATGAAGGCGGGAACAGAGCCCTCCCTCAACCCCACATGCCTCTCCACCCCTTTCCTTCAGAGCCTCCCCACAACCCACTGCCATTCATCGGCCCTGGGGAGTCCTGACCGCTGAATCCCAATCAAATCTGCCTCTTTGACCATTCCCTTCCCTCTCAGAGACTCTCTTAAGCACTGACACTGCTCTGATGTTCTTCCAACTTCTGACCACTCCTATAAGCTGCTTTTCCTCTGCCATGCCTCAACACCCAAGCTACACCAAAGGGTCTTCAACCTTTAGAGAATCTCTGGGTGGTTCTTCTCCCCAGGAAAAGGCACAGTTCTACACCTATAACGACACATCAGGACAGGGCACCTGTCTCCAGCGGAGGACCTCTCTGGTCCCTGCAGGCACCTGGGGCTAAGGCCCTTAACGTGCCCCGGCCAGTTTAACCACCACACTGCTCTCCAAATCACTGCTGCTCAGAGGCTTGGTCTCAGGCTTCCCTTACACTCTTAATTACTGAGGATTCCAGGGGCTTTTGTTTATGTGGGTTATATCAATGGATATTTACTACACTAGAAACTAAAGCAGAGACTTAAAAGAGAAGTTTAATAAGCCTATTACATATTACCATAAATAATATTTTTACAAAAAATAACTAGAGGGACTTCCCTGGTGGTCCAGTGCCTAAGACTCTGCGCTCCCAATGCAGGGGGCCTGGGTTCGATCCCTGGTCAGAGAACTTGATCCCGCATTCCACAACTAAGAGCGCCACAACTAAGAGCCTGCATGCTGCAACAAAGATCCTGCGTACCACAACTAAAACCCGGCACAGCCAAATAAATAAATAAATAAAATTTTTTTAATTAAAAAAAAAGAAATAACTAGAAAAATAACTTAGTGAGAAGAGCAGCAACATTATACATTTTAGCACACCTCTTTAATGCCTGCCTCAAGTAGAGAGAGCTGGATTCTCACATCTGCTTCTGCACTCAATCTGGTACAATATCTTGTTTTGGTTGAAGGAGATGAGGAAAATTCAGCCTCACAGATATGTAGTTGGAAAAGGGAGGAGTAGGGCTTCCCTGGTGGTGCAGTGGTTAAGAATCCACCTACCAGTGCAGGGGACACGGGTTCAAGCCCTGGCTCGGGAAGATCCAACATGCCGCGGAAAAATTAAGCCCGTGAGCCACAACTACTGAGCCCGGGCACCTAGAGCCCGTGCTCCTCAACAAAGAGAAGCCACTGCAATGAGAAGCCCGTGCACCACAACGAAGAGAAGCCCCCGCTCAGCAACTAGAGAAAGCCCGTGCGCAGAAACGAAGACACAACGCAGCAAAAAAAATAAATAAATAAATTTATAAAAAAGAAAAGAGAGGAGTACTGTAACAGCCTTTTCAAATAAACATAGACAGTCTTTTTTGATACTACATCAAAACTTGACAAGTGGTAAGTTTCTTAAACGGTAGTTCTGGGCTTCCCTGGTGGCGCAGAGGTTATCTGCCTGCCAGTGCAGGGGATACGGGTTCAGGCCCTGGTCCGGGAAGATCCCACATGCCGCTGAGCAACTAAGCCCGCGCGCCACAACTACTGAAGCCTGCGTGCCTAGAGCCCGTGCTCCGCAGCAAGAGAAGCCACCGCAGTGAGAAGCCTGCGCACCGCAACGAGCAGCCCCCGCTCGCCGCAACTAGAGAAAACCTGCACACAGCAACGAAGACCCAACACACAACCAAAAATAAATAAATTTATATATAAAAAAGGGTAGTTCTGCTGTGGAATCTGAAACTATGTCAATTAACTTTGCATACTGTTACATCAAACACCAGGGGCTTCACTCCCTCCCTGTGCTTTGAATGGATCTTTCACCCATCTGCGAGTTAGTAGCATCAAGCACAGGCCATTTGGAAAATATCAGCTCACTGAGTTAAGCAGATCTTCCAAATGTTGACACGTTTTATTATATAACATTAAAAAAAGAAACATTTCGTTAGCATCACCTCCTATCTTGCAAAAAAAAGTCTTTAAGTACTGGGAAGCTGTCAAGCTCATGGTAGCAGAATCAAGTTTTCCAAAATTCAGATTTCCATTTGAAAGCTCAAATTTTATCACTGCCAACAATACTGTCAGTTATTTTCCTTGAAGTATCTGGTTCACTTCGTTCGTTTTTATGAAAATATCTGCCAAATTCCCCTGTCTAAACAGCCATCATTTTTTGTCAGCTGTTCTTTCAACTCAAGCGATCGCGGAGTTGCTTGTCCAGAAGACCGCTCTCACATGTTAAGATGCATCAGTGCTTTATGCCAACTTCCCATTTTGTCACACAGGCCAGTAAAAAGATGGATACTCAGGTTGAAGTTTAACAAAATTAATTTTGATTGCTTCATCAAGGGCATTCGATTAAACTGGATTTTTTTTTTAAAACCACAAATTCACAGCAGTGAAGAATACTATGACTACAATCACCGTTATAACTGGCTTGGTACCACGGCTTTGATTTCTGCTACAGAACCAGCAGTGTCACCCAGCACTGCTTCGTACCATCAGTGGGAATGTCAACACAGTGAAAGTCAAATGACATCTTAATATGATCATGACAGCAGCCTGGACCTAACGAGCCCCGGAGTCTACAGACCGTACTCGAGACCCCTCGCTCTAAGTGATGGTGAAACCCAAGACTTCAACCGCCATCTAAATACTAATAACTCATCCAGACCACTCCTCCAGAGCTCCACATTCACGTGTACAAAAATCTACAATTGGACAAACACTTCAGAGTGTTTCAGACACTGGTAATACTGTAGTGAACCAAAGTGCCTGTCTTCATGGAGCTTAGAACTAGTGGGTAGATCAACATAGAGACTAGGGAGACAGAGCAAGGGAAGACAGAGATTAATGAGAGCGGAGAACAGCCTCTAAGGAGGGGATATTAGAACAAAGACCTGAATGAAAGGAGTGGACGGTCCAAACAGACCTCCACGAGAAGAGCTTTGCAAGAAGGAGTAGAAAGTGTAAAGGGCGGTGTGTTCTAATGCAAAATGTGGGAACGCCTCCTGGGGTCCTCAAACCCAAGGTGCAAAGACTCACTCACTGTCTTCCCATCAAACCACTGCTCATTTCAGTAAATGCAAAACAGGCACCCGGACTTCCAGGAGAGAAACCTATACTCGCTCACTCCCTTCTGACCTTCCACGCAGTCACCCAAGCATCTGAGGCACCAGTTACCAGCTTTTCTACCCTGGCCCAGACCCCCTTCTTCTCTACAGCATCCCATCTGGAATCTGACCCGTCTTCCTCCTTCCTCTGAGAACACTCCAGGTTCAAGACCAAGTGATGTTCCTGATCAGGTACATCTCCTTACCCTTTGAGGGCTTCCTAGAGCCCTCGACGTAAAAGTGCAAATTCTTTACCAAGGCTCTGACCTCTCAGTGTCCATTTCTCACCACTCTCCAGCCCTTTGGAACTTCTGTCCCTAGACAACCCCATGCTCTCTTTCATTCGATAAATAATTACTGAGCACCTATCTTGCACTACACTGTTATACGTGCTGGAGACAGTGGGTGAAGGAAGCCAACTGGTTGCATGAAAAGCATACACAACCATCTCCTCAGCCTGGAACACTCTTTCCTTCCCCTCCACAAGCCAGGCAGCCTCCAGCTGGAGAATCCTTGCAGTCTCAACTTAAACATTTTCCAGCAAGCCTGCAAGACAGTGGCGGCCCTGCTGCTCCAGCCCCGCGCCTGCCCACCCACCCGTCAGCTCTGGCTCGGCTCTACCACAAGAAGGTTGTTGATCATTATGAAAACCCCCCAAAAGTGGGGTTCCTTAACAAAACATCTAAAAATGTTGGAACCAGACTGGTGGGGCTCCAGCGTACAGGGATGTAATGAAAGTACAGATTCAAGCAGATGAAAAGAGGAAGATGGTCAACGGCAGGTTTAAAACACTTGGCTGTGGTTCTGCCATTGCCTCGAGCTCGTCAGCCAGCAAGTGGGTAAAGGGGAAGACAGTGGAGGAAGCCACAACCATCAAAAACACAGGGGGCGGGGCTTCCCTGGTGGCGCAGCGGTTGACAATCCGCCTGCCAATGCAGGGCACACAGGTTTGAGCACTTGTCCGGGAAGATCCCACATGCCGCGGAGCAACTAACCCCATACACCACAACTACTGAGCCTGTGCTCTAGAGCCTGTGAGCCACAACTACTGAGCCCGCGTGCCACAACTACTGAAGCCCATGCGCCTAGAGCCCGTGCTCCACAACGAGAGAAGCCACTGCCAACGAGAAGCCCGCGCACCGCAACAAAGAGTAGCCCCTGCTCGCCGCAACTAGAGAAAGCCCGCGCACAGCGACGAAGAACCAACACAGCCAAAATTAAATAAATTAAAAATAAATAAATTTATATTACAAAAAAATAAAAACACGGGGGCTTCCCTGGGGGTCCAGCAGCTAGGCCTCCGCACTCCCAAAGCAGGGAGCCTGGGTCTGATCCCTGGTCAGGGAACTAGATCCCGCATGCTGCAACTAAGACCCAGCGTAGCCAAAAAGTAAATAATATTAAAAAATTTTTAAAATCATTTTTAAACAAACAAAAAACACCGATATCACCAAGGAGGTCTGCCTTCCCCCTGTGAAACTGTACTGCTCCATGATAGCCAAAGATGCCATCAAGGTCACCCTGGCTGATTACAAACTGAAACAAGAACCCAAGAAAGGAGAGGCTGAGAAGAAATGAGCCCTCAGGGAAGTCTCCCACAGGTCACACAGGCTGCTTCCCTCCCTCCCCCGCCACCAGCAGTCACGCACACGGAGGTGTTCAGAAGCCCTTGCACTGAAACAAAAGAGCTATGAGATCTGCACAACCTATGCTATTCACATTGTGACTCTGAGGCAAGCAAAATAGAGTCTAATTAATTGTTCTGAATCTGTGTTTTCTTTCAGCTCATGTTTATTGCCTTAACCCAGTCCAAGTCTATTTCAAACTCTTTGTGTGGCCCCAAAACTGAAATCAATAATGAAGTCCCTCGTTTGGGTAGTCATGAAGTGCACAATTATCTAATTTTCCTGAATCCATTTTGGGGAAGATTACCAGTAGATACCTTGATAAGATTACTTGACAGAACCAAGTATTGTACATAAAACAGATCTGCATATATATAATAAAGGAATGTAAGACAACCCTCCCCCCCCCCCAAAAAAAAAATATTTTCCCTAGGAAGCCATCATTAAACTCTAGGTTAGCTGCCCCTGTGATCCACCGCCCTTGTTTTTCACCTTTGTACATAAACTGCTTGTCAGCCTCCCTGTTAAACTATAACATAAGGTCCTGGGCCACACCCATTCTATAATTTATAGACTCAGCACCTAGCAGAGAAGATGCTGAATGAGCATTTGTTAAACAAATTTCCTGTTATAATACTTTTGAGAATATATGAAAAATATTTCATTGTCACTAGCTGGCAAATTAAGGGATGCCAAAGAATGTTTTGTGAAATCCAAAATAATTGAGCATCATAAAGGGAGGTGGAAGTGAGAGCTTTAAAAAACAAACAATCATTTTAACAGTTTCAAAATGAATTGTAGGATCAAAACTGTCCTATAAAGGTAAAGCCGGGCTTCCCTGGTGGCGCAGTGGTTGAGAGTCCGCCTGCTGATGCAGGGGACACGGGTTCGTGCCCCGGTCCGGGAAGATCCCACACGCCGCGGAGTGGCTGGGCCCGTGAGCCATGGCCGCTGAGCCTGCGCTCCGCAACGGGAGAGGCCACAACAGTGAGAGGCCTGCGTACCGCAAAAAAAAAAGGTAAAGCCTTTTGAACAAAATGAAAACAGGCTCATAGCTATTCATGAGACTCAAAGAGAACTGGTGGTAGCCAGAAAGGGGCAGGAGAACAAAACAGGTGAAGGGGATTAAGAGGTACAAACCTCGTTATATAATAAATAAGGGGACTTCCCTGGTGGCCCAGTGGTTAAGAATCCGCCTGCCAACGCAGAATGCAGGGGTCACCGGTTTGACCCCTGGTCCTGGAAGATCCCACATGCCGCAGAGCAACTAAACCCGTGCGCCGCAACTACTGAAGCGGCATGCCACAACTACTGAGACCTGTGCACCTAGAGCCCATGCTCCGCCACAAGAGAAGCCACAGCGATGAGAAGCCCGTGCACCGCAACGAAGAGCAGCCCCCGCTTGCCCCAACTAGAGAGAAAGCCTGCGCATCAAAGACCCAACGCAGCCAAAAATAAATAAATAAAATTAATAAATTTATTTTAAAAATAAGATAAATAAATAAATAAGTCGCAGGGATGTAACACACAGCATAAGAAATATGGTCAATAGGGGGAATTCCCTGACGGTCCAGCAGTTAAGACTCCATGCTTCCACTGCAGGGGGACCAGTTTCGATCCCTGGTCAGGGAACTAAGATCCCGCAAGCCTCGTGGCGCGGCCAGGGGAAAAAAAAAAAAAGAAAGAAATATGGTCAATAATATTATAATAACTTTGAATGGGGACAGAGAATTACTAGACTTATCATGGTGATCATTTCATAATGTATGCAAATGTCAAAGCCCTATGTAGTACACCTGAGATTAACATAATACTGTACATAAACTATATTTTTTTATAAATTTATTTTGTTTTTGGCTGCGTTGGGTCTTCATTGCTGCACGTGGGCTTTCTCTAGTTGCGGCGAGCAGGGGATACTCTTCGTTGCAATGCGCGGGCTTATCATTGTGGTGGCTTCTCTTGTTGCAGAGCATAGGCTCTAGGCGCGCGGGCTTCAGTAGCTGTGGCTCATAGGCTCAACAGTTGTGGCTCACGGGCTCTAGAGCGCAGGCTCAGTAGTTGTGGTGCACAAGTTTAGTTGCTCCACAGCATGTGGGATCTTCCCAGACCAGGGCTCAAACCCATGTTTCCTGCATTAGCAGGAAGATTCTTAACCACTGTGCACCAGGGAAGCCCTCAACTATATTTTAATTTAAAAAAAAAAAAGCTTTTTGAGAAAAGAAAGAATGCCAGAGATGACTTGGGAGAAAGTAAGGTAATAAATTAAAGTGATGGGGGCTTCCCTGGTGGTGCACAGTGGTTAAGAGTCTTCCTAAATTCTCTATAATCTACCTTTATCATAGTTTAAAAGACTGTCACAGGGACTTCCCTGGTGGTCCAGTGGTTAAGACTCCTCGGAGAGCGTTTTCAATCCCTGGTCAGGGAACTAAGATCCTTCATGCCGCGCGTGCCAAAAAAAAACAAAAAACAAAACTGTTACAAAGCAAGGCCATAAGCAACAGAAACGGTGATCCTCTAACAGAGCACTGCGGCCAGGCACTGTTCCAAGTGCTTCACACGTATGCTAACTCACTCAATCCTCACAACCACCTTAGGAAGGAGGTTCTAGTGTGCCTGTTTTTACACATGCGGAAACAGACACAGAGAAGTCAAACCCACATCCACACCAGCAAGTTGAGTTACACAACTGGGTTCTAATTCAGGCAGTCTCAGTCCTTTAAGAAAAGAGTGAATTTCTTTCCCTCCCAGCAATTCAGGAATTATCTTAAAGTTCCTAGGACAATTTTTTTTTTGGAAACCTGTTGTAGAAGCTTTAACATTCTCTTGTCTAATTAGAAAGTGTCCAGAATTTTTTTAAAGCTTTACCAACTACAACACTTGGAGGTAGTCAAGAGAACTTGTAATCTGCATGCGGAATATATTTTACAAGTGCCACAGGACTGAGTCAGAAGACACGCAGACATGTATAAACACACAATTACCCACAAGTAAACAAGAATATATTCAATCCCCTTAGTATTCTAGTCCTAACAGGTTAAAGAGTAAATAGCCTTTCCCTCCTTGATAAAGTACATTATTAAGCCTGGACCAGGAATGCCCTGGCAGTCCAGTGGTTAGGACTCTGCTTTCACTGCCGTGGGCCCAAATTCAATCCCTGATCAGGGAACTAAGATCCCGCAATGCCCCCTCACTTAAAAAAAAAAAAAAAAAAAAAAAAAAAAGCGCCTGCGGCAACTAATTATTCAATCATAACCTTTTATCAATGGCAACATGGATGCAACTTAATAATCTCTTCAGAATTATTACTTTTGATAGTCTTGACTTGGTCTTTTAATCATTAACTTTTTAAAAATGGCTTTTTTCCCAGAATTTTAACTTAGTAAGTCAAATAAGGGAATACTCAAGTCTCTCAAAGAAAGCAATATTGTGCTATAAAATGGGAAGCTTTTCTATCACTGCAAGTCAGTAGGAATTTCCATCAATTACTGTGGCACCTAATGGTAGGCACTGCAACAAGAACAAGAGGGCTAAAAGGTTTCAAAAGCTTTCAGCATTCCTCTGATCCACCGATCAAATCAAGTGTCTACAGATTGCCTGTTTTTCTTAAACGAGAGCTGTGGAACAAAACTCACAGCTCTAAAAAGAGGTGGGACTCTTCATTTTCCAGAAGAGTCAGGGTAATGTTGCATTACTCAATACACAGCCACACTCTCCATAAAAATTTGGACTGTTTCTTCCTTCCAGTAATGTTACACATGCAGTTTTATAAATTATTTCTCTGATCTCAGTTTAAATTTGTTTTTATCCCCTCATTCTATGTTCACTAAACCAAACACAACTAAACTGCCTGCTTCATAAATTCTCTGACCACTCTTATCTAGAAATGCAAACCTGAGAGATCAGAATTTATACCAGGGTTAAAAAATTCTAAAACTTTTTGTTCAAGGCCTTATTAGACTCATCCTAAATAAAGGTTTTAAAATAACATGGCACGCCATATGGTCAAGCCCAGATAACAAAATTGAGAATATCTATTACCAATCCACTAATGCCAAAGCCAAAGTCTCTAGACAGTAAGAACTTAATCCCATTTAGAAGCCAACATGAGCCAAATCTTTTGGGGAGAGAAAACAGCAATCCAATGAAGAGACTGTAATTGATGCCAATACTGCACGTCCGCAATAAAACATTATTTATTAAAGTACTGGCTAAAAAGGCAACTGATGGTAGGTAAGTCTACAGCTGTCCTGAAGATCCTTCTCAAAGCTAATTGTAGAAATACAACTTTTCCAATCAAACTAAAGGATAACAGAAAATTTTAGCAAAATAAAAAGTTAACAGCAACAAAACTTTGAGAAATAAATTAACTCCTCATAAAATCTGTGCACTTCTCATGTGGTCAATATAAGACCTAGGTGTTCCAAGCTCTGAAATCAAAGCCACTAAGCATGGAAAAGATTTGACAGCCTTTTGGCAGCCTTTCAAATCTCTTCTGAGATTAAAATGAAATCTGAGGAAATTTACTTCAACTCCCCCTGAAACAGAAGTAACTCAAGACATCAAACAAGGAGAAATCTTTATTAAGGGATCATTAAAGAACATTCTGCTTAGCACACGCCTGATGACATAAATACAGCTCTGTCGTAAACTGAGATATCACACAAAAGGAATACTCTTGTCTGATGGGCATGTTCATTTAAGAAAGTGTCAACTCTGAATCAAAACTGCATAGTTGAACAATATTCTCTATAAGCACACTCTTGACCGTTTCCACAGAAGATGAGAGGCAGCCCCTAACACTGGCTCCCCAAGCAGGGAGAACCGGGAGCGAGCCACAGGCTCAATCATAAAACTTAACGTCGCTTTCCTCAACTCTCACCTTCTAAGAAAACACTGCAGCATTTACAGTGCCTGTGAAACCAGAGGCATATAACAGAGGGAGTCTCGGGAGGAGAGAGGCCCTGCAGTCCAGCCTTACAGCAGCTGGGAATCTTCCCCCGACAGGATCCTGCCAGGTCGGCCTCTGACCCTTCCAGTTGCACTCCATTTCTGACAGCTCTGTCAGAAAGTTAAATCGAGCCAAAAGCTACCACCCAGTTCTGCCGTCTGGAGGTTCTAAGACCTGTTTCCATGTTGGTGGCACCAGCCCTATCCCCAGCCACACACCCATATTAGTAAGGAAGTAAAAAAGGAACTGCCTGTTCGTTTTCTTTTTGCAATATGTACCTTCCGGAAGAATCCAGAACAGGCCCTATCTATCTTAATAGAACGCAAACTGAAATCTTTCTTTGAAATACAAACCCCCTCCACCCCCAAAAGACTAGAGCTTCAAATTAGAAAACAAAGAACTCAGGTAGAAATCTTATCGATAACAATAGCTTTTAGACCTTATCCAGTATCTGGGGCTGAAGGGAAGGGAACTTCTCACAAAGCTAATACTTCCACTTATTTGCTAACTATAAAAAATATCTACATATTTTCTTAATAATCTCATAAGCAACTGCTTAATCATTAAACGTTATTGGAGATCACCGTGTTACCAAACAGGTAACAAAATGAAAATACACACACACACACACACACACAAAAAAGGGCTCTAACACTCCCCAAACCAGAACTACAGATTACGACTTTTACATCATTTATGCACAAACTCAGTAACGTACTCTTTAACTGTAAATGTCCACCAACTTCCTTTCCCAAAATAAACACCCCTACCATCGCTGTTCTCCTTCAGTCAGTGAGTCTCACAGTCCTAACTAAAAAGGTTCCATAAAGAGGAATTAAGTAGATAAACCTACTTGGGTACGCCAACGAGGTAATTTAAAGGACTTCAGAGATGTTCAAACACCACTTGAGTCAAGCATCGACTCGCAAGGAAAAATACAGGAGGATTTTCCAAAGTCCGATGGCTCAGCGATCCCTGGGTGGAATTTCCAGCACCCTCCACCCGGCCGGGGCAGAGGGCGACCCCGACCCTCGCCCGCCGCCCCCTGCCGCGCCCCCGCCCCCGGGCGGCGCCCCCGGAGCCCCGCGGCGCGGGCGGCGGCTGACAAAGGCCGCGCGGCGGACGCGCCATCTTGCCGGGCCCGCCAGGGGCCATTCATTCGGCGCGGGGCGCGGGAGCCCGGCCACCGCCCGCAGGCTGCGCACCCGCACCGTGGCTTCGGGCGGCCCGGCTCGGGCCCGGCGGCGACCGCGGGGCTGGGGCTCGCGCTCGCCGGGCGCTTTGTCCGCCCCGCGCGCCCTCGGCGCCGCTTCCTCATTTCTCCGCCGCAGCGACGCCAGCCTCCCCGCGAGCAGCCGAAAGGCCGCTTTTCCCGCAGCTCGTCCTCCCGCGGCCAAGGACGGCGCCCACCGCCCGCCGCGGGGCAGGGCCGCGGCCACCTTTGTTCCCTGGCCCGCCCGGCACCCCTCCTCCGAGCCACCTCCCAGACGCGGGGCGCCGGCCCCGGACCCCAAACCCCGGAGCCTCCAGCCCCGCCCCCACCGCGGACCCCAGGACCCGGACCGCAGGCCTGCACCCAGTACCCCAGACCAGAGCCCCGGACCTGGACTCCAAACCCCGGAGCCACAATCCAGGCCCGAGCCCGGGACTTCGGTCTCGGTCCCGGCCGACGGCCGCGGGGTCCCCACCGCCCCCGCCCCCGCACCGCGGACCCCACCCGGGCGGGGCAGGAAGACGCGATCCGGAGGCCGAGTGGGGGCGGGGAGGGTGGGGGCGGGGCGGCCCGGGCGGGCGGGCGACTGGGGGGCGATGGGGAGGGGCGGGGGTGGGGGGTCGGGGCTGGGGGGTCTGGGCTGGGGTCGGGGCCGCGGCCGCCACGCTCACCTCGACACCGCGTCCCGCCTGCCGCGCCCGCTCCCCGCCGCCTCAGCCGCCTCGGCCGCCGCTCCGGGAGATGGTCGCGCTCGGGCCGCTCCGCGGGCGCTGCGGGCAGGTGCGCCGGCGAGGCTCAGTCTGTCGGTCCCGCGGCGGCTGCTCCACTCCCGCGCCCGCGCCCGCTCCCGCCGCCGCCGCCGCCGCCGCCGCCTCCGTCCGCCCCTCAGACGCCTCCAGCCATCGGGGATGGGCGCGGCGGCCCCTGCCCGCAGCCTCGGGAAACCCCACGGTCGCGTCACCGCGCACGCCGCGCGCGCACGCACCGCTCGACCGAGTCCCCGGCGCGCGCGCGCGCGCTTCGGCCCTGCGCCAGCCCCGCGCGCGTACGCGAGCCGCTTAAAGGGGCAGCACCGCGCCCTCGGGTACCCGCTCCAGAAGCCTACGAGGCTGACCTGCCGCTCGCCGGCACCGGGCTGCGCGCCTCAGGGGCTGGCCCGCGGAGCCCTGCGCTGGCGTGGGTCTGCCTGCTGCCGACCCGCTTGGTTCCCAGCCAGGTGGACGTGGGTAGAGGCCGCAGAGTGGGAGCCTGCCACCGGACCCGGTGCCCGGCAAAGGCACTCTGCACCCCGAACATGCGCCCAGCACACACGCCCCGTAACGAACTCTGCGCCCCACATCTGCATTCTGCACCCCGCACACACACATGCATATGCCAGCGCAGGCTGATCCCCACCCACGCTGGACCAGGTCGGCTTCAGGGACTCACGGCTTCCGCCTGCCCGCGGAGCAGACGCCCTGCAGTACGGGGTCAGGGCCCGTCCTCGGAGGTGCCCGTGGGGCTCGTGTGAGCTGGGCAGGTGTGGGCAGTGTGGCCTCGATGGTCAAGGCCCTCCTGTCAGGAATGGCCACCTGAGCAGGGAGGTGTGACCACGGGAAAGAGTGTCAGGAGGGACAGATGGACCACCCTTGCAAATGCAGCTGAGTCAGCCAGGCAGCTGAGAAGCGAAGACCCCCTAGTGGGGGAGGGGAAGGAGGTGGAGAGTTGGGTCAGCTGTCAGCAGCCTGTAGCTTCCAGTGTCCTCAGAAACCTCCTGGATGTCCATGGATGGAGCCCTAGGCCCACCAACTCCCACCTCTCCATCTGACTTGTGCCTCCCCAGTTCCGACGACTCCCCACCCCATGGACTTCTTCACTGCAAGAACCTGCGGTCTCCAACCCTCATCACCCCTTTCCAGCCAGCTCAGCCTCCTGCCCCCAGCCCTTCCTATGCTGCCCTTTCCAGACCAAATCCAGGAGCCCTCCTCCAGGCCTGCACAGCTTGGCTGAAGGAAGCAGGAGGACACACCCAGCAATGCAGCTGTCCCCTCAAACCTCAAGGGGTCCTGTCACCGCCCCCCAGCCTGATTCGCAGCTGCAGCCCATTTGTCCGTATGCCTGTGTGCTGTCTGTCTAGGGTGGCCCTGGACCCCAGCATGGAGCCCATGCCTTCCCACCCACGCTAGGGCTGTACTCCCTGTCCCTCCCCCTCCCACGGGTCCTTCCTGCACAAACATGTCCCCACCATTTCTTGTGCCCTTCCTCAATCCCTGGCACAAGAAAATCCCTGCCCCACCCTGAACTCAACCATTTCTCCAAGGAGCCCTGTTTCCTTTCGGTGGGGCATGGTATTTAGAAGACAGGATCCAGGCGCAAGCTGTGCTTGCTGCTACTGGAGTGTCATTACTCCTAGTCCCGGTCAGTGGACAGAGCTCAGGAGCATATACAGTACAAGCATACGTGTTTGCATACACACACAGACCACCCCCCCCATCTGTAACCAATCTCCCATGCTCACCACCACCTTGCCTGGGCGCTGACCGCAGCAGAGATGTCCACCCTGCTCAGCCGAGTGAGGACAGAATGCCAGCTGAATCACTCCTCTGCTTAAAACCATTGAGAGCATCCATTGCCCTGGTCCCTCTGCTCTGTCCTCCTCACTGCCCAGCACCTGGCTCCTCTCCGCTCCTTAAACACTCAGTCACTGCGTTCCACCCTCTGGCCTTTGTCCCTTGAGGCTCCATCTGCCCCGGGGGGGGTCTCCCCGGCCCGCCTCGGCCCCCCATGTTGCTCTGGCTCCTGTGGCCTCACGTGGTTCATACCAGGCTGCTTGCTCCTGCTCTGCTCCCCTGCTGAAGGCCTGGTTGGACTCCCTTGCCCACTGCTCCACTCGCCAAGAAGGGCGTGAGGCACACAGTGGGTCCTCAAGGAATGTTTATGAGCAGGCAACGTTCTGTGTTACAAGTGAGGGGGACACAACTCAGAGCGGGGGGGAGGGCGGGGGAGCGGGGAGAGTCAGAACGCGGTGGTCACTGTGTCCAGGACAAGGGCGGGGGGACAAGACAGCAGCACTGCCCAGTGCGCAAGAGGGGGTGGGGAAAAAAAAATTCCCTGGTGGTCCACTGGTTGGGACTTCGGCACTTTCACTGCCAAGGGCCCAGGTTCGATCCCTGGTCCGGGAACTGAGATCCCGCAAGCCATGGCACAGCCTTGGCAGGTGGGTCCCAAGGCCCCAGACTTGGGGTCAGAGAGGGGCATCCCTCAGAATCCAGCAGGTCTGTTGCCATCGTAACTCTATTCCCGCCTAAGTCCAGGACTTGGAAAAGCAGAGATGAGGAGGGGGGAGAAAAGGGGTGGGGGGAGCAGGAAGGGTGAAGGAAGCGAGCAGTGGGCTGAGCGCTCTCTATGCAGCCCACTCTGTGCTGCTGTGGGGATGGCAGGAGACCTGGGGGACCCTCGGAACCCCCATCCTGTCATCCTGGGTCCCTGCATGCCCACCTAAGAGCAGCAGGAGGGCTGGCAGGCCTGGCCCAGGGCTTTCCTGTGCCACAGGCCACCATCAGCCTGGTTGGGCCCATCCTCCATTAATCAGGGCCACAGGGCAAGGCCACACATGAGGACACCAAGCCAGAGCCTGCCCTAGCTGTCTGAGGTTATGGGGTGCAGCCCTGTTGCCCCTGGCTAATCTGTAGGTCTGCAGGGTACAGCAGGTCCTTCCCTGGAACTTGCCCTGTGGCTGGGGTCTGAATACTGGTTATGTGTTCATGGACAGGGTGTGAGGGGCAAAGTTAAGGGGAAGGCAGGGGGGAGGGAACAGGGGACACTGGCTGGGCCCTCATTCCCAGATTCCCTGCACGGCCTAGGGCCTCATCCCCATCGTCCCCATGTGATGCACACAGGCCTCAGGGTCCCCAGGCAGCAGGGCCCTTCGGCCTTGAACACACATACCCTGGGCCTTGGTCGGCTCTCAGGAGCCCACAGGAGCTTCTAGCTTCTAGCCAGGGCCTTTGAGACCTTAGGGGTCTGAAGGACGCTCCGGGGACCCTGCTCTCCCTGTCCCACCCTCCATCCCTTCTGCCCAGGCCTCCTGCGGTTTTTGGCCCCCACCTGCCCACCACTCAGCCCCTCCTTGGTGGGGGTGGGGCATAAACCAGGGCCCCTTCATGGAGAGCTCATGCCTGGCCAGGAACCCAGGCTTCCCCTGACTTCCCGGCAACACTCCCTCCCTCTCTGGATAAATGGCTTAGAGACCAGCCTGTGGTCCTGAGTCCACGGCCACACCCATTCAGTGCATCCGGCGAGGGCCAGGCCAGCTGGGCCCCAGTGCCTGGCTCAGAGCCCAGTTTTGCTAAAAACCTGGGGAGCACGAATGCATAATTCAGATGCCCCGGCCCCATCTGCTCTCTAGCAGGAAATGGTCTGACAGGAAAGTAGGTCTTTTAAAATCTGAATTATTCAAACAATCCGTGCACAAGACTGGACCACTCCTGGGGACCCCGCTCCAAGCCTGGCTTTGAGGGTCCAGGGCTGCAGGGGGCGGCTCCCGCAGGGTCTGCCTTGTCCCGCAGAGCGCTATCTGCTTCTCCTCCCATAAGTGAGCTGCGGGCCTGACCTGGCCTCCGCGCCCCAGAGGACAGAGGACGAGGGGGGAGGGGCGGAATGTAGGTAATCCAGAAGAGGCCTGATTAGCTCCTGCGGGCCAACGGGCCGGCAGGCAGAGACGGGGGCTGCTGAGCGAACGGGGTCAGATGGGGAGGCAGCTCCTGCTTCTCTCCGCCGAACTTACTGAGGGATGTGCCCACTGGGTGCCAGGGTGGCCCAGGTCCCCGAGCCCACCTCCGCTCTGACGGGGGGCAGGGTCTGCTGGGGGGTGTGGGGAGAGCAAGGTGGGCAGTGGGAAGGGGACAGTCAAGCAGACCCCCCCATGGCAGGCAGAGAGGGAGCGAGCTGCGGCGTGGGTGCCAGGGGGCCCAGGGGAGGGTCCAGGCCCAAGGTGGGAGTGGCCGACCAGGTCGCGGGCATCGCAGCCCAGGAAGCTGGTATGGCGGGCAGAGTGCACCTCCCCGGCCCTGGGGAGGTGCTGGCTGTTGCCCCCTCGCTGCCAGCAGCCCTTGAGGGACCTCTGGGCCCCTTCTCCTGGGCAGTGGAAGCAGCCCCTCCCCCTCCCTCTCCCATGACTCGTCCCTTGGCCCCGAGCCCCCACCATGCCTCTCGTGACCTGACCTCCAAGCCTGTGACCCTCCTTGTCACCCACCTTTGCTCGTAAACCAGACATCCCTCGTGGGGGGCACCAAAACATGGGGGTCAGTGGGGAATCAGGAAGTGCCACCTGGGGTGGAGGGGGGTGCCCGCACGGGGGTGGGAGGTTTGCTCTCGGCTGGGCAGCTGCACCTCAGGGGCAGACACTGGAGGGAAGACCCAGGTGGCCTCCTTGCCACTCCCAGAGGGGGCCGTCCTGGGGGGCTGACGGCAGCTCAGACCATCAGCTCCAGCAAACGCCCTCGCTGCCTTCCTGGGAGACGCTCCTGGGGCAGCTGCATCAGGTTCGTCTTGCTGCAGAACCTGGGGCAGGAAAGCCTGGCTCCATGGATGGCTCTGGGGCCACAGCAAACCTAACGAGGGGTTTTTCAATGTCATTCGTGGAGTGAGACATCTTTGGTTGAAAACACAGACCTCTCTAAGGAAGCAAGATACAACCATGAGTGAGGAGGGGTAATCCCCACACATCCCCCCAGAAACGCGTGCACCACAGATATACACACAACACTAACAGACACTCCCGGGTTGGATCAGCCCGGCCTCAGGGTAGCAAGAGGCAGAAGCTTAAATAGCTTATCTGAAAAGAGGCACTTGACTGGCTCAGACACTGGGCTTCAGGCTCAGCTGGATCCAGCAAGGCTCCCAGTGGGCTCTGGCTCCCCAGTGGTGCCTCCTGCCTGGTGCGGAAGTGCCTGCTGGGGCTGCCTTCCCACTACCCCAGCTAAGCAGCTACAGCACTCCAGATACTCTGGGATGCGGTGTGTGGACCCCAGAAAGGCTCTGAAAGGCTTCACTCAGATTTCACGTGGCCCTGGATGCAGGGGATGGAAGGGCCACTGGCTCTGTTGGGACAACACGCAGCGTGCCAGGAGCAAAGGTGAATGCTGTCACCAGGAGGAGGAGGGCTGCCGGGCAGGGGAAAAACACAGTGGAAATGCAGCAGGATTTGGGCAACAACTAAGACATTCATAAACCGAGCCACTGCTGGCTGTCGGGTTCAAGGCCCACAAGGCCCAGGTTCCGGCTCCTCCCTGCTGAGGCCAGGCAGCCCCAGCCTCTGGCCTGCTCCATCCTGAAACCGGATGCTGGGGCACAGCCTGGAGGGATGAGGCTGGGCAACCCTTGCCTCCCCGCTCCGCCCCGCCCCACCCCCCACTGCAGCCTCCAGGGACTCCCAGGCAGGCGTCGAGGGTGCCCCATGGGGCGGCCAGCGCTCCCGCCCGACCCAGCCCCCAGCCCCATTTCCTCTCCGGGCCTGGGCGGCGCCCTTGGCAGAGAGGCTGCGATTGTTCTACGCTGGCGTTTCCGCAGCAGCCTGCAGAAGGCCGGGCAGTCACCAGCCCAGCCCTGGAGCGCAGCTGCCAGAACGCCCTAGGCGCATCCTGGGCCGGGGCTGGGAGTGCTGAGGCCCGAAGGAGAGGGGGCGCGATGCAGAGACGCCAAGACCCCGGGAGAGCCCGAGGGTCGGAGCGGGGCATACCCAGGCCCTGACACCTGCACACAGACACAGACGAGAGAGGGCAGCCCAGGCGGGCACCAGAGAGATGAGGGGCCAGGGAGGCCTCAGTGCCCAGAGTGGGTGGGGTCTGCAACTGGGAGCCCGCTGCGTGCCGAGGGACCTAGGGGTGCTGAGGAGGCCCGGTCCAGAGGTGGCCACTGCCCCAGAGAGGCCTAGGGGCTCTGAGCCCCCAGACCCCTTCTGGGACCCCCCACCTCCTCCCCAGCCTGGCCAAGCCTCCTGTCCTCAGGTGCCATGGAGGCCTGGGCAGGCTCAGGGAAGCGTCCCTGGGGCCCGGGACACGGGACGGGCTCCTGCTTAGCAGCAGACACCCGGGCGGGCACACTGGCTTGGTGGGCCGCAGGCCCGTGCAGGGTGCCCGGGGCTTCTTCCCCCATCCTGGCCGGAGCCCAACCTTGACGGTCCCCAGAGCGGGGGCAGCCTGCACATTGCCCGGCCCCTAGTTCCCGCCGCAGACAGGAGCGGGGGCTGATGGGGTGGTGGCCAGAGGGACCTTTCCGGGGGAAGAGGGGGGCTGCCGCCAGGGCTGCCCTAGTCTCCAGCTCCCCTCACCTCCCTCTGCCCGTGCCCCGCCTGGGGAGAGCGCCCAGCTGTGCTGGGGATTCCTCGCCCCGCAGAAGGTACCCTGGGACTCAGCTCCACCAGCACTGGCCGGGTAACCAGCTTGCACCTGTGACACCAGCAGGCAGGAGGGTGGCCGGTCCAGCCTCGGGGGTGCCTGCAGCCCTCGAAGCCTTCCTGAGCTCACTGCCCTGTCCAGCCACATGAGGGGCAGCCCAGAGACAGCCCCAGAGCCTGGGCCCCGTGCTCAGGCACAGCCCTCTCACCTCAGGACGCTGGCCTGAGGTTGTGTTGTATGAAGACGCTACACAGGGCCACTTCCAGCAGGAGGGCAGCCACTGAGCAGAGGGGAAGGGATGCACTTCCTCAAGGCCACAGGGGCCCAGAGCCACCCTGGGCGGTCACCCTATGACCACGGACTGGGCACCATGCCACATCATGCCACACATCTGCCATGCCACGTTACCTGCCACATCATGTCATGAAGTGCCACATCACATCTGCCAGCCAGGCCGCCCAGGGGTTGACACGGTGACAGAGCCTTGTCCCAGGGTGCCTGGCAGGAAGGGCCTTTTCCTCTGGGCCTGCACCCTGTCCCGACTGCTCTGTGGTCTCTTCTCAAGTCCCACCCTGGAGGACTGTCCTTTCCAAAAAAAAGACCCCACCATGCTGCCCCTCCCTGAGAGGGGGCAGGGACTCAGTCTCACGACCAGAAGGCCAGGGTTCCCACCCGGGCCCCCGCTCAGCTTGGCCCGTGGGGTCTCCAGCGGGAAGTCCCTCCGCGCAGGGCAGCCCACATTCCCCTGTCAGAAGGGAGACGCCTCAAGAACTCCCAGTGACTCAAAGGTCCCCCCAGATAGGGTTCTGCCTCATGAACTACTCTTGGTTTTGAATCTTGGTAGAACACAACTAATGTGAAATTTACCGCTAAACCCTTTGGAAGTATATAGTTCAGTGGCATTTAGTATGTTCACCTCACTGTGCAGCCACCACCTGCATCCAGCTCCAGAGCATCTTCATCACCTCAAAAGGAAACCCCACCCCCATTAGGCAGCCACTCCCCATTCCCTCCCCTCAGCCCCCGGCAACCACAAATCTGCTTTTTATCTCCATGGATTTACCTGTTGTATGTACTTCGTCCAAGCAGAATCATACAGCATGTGTCCTTCTGGGTCCGGTTTCTCTCACTGAGCATCGTGTTCTCAAGGCTCATCCACGTTGTAGCAGGTGTCAGCGCTTCATTCCTTTTTATGGCGGAATAGTCCATTGTGTGTATACACACAAATATATACAAAACAAATATATACAAAACAAAGGTATAAACCCTTTGTTTATCCACTCATCCATTGATGGACGTTCGGGCTGTTTCTCCTTTTGGCTATTGTGAATAGCGCTGCTGTGAGCATTCGTGGACACGTTTTTGTTTGAACACCTGTTTTCAATTCTTCTGGGTATTTACCTGGGAGTGGGATTGCAGGGTCATACAGTAACTCTATATTTAACCTGAAGAACCACCAAACTGCTTTCCACAGCACCTGAGCTGTTTTACATTCCCACCGGCAGTGCTCAAGGGCTCCAATAGCTCCATACCCACACCAAGACTTGTTACTATCTTTTCGATTCTAGCCATTCTACTGGGTGTGAAGTGGTATCTCATTGTGGTTTGATTTGCATTTCCCTGGTGACTAGGGACATGGAGCATCTCTTTATTTAAATTTTATTATTATTATTTTTAGCATCTTTACTGGAGTATAATTGCTTTACACTGGTGTGTTAGTTGCTGCTGTATAACAAAGTGAATCTGCTACACGTACACATATATCCACCTCCCCTCCCGAGCATCTCTTCTTGTGCTAACTGGCCGTGTGTATGTCTTCCGTGGAGAAATGTCTATTTAAGTCCTCTGCCCTTTTTTGAACTTGTTTTTTGTGGTGGTGGTGGTGGTGGTTTTTGAGTTGTAAGAGTTCTCTATATAATCTGGACATGAGACACTTATCAGATATGTAATTTTGCAAATATTTTCTCCCATTCTGTCAGTTGTTTTTTCACTCTGTTGTTAGTGTCCTTTGATGCACAAAAGTTTTTAATTTTGGTGAAGTCCAATTTATTTCTTTTTCCTTTTTTGCTTCTTTGTTGCTTGTGTTTTTGACATTGTATCTAAAAAGCTAGGGCTTCCCTGGTGGCGCAGTGGTTGAGAGTCCGTCTGCTGGTGCGGGGATGCGGGTGTGGGCCCTGGTTTGGGAGGATCCCACATGCTGCGGAGCGGCTGGACCTGTGCGCCACGGCTGCTGGGCCTGCGTTCTGGAGCCCGCGTGCCACGGCTGCTGAGCCCGTGCTCCTGGAGCCCGTGCTCCACGGCAGGAGTGGCCACTGCCCTGAGAAGCCCACACGCCACTGCAAGGAGTGGCCTCTGCTCACTGGGGCTGGAGAGGGCCCATGTGCAGTGGCGAGGACCCAGTACGGCCAAAAATAAATAAATAAATAAGTTAAAAAAAAAACAAACAAACCCCAAAACCAAAACAAAAAATAAAAAGCTATTTCCAAATCTAAGTTATTGAAGATTTACTCCTATGATTTCTTCTAAGAGTTTTTAAGTTTTGGGTTTTTTGTTTGTTTTGTTTTGCGGTACACGGGCCCCTCACTGCTGTGGCCTCTCCCGTTGCGGAGCACAGGCTCTGGTTGCGCAGGCTCAGTGGCCATGGCTCACGGGCCTAGCCACTCCACGGCATGTGAGATCTTCCCGGACCGGGGCATGAACCCGTGTCCCCTGCATCGGCAGGCGGACTCTCAACCACTGCGCCACCAGGGAAGCCCAGTTTTATAGTTTAACCTTTAAATTTAGGTCTTATCCATTTTGAGTTGATATTTGTATATGGTGTGAGGTAGGGGGTTCAAATTCATTCTTTTTCATGTGAATATCCAGTTTTCCCAGCACCATTTGTTGAAAAAGCTGTCCTTTCTGCACCAAATGGTCTTGACACCCTTGTTGAAAATCATCTGACCCTATGTGTGAGGGTTTATTTCTGAGCTCTCTATTCTATTCCATTGGTGCATGTCTGTTTTTATACCAGTACCACACTGTTTTGATCACTGTAACTTTGTAATAAGTTTTAAATTGGGAAGTTTGAGTCCTCTGACTCTGGTCTTATCTTTTAAGATTGTTTTGGCTATTCAGAGTCCTTTGCAATTCCGTATGAATTTGAGGAATGAATTTTCCTCAATGGCAAAAAAAAAAAAGTCCATTGGCATTTATCAGCTACTTCTTAAAAATGTAAGTTCTGGGAGGAGACCGTGGTGGTGGCTCAGTCCTTCTGCCCTGGGCAGTGGTCAGCTTGCTCAGGTCCTGTGGCAGTGAGGAGGGCAGGTCCTGTTGGGAGGTGATGGGGACCACTGGGGGGTCTGAGCAGGGGTGAGACCCCCTCTGGTTGCCTGAGGGCGGGTGAGACTGTGGAGGGCAGTGCAGTGCTGGCAGGCTGGACAGGGCCAGCTATCTGGAGTGATGGGGCTTGTGGTGGTTCAGGGGAGAAGGCACAGAGGAGTCAGGGGTGACATCAGGGTGTCTGTCCACACAGCTGAACTGTGAGCAAGTCGGGAGGATGGGAGGGGCAGCTGGGGAGGGCAGTTCCGGTGGGGTAGGGGGAGAATGTGCTGTGTCCTGGACCTTTCTAACCCAAGACGCTTGTAGATGTTGGCCGAGAAGCAGGCCTGCAATGGGTGTGGAGAGCCATGGGCCAGCTGAGGATGTCCAGGGCTGCCAATGTTCCCCCACTGGGAAAAGGGGTGAGGAGAGAGCGGCAGGAGAACCCCAGATAGAGGCGGGAACTTTGCAGACAACAGGTTTGTGTGGCCAGGGTGGCAGGGACCAGCATGGAGTGGGATCCCAGGCAGGCAGGGACCCAGGCACCTACAGGGTCCCAGAGGTGGCCTGGGGGATGGTACATGTGAACACAGCCAGGAGGCAGGAGGGGGCTACAGTGAAGGGGGAGGCCTTGATTGCTGGGCCTGGGGGCGCCTCAGAAGGATGGGGGCCCTTCCTGGCGCTGCCCCCCACCCCCACCCTCTCTTCCACTTCTTGACAGCACATTCTTATTTACTGGTTTTGCCTGGGCAGCAGAGGGCCCTCCTCAGCCAGGGCAGAGCCTGGAGCTGGCGGGAAGAAAGGCAGCACAGCCAGCAGTCAGCAGAATGGACGGGGCTCTGGTTCCCTGGAGGCCCCCTTACTCCCACTGGGCACCTGGGGACACTGTTCAGCCTGGAGGGGGGCCCACCCCTCATCCGGTCTCCCCTTCCTCCCCTTCCCACCCTCCTTCCCACAGAGTCTGGCTTCCCCCCGGGGCCAGCTGCCCCTTGCCCCAGGCATGAGTCCAGCCCGTCAGGCCCACGGAACTGCCAGGGAACAGCTTGCTAGGACCCAGGGGCATCCCCAGCACCCAGAGCCCCCAAGCTGACTTCTGAAGCAGTGGTGGGCCCCCGGGTGTCTGTGGGGGCAACTCGGTGTGGGCTGGGCCAGCAGCGACGGCAAGGGGTGTCACTGGGTCCTGTGCTTACACTCAGGCTGGGCACCACTGCTCGTGCCCAGGGGCAGGCACAGGGTGGGGGGATGGCATGCACCCTCTGCAGGGCCACCCAGGTCCCCGCGCCCCCTGCAGCACCCCACCTCCAGGCCCCCTGGCGTCTCAGTCCTGCAGTCCTCAGCCATGGGACCTCGATCCTGATGGTGCAGCTCTCCTCCCCTGGGGAGGGGCCCTGCCTGAGGGCTGTTTGTGAAGAGTCCTGTCCCTGAGGCCCAGCCCACCAGCCACCTGGGAGGTGCAATGAGAGGCAGGTATGAGGCCAGTGGGCCTGGAGCCGGTGGAGTCCCAGGGCGTGGTCTTGGAGGCTCGCAGGCTTGGGGCTCAAGGAGGGGGAAGAGGAAGTGGTGCGCTGGGACCCCAGGCAGCAGGGGTGCAGGCCAAGCACGGAGCATGTGCTGGCCCCCAGCTGTCCCTCCTGGGGCAGCCAGGCCGGCAGGCGCTGGGTGTTTTGGAAACCAGCAGGCCTGGCTGGGCACGTGGAGGGGTGCTGCCTGGAGCTGGGGCCCTGGAGCTCTCGCTGTGACGTCCATCTGGGCCCCGCTGGGCCCCAATACATTCCCCTGGGCAGATGCCCCACGCTCATGCCCAGGCCTGCTCTGGGGTTCCCGGGGGGTGGCTCAGCCTGCGAATCGGACTTCTAAGGGCCTGTCTGTCCTGTCCTATTGTCCCTCCAGCAGCCCCTGGGCACTGAGGTGTCCAGACCTTTGAGACAGATCATGGGGAGGAAGCCCCCACAGTCTGTGAGTATGAGGTGCCGTGGGTCAACCTCACTGGGCACCACTGTGGGCACTGCTGAGGCCAGGGCCATACGTGCCCCGCCCCTGCCCCGCCCCCAAACGGCCCTGTGCGAAGCCCATGGGTGCTGCCCCCAAGGCCAGGCTCTGCGGAGAGGCCAGCCAGGGGCGGGCTCAACTTCTCCAGTCTGTCCCCTTGGTGCAGGACAGACCTCCAGGCTCCTGCCGCCCTCTGGCTGCTGGGCCCACTGGAACCAGAGGGGTCTGAGGCTCTTGCTGCATTTTCAAAACCTCTTTTAGCTTTTGGACAAAATGACCTTGCTGGTGTCACATTCAAACAAGACTGAAGAGGACAAGGGAGGAGGAGCCCCTGAGCCCTGCAGGGGAGCAGGGGGTTCAGGGATGCCAGGGTCAGCCTGGGGCCTGGCAGAGCAGGGGTCACACTGGGTCACACGGCAGCAGAGCAGAGCAGTGGGCCCGAGCTCCTGAGCACGGCTGGCCAGGGTCTCAGGACGACGAGGTTCAGGGCCCACACCTGCCCTTGTGTAAAGGCGGGGTGGGGGTCTGCCTGGTGCAAAGGGCTGCCTGGGGACGGGGGTGCTTCTCCGGGGGTCTGAACTCTCGGTCAGGGGTCGGCCCAAGGCGAGCGGTGGCTCCACTTTTCCCGGTCGGCACCCTGCCCCCCGCTCCCCTCCCCCCTCCCCCTCGGCAGGCTGGCCCTTCGCCGCCTTACAGGTGAATACTTATGCCTATTTTTGTTCTAACAATTGAGGGAACCCAAGAATGAGGCTTCGAGGGCAGTGTTTTGAAAGGAGGGATGGAGAGTGGCAGGGCAGGAGGCTTGGGAAGACAACCCTGCCCAGCTCCAAGCCCAGGAGGGCCGCCCTCAAACGCTTGTGCCCACCCAGCAGCGATCCCCGTCTGAGCTCCGCGCGGCCCGCGAGCGCCGCCTGGTGCACACGCGTGGAGTGGCCGCCCGAAGCGGTGCTTCCGGGCCGGGGATGGGGCGGGGCCTAGGGCAGAGCTAGGTGACGGTAAAGGGGCGGGGGCAAGTATCGGGGGCGGGGCCTGGAGATAGGCAGGGGCGGGGCCTAGTGGCTGGCCGGGGGCGGGACCGAGGGCAGAGCCGGGGGACAGGGCGGGGCCGAGCGTCGGGAACTGGGCTGGGGCTTGAGAGGTTCAGCTCCGGACTCCGCCCACCCGGGTGGGCTGGCTGGCTGGCACTCCCCACGAAGACCCCGGAGGGCCGCGGCGACCTGTTCCTAGACAGGCTTGTGATTTTGCTAAAACAGTCCATAGTTTTCAGGGCTGGTAACTCGCAGTACATCCCTCCCGCTCTTCGCGGAAACAAGCCTTTTCAGTTCTTAGTTGTTTCCTCTGGTCTTGATTTCGAAATTAATCGAAATCTCGGTAGTTGGAGAAGGTGGTCAGTTTGAGGCTGATCTTTAGTGTTGAGATTTCTTTGTGGATCAATAAATGATCTATTTTTAGAGCAATGCAGAGTTGCTAGAAAAGGATGTTCTGAGGCTGCTACCCCAGACCCAGCGAGCGCGTGGGTCGCTGGGCGCAGGGGGGCGGGGCTCCCGGGACGCGCCCGGCGCGGGGCTCAGGGGGCCGGGAGGGCCAGCCTTTCTGTAGGCTGTGTCGGTGGGCCGGGAGCGCCTGGACTTTGTTTTTATCCGTTTACGCAATTCAATCGCTTTTAAAGTGGCGATTGTTTTAAATGGCATAATTTCGATTACTGGTGTATTTGGATTCCTTCTTCTTTTTTAAAAAATATTTATTTATTTATTTAGGCTGCGCTGGGTCTTAGTTGCAGCATGTGGGATCTAGTTCCCTGACCAGGGAACCCAGTCCCCCTGCATTGGAGGCGCGGAGTCTTAACCAATGGACCGCCAGGGAAGTCCCTGGATTTCTTTTTTTTCTTTTTCTTTTTTTTTTGCGGTGCGCGGGCCTCTCACTGCTGTGGCGTCTCCCGTTGCGGAGCACAGGCTCCGGACGCGCAGGCCCAGCGGCCATGGCTCACTGGCCTAGCCTCTCCGCGGCATGTGGGATCTTCCCGGACCGGGGCACGAACCCGCGTCCCCTGCATCGGCAGGCGGACTCTCAACCACTGCGCCACCAGGGAAGCCCTGGATTTCTTTTTTAAAATAAACTTTATTTTTAGAATCGCTGTAGATTTTCAGAGAAATTGCTGAGACTTCCGGAGAGTTCCCATGCACTTCACTTCACGGTCGATTTCCTCTATTATGAGGAACTACGTTAGTACAGTACACTTGCTACAATTAATAACCCAATATTGACACATTATTAACTACAGTCCACACTTTATTCAGATCTACTTAGTTTTAACCTAACATCCTCTTTCTGTTCCAGGATCCCACAGTAAATTTAGTTGTTCTCCCTGGGCGCCTCCTGGCTGCGGCAGTTTCTCAGACTTTCCTTGTCTTCGGTGACCTTGATGGTTTTGAGTGCTGGTCAGGACATCCTGTAGCCTATTCCTCTGTTGGGATTTGTCTGGTGGGGTTGTGGGTTTCAGAGAGGTACAGTGCCCTTCTCGTTGCAAGTGTCAAGGGTGAATGCCCTCAACATGGCTCACCACTGTGACCCTGGCCCTGATCACTGGGCGGTGAGCCTTTCCATTCTCTGCTCATTGGAAGGAAGTCAGTATTGGCCAACCACGATTAAGAAGTGGGGGGTTGTGCTCCCTTCCTTGAGGGTAGAACATCTACATAAATTATTTGGAATTCTTCTGTATGGAATATTTGACTCTTCCATTTATTTATTTATTCTGTCACTTGTATCAATATGGAGTCATGGATACATATTTATTTTTATTGTGGTTATACACATAACATAAAATTTACCATTTTAATTGTTTTAAGTGCACAGCTCAGTGACATTAAGCACACTCACATTGTTGTGCAACCATCACTACTATCTGTCTCCAGAACTTTCTCACCTTGTAAAACTGAAACTCTGTCCCCATTAAACACTAACTCCCCACCCCCTACCCCAGCCCCTGGCAACAGCCATTCTACTTTCTGTCTCTATTAATTTGACTACTTTAGGGATGGTATATAAATGGAATCATTCGGTATGTGTCTTTTTATAACTGGCTTATTTCACTGAGCCCGATGTCCTCAAGGTTCATCCATGTTGTATTAGGTGTTAGAATTTCCTTCCTTTTTAAGGCTGGCTAATAATAATTCTATTGTATATTGTATTAGGGTTCTCCAGAGAAATCAATTATATATATAATATAAAAAATATATGTAGGGCTTCCCTGGTGGCACAGTGACTAAGAATCCGCCTGCCAATGCAGGGGACACAGGTTTGATCCCTGGTCCGGGAAGATCCCACATGCCACAGAGCAACTAAGCTTGTGCGCCACAACTACTGAGCCTGTGCTCTAGAGCCTGGAAGCCACAACTACTGAAGCCCCCACGCCTAGAGCCTGTGCTCTGCAACAAGAGAAGCCATGAGATTTTAATTATTTATTTATTGAGGTATAAGATGGGGAGGTTTTTTTTGTTTGTTTTTTGTTTTTTTTTTTGGCGGTACGCGGGCCTCTCACTGCTGTGGCCTCTCCCATTGCGGAGCACAGGCTCCGGACACGCAGGCTCACAGGCCCAGCTGCTCCGCGGCATGTGGGATCCTCCCGGACCGCGGCACGAACCCGGCAGGCGGACCCTCAACCACTGCGCCACCAGGGAAGCCCAAGATGGGAAGATTTATTATAGAAATTGACATGTGATTATGAAGGAGGAGGAGATCTTCCATCTGCAAGCTGCAGGCCCAGGAAGCCCGTGGTGTAATTCAGTCTGAGTGTGAAGGCTGAGAACAAGGAACGCTGATGTCCGAAGGTAGGAAAGGATGGATGTCCCAGGTCAGGCAAAGAGACAGTTAGCTTGTCCTCTGCCTTTTTGTCCTACCTGGGCCCTCAACAGATTGGATGATGCCCACCTGCGTTGAGGAGGGCAATCTTTCTTACTTGTGTTCAGATTCAACACCAGTTTCCTCCAGACACACTATCCCAGTCACACCCAGCTGTCTGGGTGCCCTTAGCCTAGCCAAGTGGACACATAATATTAACCATCATACACACACACACACACACACACACACGCATACACCACGTTTTGTTTATCCAACTATCCATTGACGGACGTTTGGTTTTTTTTTTCTACTTTTTAACCCCTCTGAATAACACTGCTATGAACACGGGTATGCAGATACGTGTTTGAGGCCCTGTTTTCGATTCTTTGGGGAATAGGCCCAGAACTGCAGTTGCTGGGTCACATGGTAATTCTATGCCTACTTTTTCTAGGAAGCTCTGTACTGTCTTCCACCAGCGTCTACATTCCCACCAGCAGTGCACGAGGGTTCCAATGTCTCCACATCCTCACCAACACTTCTTTTTTAAAAATATGGAATGCTTCACAAATTTGTGTGTCATCCTTGCGCAGGGGCCATGCTAATTTTCTCTGTATTGTTCCAATTTTAGTATCTGTGCTGCCGAAGTGAGCACTCACCAACACTTCTTGTTTTCTGTTTTTATTTCTTTTTTTTTTTTGTGGTACGCGGGCCTCTCACTGTTGTGGCCTCTCCCGTTGCGGAGCACAGGCTCCGGACGCGCAGGCGCAGCAGCCATGGCTCATGGGCCCAGCCGCTCCGCGGCATGGGGGATCTTCCCGGACCGGGGCACGAACCTGTGTCCCCTGCATCGGCAGGCAGACTCTCAACCACTGCGCCACCAGGGAAGCCCTTGTTTTCTGTTTTTTGATAGTGGCCATGCTGATGGGTGTGAGGTGGTGTCTCGCTGTGCTGTTGATTCGCGCTCCCTGATGATCAGTGATGCTGAGCATCTTGTCATGTGCTTGTTGGCCATGTGTGTGTCTTCTTTGGAGAAAGGTCTATCAAGTTCTTTGCCCAGTTTTTGAATTAGGTTGTTTATTTATTTATTTATTTAAATAAACCAATTATTTATTTATTTATATTTTTGGCTGTGTTGCGTCTTTGTTTCTGTGCGAGGGTTTTCTCTAGTTGGGGCAAACGGGGGCCACTCTTCATCGCGGTGCGCGGGCCTCTCACTATCGCGGCCTCTCTTGTTGCGGAGCACAGGCTCCAGACACTCAGGCTCAGTAGTTGTGGCTCACGGGCCTAGTTGCTCCGCGGCATGTGGGATCTTCCCAGACCAGGGCTCGAAGCCGTGTCCCCTGCATTGGCAGGCAGATTCTCAATCACTGCGCCACCAGGGAAGCCCTGGGTTGTTTATTTTTGGTGTTGAGTTGTAGGAGTTCTTTACATTTTCTGGGTATTAATTGCTTATCAGATATAAGATTTGCAAATATCTTCTCCCATCCTGTGGGTTGCCTTTTCTCTCTGTTGATGGTGTGCTTTAATGCACAATGATATTTACCTTATACTTTGGTTATAACCCAATACGACTTGATTTATTTTCTTTTTCACATTGTTCCAGCTTTGGCTCCTGGAAACTCTGTCAGGTGGCTGGGTTTACTTTCTTTATTCTTCTAATTTTATTGAGGTATAACTCACATACAGCACTGTATAAGTTTAAGGTGTATAGCATAATGACTTGACGTACATACATCATGAACATGAACCACAAGTTTGGTGAACATCCATCATCTCATATAGGTACAAAATTAAAGAAATAGAAAAAAAATTTTTTCCTTGTGATGGGAACTCAGGATTGACCCTCTTAACGACTTTCATATATAACATACAGTGTTAATTACATTTACCATGTTGTGCATTACATTCATAGTACTTATTGTTCTTATAACTGGAAGTTTCTACCCTTTGACTGCCTTCCTCCAATTCCTCCTCCTCCTACCTGGGTTTACCTTTTTTTTTAATTAACAAAAAATTTATTTATTTATTTGGTTGCGCTGGAGCTAAGGCTCCTTAGTTGCAGCTCGCCTGCTCGTTAGTTGTGGCATGTGGGCTCCTTAGTTGCGGCATGCAGACTTCTTAGTTGCGGCATGCAGACTTCTTAGTTGCAGCATGCATGTGGGATCTAGTTCCCTGACCAGGGATCCAACCAGGGCTCCCTGCATTGGGAGCGTGGAGTCTTAGTCACTGCACCACCAGGGAAGTCCCGGGTTTACCTTTATTATGTTACTTTCTGCTTCCTAGTTATGCTGCCTTTATTTTATTTTTTATTTTTGGCTGCACCATGCAGCCTGCTGGACCTTAGTTCCCTGACCAGGGATTGAACCCATGCCCTTGGCAGTGAGAACACAGAGTCTTAACCACTGGACCTCCAGGGAATGCCCCCCTATGCTGCCTTTCTTATACTTCCTTCTCCCTTCCTATATCCTATTAGGTTCATTACGTTTTCTTTAGTCTTTTTCCTTCCATAGATGTGGAAGTTATACAACCTATTTCTAGTCTTTTAGTGGTTATCTTAAGAGTTTCACATTACTTTTTTTAAAAAATAAATTTATTTAGTTATTTATTTGTGGCTGTGTTGGGTCTTCGTTGCTGCGCATGGGCTTTCTCTAGTTGCGGCGAGCGGGGGCTACTCTTCGTTGCGGTGCGCAGGCTTCTCATTGCGGTGGCTTCTCTTGTTGAGGACCTCGGGCTCTAGGCGCTCAGGCTTCAGTAGTTGTAGCACACGGGCTCAGTAGTTGTGGCTCACGGGCTCTAGAGCGCAGGCTCAGTAGCTGTGGCACATGGGCTTAGTTGCTCTGCGGCATGTGGGATCTTCCCCAGACCAGGGCTCGAACTCGTGTCCCCTGCATTGGCAGGTGGATTCTTAACCACTGCACCACCAGGGAAGTCCCCACATTACATTTTAATCTCAAGCACTAGCCCTGGCCATTTCCTGAACACTACCGGATCTTACACTTGCATCCCTACCCTCTTCCATGGTTGGTGGTCCAGGGTTTGGGTTTCTTTGACACCCCTTGCTCAGGGTGAGCTGCCCCCAAGCAAGCCCTGTGACAACGGCTCAAGATGGGGGCACGCAGCCTTTCCGTGGGCACAGGAAGTAAGAATGGACAGAAGGGGGCAGTCCCAGAGCTGGGCAGGGGGCTTTGGGCAGGGGGCTCAGTCCACCGGGACCTGGGAAGACTGTGTCACGTGCAGCCCTGTCACCCGCGAGCGAGGAGGCTGGGGGGCTGCGGCACAGCCCAGGTGCCAGTGCCCACGTGGCTGCCCCAGCTGGCCGAGTGAACCTCAGGCGGAGGCTGCGGAAAGAAGGGAGGGATCTGAGAAGCTCCGTGCCTAGCCACGCCCCGCCCCGCTATGCTCCAGCCCCTCGAGGGAGCCCCCGGCCCAGCCGTGCTCGCCTGATTCCTGCCAGCACTGCCACCAGGTCCCTCTGTCCACCCAAGTCAGGCTCAGCTTCATCTCAGCTGGGTCAGCTGCAGCCCTCCTGGGTGGTCGGCCTAGTGGCCACGGCGGGAGGGGGGCCTGAGGGGGACAAATGTTGGCTCCAGTTGGGGCGTGGCCTGTGCACTGTGCTCCCCTGGGGTGGCAGTTCTGGGCCCAGCCCTTCACAGGGAGAGCCGAGCAGGACCTGAAGGCCAGAATTCCAGAGGAGGGGGTATCAACCACCCTGACATCCCGCCTACATGTCAAGGCCCCTGCTGTCCCACCAGGGCTCGACTTTGATGGGCAACAGGTGTCATTGAAGGTCAGCCACTCTGACACTCAAGTCCTGGGCTTGGGACTGCGGTTCTCTGCCCTCCCTCCACTGCCTGGGGGAGCAGAGACCTGTAGGCAACCAAAGACCCAGCGCTCAGCACAATAACACCCGGCGTTCACACCCACTCCCACGGTCACACCCAACCCACGTTCACACCCATGTTCACACCCACACCCACATTCACGCTCACACCTACTCACACCCACACCCACACCCACGCCCATGTTCACACCCACGCTCACACCCACACCCACGCCCATGCTCACACCCACGCTCACACTCACCCTGGCTTTCAAGTCCCCACTCCTGACCCACCCTCCACCTTGGTGACTGTGTGGAGCTTCATGTGTGGGCACCAGCCACTGGGCCTCTCATCCCCTTCCAGTGTGACCCACCGCAGGGACAATCCCCATGCCTGGCGCCTTGTGGCATCTGGGCAGCGAGGGACCCATCTCCAGAGCCCATCTGGTTGCACCCTGGGTTGTCCGGAAGCAGCCCCCGAGGTGGGGTGTGGGGTACAGGCCATGGGCTAGGGGTAAAGTCCAGCTGTCCTGCAGGAAGCCTCGGGCCAGCCAACAGGCTCTGGAATGAGCACCCTTCAGAGTGTCCCACATGGGGCCACAGTGGTCGGTGAGCTGGGTCTGCACCTGAGGCTCCCCCGGAGGTGTGGGGCTTGCAGTGTCTTCTTACTGGGGACCCCCAGTGTCTGTGGGTCTCTTCTCTTCTCTGGGAGAGGGTGACTGGTCTGCACCGTGTGTGTATGGGGGCACTGAGGGAGGGGCCAGGGCCCCCCTGCTGCGCACATGAACTTTCCTCTCCCCCTGGCCTGGGGTTTCGGTCTGCGAGTTCAGCCGTTCTCTTAGGGAACCCATGGTTCCGTCCAGATCCGCCTGGAGAACACACCGTGTGCCCTGCCGTGGGGTAGGGCGGCCCTGGGGGCCTGTGCACAGATGCCCAGGTGCTGGAAGCACACTGCTCTGGCCTTCCTGGGTCCCCGCCCTTGGTCACCCTCTGACCTGATTAGGGCTCTGCAGAGAAACAGACCAATGGGAGAGAGCGGGAGGGACGGAGACTGACTTATTTTAAGGAACTGGCTCATGTGGTTGTGGCTTGTCCAGCAGCTAGAGACCCAGGGAGGAGCTGAGGCTGCAGCTCAGGGCCAGAGGTTGTGTACAGCAGGACTCCTCCTTCCTGGCGACCTCAGGCTTTTCTCTTAAGGCCTTCCACTCTTCGGATGAGACCCACCCACATTATCAGGGTCATCTGCTTTACTCAAATCTACAGACTTCCATGTTAATCACATGGAAAAAACCCTTCATGACCCCCACGTTCACTGCAGCATTATTCACAGTAGCCAAGAGGTGGAAGCAACCTAAATGTCCATAGATTGACGGATAAACAAAATGTGGTCTATTCATCCAATGAAATATTATTCAACCTTAAGAAAGAAATTCTGACACCTGCTAAAACAGGGATGCACCTAGAGGACATGATGCTGAGTGAAATAAGCCAGACACAGAAGGACAAATACCGTCTGATGCCACTCATACGAGGTCCCTAGGGGAGTCAAATCCGTAGACAGAAAAGCAGGAGGGTGGGTGCCGGGCTGGGGAGTGAGTGTTTAATGGCGACAGAGTTTCGGTTTGGGAACACGGAAAGTTCTGGAGATCTACTGCCTAACAAGGCCCGTATAGTTTACGCTACTGAACTGCACACTTAAAAATGGTTAAGATGGTTAATTTTATGTTTTGTGCTTTGTACCACAAACAATAAAGACCAAACGAAAAGACTGTGGTTCATGACAGATGTTCAGTATACGTTAGTTCCCTTTTCTGAGTAACATTTTATGCTAATTTCACCACTGTAATCAATACATATATGAAAAAACACACCCTTCACAGCAACGCCTAGACTAGCGTTTGGGCAAACACCTGGGCTTGTAGCCTGGCCAACGGGATGCAAAACTGACCCTCACGCCCTCCTTCTCCGCAGGCCCTTGCCCTCCCCGCACCCCCTGCCCCACTGCCATCGTGCGGCAGCCCCCACCAGCCTTCTTCTCCTCCAGCTGTGGTCCGGGTGTAGAGATGCGACTAATTTCCTTGAAATGGTCTGGGGATTTTTGAGGGAAGGGGTGGGAAAATCTTTTCTCACCGTCACAAAGCCTGAAGCCACGGCCCGGAGCAGCCAGGACAAAGGTAGGGCGCCCAGAGCCGGCTTCTTCTTCTATCCTGGCCCGGGGCCGCTGGCCCGGTGCCCGCTGGAGCCATTTTGTCCCCGTCAGCACGGATATTGCAGGCTCAGCAGCTGTCCTGGGCCTCAGCAGGAAATGTCCCTGTGGCTTCCGTATTCTAGCAGGCGGAGGGCCAGCCCGGCCGGTGGGGTACAGGGCATACCTCGCCTGCTAGATTCGTCAGGTGGCCATGGGGCCGAGGCAGATGTGTGTCGGCGTGCGTGACCCTGGGGGCCATGCACGGGGGTGAAGGGAACTAGTGGGGGCCTGTCTGTGACCATCGCTGGGGGGGGGATGGGAGGAGCCCCCTCAGCTCCAGCTTGTAATCACAGACCTCCGAGCGCCGTGGCCAGGCCAGCAGGTCACTGCCCGGATGGGAGCACAGGGACCTGGGCCCGGAGTCGGGAGCCAGAGCCGCCGCCCCGGGTCGGGGTGGCAGCGGGGGTGTGTGTCTGAGGGCTGAGCGCACATAGGCAGGGGTGTGTGTGCCGCTGTGGCGTCCTGTTACTAAACAGCCAGGCCACGGGGCTCCCTCGGGAGCCAGCTTTGCTCTTCTGAGGGGAAGGGGGTCAGGTTTCCCTGAGAATAGCCCCTGACCGCCCAGAGGACACCTGGCTTGGCCTCCCCATGGCCAGTCCAGCCCCCTGGTCCCGTCTGCTCTGCATCCTCTCGCCCCTAGCTCGTGGCCAGCTGTCTTCTCCTGGGACTGTGGACCCCCAGCCCCTTCTGCACACGGTGGCCCGAGGGGGACCCCAGTGCATTTGTTTATTGAACCTGTCTTTAGAGGGTGTCTGCAAAGTGCTGGCACCATGCTGGGCCCTGGGTCCTTGGGGATGTGAGGGCAACACCTGGCCAGGGAGGGCCGTCAACAAGAACCCTCACCAAGAAGTGATGACAGCCCGTGGGGCCTCCCGCTGCACAGTGGGGGGAAGGGGCTCACTGGGGAGAAGGGAACATCCCCTCTCCTGCCCTGGCCCATGATGTCCATCCTTGCCGTGGCCCAGGGGGGCCTTGGCTGGGACCCAGGGTCAGAGAGGGAGCTCTGGGGTGAGGGGCTGCTCAGGCCAGGAAGGGCCACGTGGGGAAGGGCCAACCTGTCCCAAAATAGGGCTGACAGGATCTCCTGGCCATAAAAGGCTCTTGGAATCTGGACCCCAGGGACCCCGGGCAGCTGGATACGCTAAAACTCAGCCGCCCCCTCTGCCCCTTGTACTCTGCCCACAGCAGCTCCAGCGCCACCGTGCAGTGTCCCCTCAGCCAGCCACAGACATGGTAAGGCTGCTCCCAGCGCCCGGCAGAGCCCCCGGCGGGCTGGGCTGGGCGGTCCAGCAGGAGCTGGGCAGTGCCTGGGGGAGAGAGGACGGCGGGCAGGCCTCTGCGCACACGGGGATCAGGCTGGGGCCGTGACCAAAGGTGGGAGGGTCTCTGGGGACCTGAGGAAGACGTCCAGTGAGGCTGGGCAGAGAGCGTGGAGTGGGGGGCCCGAGGCCAGGCCCTGCCGGCCACTGGCACCGCCCTTGCTCTGGGGCCCAGGCTGGAGCAGCCCTTTCGGAAAGCGGCCGGGGCGGTGGCAGGCAGGGTGGCCCGGCCCTGGATTATCGCTCTGGGATACCAGAACAGGCTGGGGCCTTCCCCCTGGCCCCCAGGCCAGGCTCCTCCCCACGCTGGCCATGGTGTCCCTCCCCTGGCCTCACTGGCTGTCCAGCGCTGCCCCACTGCACTCTCACGTGGCTGGCCTGCCCCTGCCTCGAACGCCGTCCCCTCTGAGTGGCCTCGCGGAGCCTTGCTCTCCCCTCAAGACCCATTCCTGTGCCGCCTGGCCTCCAGCCTCCCCCAGACTGAGGGGTGGAGGGGCCCCTGGCGAGCCTGGACCCGTGTCCCCACAGACGGAGCGCCTGACGGCGGAGCAGATCGAGGAGTACAAGGGAGTCTTTGAGATGTTTGATGAGGAGGGCAACGGGGCGGTGAAGACGGACGAGCTGGAGCGGCTCATGAGTCTGATGGGCATCAACCCCACCAAGAGCGAGCTGGCCTCCATGGCCAAGGAAGTGGACAGAGACAGTGAGGCCGCCAGGGGCAGCGGGGGGGGGCGCATCACCGGGGTGTGAGTGGGGAGGGGCTCACCGCCCTCACTCGGGCACCCGCCGCTTGCTCCCCGCAGAGAAAGGGTTCTTCAACTGCGACAGCTTCCTGGCGCTGATGGGGGTGTACTGGGAGAAGGCCCAGAACCAGGAGAGTGAGCTCAGGGCGGCCTTCCGCATCTTCGACAAGGAGGGCAAGGGCTACATCGACTGGGACACGCTCAAGTAGGGCCCGGGGCCGGGCGCGGGGGCGGGGGCGGGGCCCCGGGCCGGGCTTGGGCGCGGGCGCGGGGGCGGGGGGAGGGCCCGCTGGCTGCCACTCAGCGCAGGCTCCTGCAGGTACGTGCTCACGAACGCGGGCGAGCCCCTCAGCGAGCTGGAGGCCGAGCGGATGATGCAGGAAGCCGACAAGGATGGGGACGGGACCATAGACTACGAGGGTGAGTGGGAGATGGGCCCCGGGAGCCCGGCGGCCGGGTCAGGCCAGGCTGCCTACTTGTCCCTCTGCTCTCAGAGTTCGTGGCCATGATGACTGGGGAGTCCTTCAAGCTGGTCCAGTAGGAGCAGCCACTGCGGCCGTGGGAAGCCCGCTGCCTGCTGCCATCACCCTGCTGCCCACCCTGTCATCCACCCCACGCCGGCTCCGTGGCCAATAAACGCTCCAGCCAGACTCGTGTGTGCTTCACTGTCCCAAGGCTGGAAAAAGGGGCTGCAAAGCTGCGGGTCTGGAGAAGGGAGAGGGTTCTCCTGAGCTGCCCATCACACTTGGGCCATCACTTCTGTGGGATACCTGACACTGCCTACAGCCCAGCTCTGGGCTCCGGACACCAGCTGGAAGGCCAGGCTGGGCATAGGTTGAGGACCACGTACTCACACTGCCTGCCTGCCCTGGGAGGCGGCTGCCCCAGGGCCCCTCCCGGAGCTCTTTCCTCCATATGGAGATCACTTAGATAGAAACTTTATTCTCTCTCTCTCCAAAAAGCTGTAGACATCACAGCAGGCCCTGAGCCCTGAGGCTTAGGTCTGTGGGGCCTCATCTGGGCTGAGGGCCTGCTGGGCCTGAGCCAGGGGCCAGGGCTGAACGTAGCAGCGTGTGTGTGTGTGTGTGTGTGTGTGTGTGTGTGTGTGTGGCCAACACAGGGCCGGCTGGCTCAGATGCCCAGCGTTACATAGCAACGAGGCCAGGGCTGCAGCAATGTGCCGGACGGCTGGCCTTCCCGGGTGGGAAGGATGGTGAGGGTGGGCTGGGGTGCCCTTGCACAGTCCCCTGTGAGCACAGAGTGGCTGGTGGCATCGGGAGGCTCGGGAGAGCTTTCCTGCCTGCTCCGGGGGGCACCAGGGCTACAGCCAGGGGTGTTGGGCATTGCGGCCCCACTCCTGGGGCCCTGGAGGGGTCTCTAGGCATGAGGCCTCAGGGAGGGGGCTGGGCTACTGGGAAGGGGGTGGCTCTTCCTGTCTGGTTTTAGCCATCTTGACGGCCTCATCGTATGAGGGCGGCAGCTCAGGGGCATACAGGCTGTAGGCGGGAGGGGTCACAGAGTCGAGGTCCAGCTCCCCCAAGGGCAGGGGCAGCCGCATGCCCAGCGGGTACTGCACAGAGCTGTAGGCTGCAGGGAACCAGAATGGGTTTGTGGCGACCAGTGGCTCTGGCCCTCACCAGTCCCCTGCCGCCCCTTCAGGCAGGTGGGCCGCCGGGCGAGGTCTGCCGGCACTCACATGACACAGTGCTGTGCATGGGGCTGTCGCTGTCCGCGGGGATGGCTGTCAGGTCGCAGGACTCAGGTGCTGATGGCAGGTGTGGCTGGGCGTGCGCCCGCTTCCGGAGACAGCAGAAGCGGACACAGCTGGCCGTGGCCCCACACAGCAGCAGTAGGAGCACAGCAAGCAGGAGGAGCCTGGGCAGGGGGGCGACATCTGCCGCTGGACCGACCCCTGGCCGCTGGGCGCCTGCTCCCTGGGGGCAGTCACAGCCCGGTTGCCCAAGACAAGGCGATGGATAGGGTAAAAGACAACCAGGGACTCTGTCTCCAGGCCGGAGACCTCCTCCCGGCCCGGCCTGGCCTCCTGCTGCTGGCCTGCCCTGGCTGTCTCTCCAGGGCTGGCCACAACTGGCCTTGGGCTTACTCCCAGGACACGTTGTCCCAGACCGACTGCACAGTCCTGTGCCCAGACCAATGACCATGTTCACAGGGGCCTCCCACAGGGGCGGGGAGCGAGGGAGTGGGAGGTGGGCAAGCAGGCTACAAGGGAAGTCCTGCCCAGGGCCCCGGGGGTGTCCCTAGCCATGGGGGACTCAGGCAGGACCCACGCAGGAGGTCGCCCCTGGTGCTGGGGGAGGAGGCTGGGGTCGGCATGCCAGGCTCTGAGGGCCCCAGCGCCTTCCCGCCAGCGGCCCAGGAGGGGGACAGTGCTGGCGACGCCTCGGCCGTGGAGCCAGGCGGGGTGGGGGTCTGGTGGGCCTGGCCCGGGGGAGAACCGTCGCACCCGGCTGCGCGCCGCGGCCTTCACTTACCCCACGTGCCACAGGCTGCTCCAGCGGGCCTGGGGCGGGCACCTGCGGGGACGGGGGCACTTGGAGCAGGCGAGGCAGGGCCCGGCCGACCGCCCTGCCCGAGCCTCCCCCAGGGTGGGGCCAGGCCCCAGCTCCCTCCCCCCCGCCCCCACTTACTGATCCGAGGGGTCGCAGCTGCCTTCCGCGAAGCCCAGCGCCACCTGTGGGGACAGGGATGAGCCCGGGCCAGGGCGCGCCGAGCGCAGACCCGCGCCGAGCGCCCCGCGACCCACCTGCGGCAGCGGCAGGAGCGGCGGCAGCAGCAGGAGCCCGCGGTCACCTGGCGCGCCAGCGAACATGCTCAGCGCCGACTGGAAGCGCGAGCCCACTAGCCTCGAGGCTTTATGGAGGCCCCGCCCCTAGGCCCTCCCAGCGCAAACCCCGCCCCCGAGACCGCGCCCATTGGAGGGCTCGCCCTGTAGCCGCGCCCATGTGCCTCGCCCCTACCCTCCGCCCAAGGTTAGCCTCGCCCTTTAGCGGCCCCGCCCCCGCAGGCTCTGGGCAGGCCCTAGATTCCCCCACTCCACGGCCCCGCCCACACAAGCCACGCCCACAAGCCCCACCTCTTGGCCCTCCCATCAGGTCCGTTCTCTCTGTGTTTCCTCAGCCTAGGATCGCGGGGTGGGGGGCGGTCTCGCCCCGTTGGCTTCTTGCAGTCGGGCTTGGGGTGGACCGGGGCGCACCCTGAACAGCTGTGGCCCGGTCTGCACAGGGTGTGGCCTCGGAGAGTGGCGGCCAGGACACACGTGGCCACGCCTCGCACACACCCCGGTGCTCAAGGTAAGGGTTGCAGCAGTCAAGACGCTGGGGCGTTCCTAGCGCGCTGTTCAACTACATTTAGTGTGCACGCTCGCTGCGGGCGCTCGCTGCCCCTCTGCCTTCCGCTCCGCCATCCGGCGCTCAGGCTGAGGGAGGTGGTCAGCACGGCAAGGTGCAGGGTGGTGTGTCTTATCTGGGGAGGGTGGGAGGAGAAGCTACCCTGCCGTGTTTTTCTTCATTGCACTCAGGACGTACTCCACAAACATCTCCCCACTGGAGGGGAAGTGACTGCAGCTCCTTGAGGGCAGGGCCTCCTTGGCTTGGCTCTCTCATGCCTGGATCTGCCAGCTACCTGCTCCATGATCTCTGCTCTGCCTCTGTCCTGCAGCTGTCCAGCACCTCCTGGCTGTACTATGGTCCTCAGGGCCCCTCCTGACTACCCTCTTCCTCCATTCTGCTTCGGAGGCCCGGCTCAGGAGTGGGAGGGAGGGGGATGGGCACTGGTCCAGCCAGCAGGCAGGAGTGCAGGCAGGGCCTTGGGCAGTGAGTACCAGGGTCCGCTGGTTCTAAACCCTGAGAGCCAGGCCAGGGTTTAGAGGAGAGTGGCCTGCCCCTCCCACGGGCCAGCCTGAGGGGGAGGCAGGGGTAGTGCTCTGCAGGGAGGACTTCCTTCTGGGGCCTGGCCTGGGCTGCAGGACCCTGGCTTCTCTTCTCACCTAGTGAGAAAGCAGCCCCTGTGAGGTCTAGGAAAGGACCTGGGTCTGCCCACCAGACTGAAGTCCTGCAAAATGCTGCTCTGTGGACACCGTCACTGGCTCAAGGTTAGGGAGATGGCAGACTTCCAGGCACCAAGGGCACTGAGGAAGTGGGGTGAGGGCTCCAGGCTGGTGTCCTGAAGCCTGTGCCCAGGAAATTCCCCGGATGCACCTTGCCCTCCACTCCTGCCAGGGAAGGCTGCGAGTGCTCGCCTGGGGGAGGCACGGGGGTGGCGTGGGCGGGCTGGGCGTGCTGGGGTGTACACAGGGGGCCTGGATGGGTGGGCTCTGTGGGGACAGTGTCTAACCTGCCACTCTCCAGAAGGCAGGGGCTGGGTGCAGGCACTATTCTGGGCTCCCAACAGGGTCTCATGGGCTGGGAGTTGGGGGCTTCTCCCTTGAAGAGCTGGTCAGGACCCAGAAGGCTGAGCCCAGACTCACTTCGGAAAAGTGGAAAACCAAACTCATGGGCTGGGTGTCCCCCGGACCCTGGCTGGGCTGTGAGGGACGACACAGTGAGGGCGTGTCCCCGACATTTGCTCGCTCCTTGCTTGGGGGCATCAGGGACCCTGGAACTTGGGAGGAGCAGGGAGGCCTAAGGGGCCGCCTGGGCTTTGGAGCCTGCCGCCCCCTCCCTCCCCGCCGGCCTCTCTGGGTGTGGAGCCCCGCAAGCCGCCCCCCTCCCCCCCGGCACGCCCAGTTGTTCCCCCAGGGCTCAGTCTTCCAGGCCGAGTTCACTGTTTTATGGACCGACTTGTGAGTGAGGGTGGGAAGCAGGGGCTGCCCCCCTGGAACTCTGTCCCCATCTCTCCTTCACAGCTCACTGCAGGGCTCACCGTGGCCCACACTGCAGGCCTGGATGCACAGGTTCACACAGGATTTATTGACAGGTCGGCGGGCGCAGCTCTTCCCCCCACCAGGACCTTGAAAGGCTGGGCGGGTGCTGGTGGGGCTGGGGGCTCTGAGGGGCTCAGGCTGGGAGCAGGTTGTGGTCAGGACTGGCCTCATTGCCTGTTCTGAGTGTGGGGCTGGGACAGGAGCTCTTGGCCCCGGGCTCACTGGATACAGGGCAGCAGGAGGTGGCCGTGCCTGTGGAGGTGGGGTGCCCCAGCCATGGGGCCATGCGGGGGGCCACCCTTTTGAAGCTGCCCAGCAGGGATGTCCAGGTCCCAGGCCCCTGGTTGGCTCTGCTGGGTCCACAGACCGGGGGAGGGCTTCAAATGTGGCAGGAAGATCCGAGGGGGCTCTATGGAGAGACTCCTGTGGCCTCAGGGGCCCGTCACCACCTGCGCTACAAAGAGGACCTTGTAGGTCTCCTTCACGTCCCCCCTGAGCTGCAGCAGGGCTGACACCATGAGTGGGTGGTCCGGCTGGAAGGGGAGAGGCGGGGAAGGAGGGGGACCCTCGGTCAGCTGGCACAGCGGACAGGTGTTTTCTGGCCATGGCGCTGCCCACCTCACCTGCCCAGGGCCCCCCCGCAGTCCCCTCCCTGGGTGGGGGCAGGGCTGTCATCCTGCCCAGCTTGTGGCTTTTGAAGGCTCCCTGGCCGCCGTCCAAGGCACCTACATCAAAGTCGATGGGTGGCATCCAGGAGATGCTGATGGTCTTGGTCTGGCCGCGCTCCACAAAGCCCTTGGAGGGCTCGATGGTGAAGCCCTTGTGCTGCAGGGATACGACGCTGTCCAGGCTGAACTCGACAGTCTGCAGGCATTGGTGCTGTCAGCAGGTGGGTGGGCACAGCTCCCGGGGAAGCGGCGGGACTGGGGATGAGGGAGCCCAGCACCTGCCCTCTCAGCCCTGACCAGCAGGCTGCCCACCCCACACCTATCAAGGGGCAAGGCCAGGAGGGGCCTGGGTTGCCCAGGCAGTGGTGGATGCAGAGGTGCCAGGCAGGCCAGGGAAGTGCTGTGGTCACCTTCTTTGGGGACAGCTGGGTGGTCCGGATGCAGCCCACCTGTAGTTCTCGGGTGGCAGGTGGGGCCGGCGTGTCTGTGTCCAACTGGACATAGGCCAGGGTTACCAGGATGGGCTTCAGCTCCTCAGCTTCTGGAGAGGGAGGGCCTGGCTGGGGGCTCAGGGAAGGGGGGGTACCACCAAGGGAGTGTGGGAGCTGGGTCTGGCAAGGATAGTGGGCGGGGCTGGGCGAGGACAGCCGGCTTTGGGGGATGGGCCGGGAATGCCAGCCCTGCACGCAGGCCTCCAGAGCCAAGGGTGCGGTCAGAACAGGACTGGTCCTCCTACTGCCGCCCCGCCCTGCTGGGGCTCCCAGCACTTCAGAGGGCTCACCCTCTGTGCGCTCGGGGTGCAAGGCAGGGATCACGGTCAGGGACTCCACAGGCACATCCAGGGGGTCCCCGCCTTCCACAAACATCATGTACTTGCGGGCCGAGCCCTTCAGGAGGATCTGGTGGGAGATTTCCTGGGGGCAGGAGCACAGCAGACTCAGTCCGCGACCCGCGAATGGGGCTCCGGGAGTAGGCAGTGGTGGGGTGCAGGCCTGTGGGACCCAGGACTCTGATCTCTCCACCTCATGACCCCCAACCTGACGCAGAGCCCCCAGGCAACAGGACTCCAATGTGGGGCCGTTTGGGGGAGGGCGAGGGCCTCAGACATGCGGACGCAGGCGGGTTGGGCCGGGAGCAGGGGTCCAGGCTGGGCTCCTGGAGCCGCACCTTTTCGAAGAGCACGACCTGAAGCCGGTCAGAGAAGTACAGGCTCTCATGGTCCGGGCTGAAGGTCACGGTGAAGTCCTGCGCCCTGCCCGGCTCCATGACGCCCTCCACCGGGACCACGCTGAACACGCTCTGGCCGCTGTAGTTCTGTGTGCCTGGGGGCAGGGCGGCCTGGCAGGTCCGGCTCCCCCCGCAGTGCCCAGCACCCCCCAACCCCGCACCCCCACGCCCCGCACAGTCCCGTGCCAGTCCCCTGCCAGCAGCGGTCACCCCCCCAGCCGGCCAAGCTCACCCACGACTTCCGTCCTCTGGGCCGGGGAGGCCAGGAACTGCGGCAGCCGGTGCTCGCCTCCGCTCCTGGTGGAGAGGCTGTCCAACTGCATGGAGAACTTGATGGGCAGCGGGGAATTATTTTGCAGCTGCAAGGAGCAGGGCTCAGTCACTGGACCAGCTGGACTGGCCAACCGATGGATGGGCTGCTGCAACCAGGTCTCAGCTCCCTCTGCTGCCCCGGGCCACACCCTGGGCAGTCAGGCTCAGGCTGGCCTTCAGCCGAACCAGCATCCCTGCCCAGGCTCTTCTCTGCCCTCACCCTCTTCCACTGAGAGCACCCCATGCCCCCATAAAACACTCCCTGGAATCCCTGGCCTGGGCTGTGCTGTCAGGACCTGGACTAAACCGGGCAAGGAAGCAGGTGTCCTGTGGGTGGCTCCATCCTAAGGTCGCCACGTCCCTCAGACCCTGGGGGAGCAGCAAGAGGCAGGTGTGCCTCCCTGCCCGGGCTGGGGAGCCCACACGGCCCCTCCCCTGAGCCGTCCCTGAGCTGAGCTCCCCCCCGTCCCAGGTGGGGCAGCCCACGCAAAAGCCCTGAGGCAGGAGGCCCAGGCACTGGGGAGGTGGGGGAGGAGGGTGTGCATCCTCGGCTTCTCCTGCTAGAGAGGGCTGTGGAGGTGACTGCTGTTGGGGGGTGGGGTGGGAGCGGCCTGCACCCGCGCCGGCTCCCTGACCAAGGCAGGGCTGACCCCCTCCTGGGCACGACCCCTCCCATGAAGTGGGGCAGGCGCCGTGTCCCCGCCACGCGCTTTACCTTGAAGCCCGCGGAGGTGGATTCTCCGGCGATCACGTAGCCCATGTTGAGGACGCCTCCTTCAATGGAGCATGTGGTCACGGACGCCACACCTGTGCCCACGAGGGCCAGGGAGAGCGTGCCTCTCTTGGTGATGACCTCCAGCATTTCCTGGGCCTGGGAAGACCACGTCCCTTAGCGTGGAGCAGACACGTGTCAGAGACAGGTGTGGGAGCTCCGTCTCGGAGCAGCTGGCTCAGGACGTGCGGGACCTAAGATGGCTTGGAGCTCCCTGGCCTTCTCCTCCTCCTTCCAGCAAGAGGCCAGGGCCCAGAAGGGCCAGCAGCTCCCCGGGCCTGGCTGGACGACTACGGGCCTGGGCACTTGGCGGGTGTGCAGAGTGGAGAATGGGGCTGTGGAGCCCCAGGGCTGCAGCCCGGCTCAGGGTGGGCCTAGGACTCACCAGGACGCTTTCACGGGGGGAGAAGGACAGCTTCAGGACCTGGGTCTCTCCAGACACCAGCTTGCGGATGGGATTCAGCAGGACAAAGGGGCCGTTGGGGTTCAGCACGGAGTACTCCAGCTGATGGCCCAGTGTCAAGGATGGGTGACAAGTACGGGGCCGCAGCCCTTCACCAGACGCCCCTGTCCCCCTGCAGCAGGCTGCCTGGGCCGGGTATGGACAAGGATACATCGAGATGCTCGGGGGAGATGTTCTGGATGGAGACCTTCTTTATGCCGCGTTGTCCTGAAACGGGGGAGTCAGGTCACTGCCCGGGCCTGGGGGTGGGGCATGGGAGCCCAGGCGGTGATGGGGTGCCTGGGTCCCTATGGGTGGGGGATGGCCGTGGAGGGCTGGGCCCGATCAGGACACACCTACAGCGATGTCGCCGAAGTCAGCGATGGTCTTGCCTTTGTCGGACGTCACCACAATGGATGGTGCTACCGCTGGACACCACAGCTCCAGGTACACGGTGTTGTGGGGACTGAGGTGGCGGGTAGCTGCTAAGGGCGGAGTGGGCGCCGCATGCCCCGCCCTCTCAGCCTGACCCCATGCTGGCCCGGCCCAGATCTGGGGGGCTGCAGAGCGGGGACGGTGACTTCTTGGCCAACCACACCCCACCCTGCCCAGAGCACCACACCTGAAGCTCAGGGGTTCCGTCCCCTTCCTGTCTTTGGTGTCACCACTGGCAACAACACAGGGGACCACAAACTTGTCAAACTTCCCCTGGAAAGATCTGGTCAGGGTGGCCTGCGCAGCCTGGTACTCCTGGGAGCTGCAGTGGAACCGGCAAGGTGCTCTCACACCCCTATCCCTAGGCTGCCCCCAGCGGCCCAAGAGGCCCCGCGCTGCCCTCCATGGAGGGGTCCATAAGGCCATGCCTGCTCCCCAGGGCCCTGGGCTAGAGGGTATGAGGTGGCAGCCTTGGGGAACCACGTTGTGGCCCAGGCTGTGGCTGTCCCAGTTTTGTCTGACCAGCTGGTTTTCTCACCCCTTCCCTGGTTGCTGTGGCGGCCTCCCACCTCCCCCAGGGTCTGGTCAGGCACCTAACCAGAGAGCCATGTTCCTGGAGCCACAGGCAAGGGTCCAGGGCTGGCAAGTGGCTCAAGCCCATTGGAGTTCTCTGGAGCTCGTTTGGCAGCTGGGGAGGCTGGGGTTGCTGAGCTGGGAACATGGGAATCAGGGGCTCAGCATCTCCCCAGCCCCTGGCCTGAGGTTGTTCACAGGGACCCTGGGCCCTAGGGCCCCAGGGGAAGGAGGTGAGCAGGTGCCCAGGAAGGCAGAGCCTGAGGGGACTCTTGGTTCCAGCTGTATCTGAAGCCAGCCCCACCCTGGCCTTCCAGCCACAAGGCTCAAAACAGCTCTGCTCCAGGTGGAGGAAGTCTCTGTGGGGGGCAGCCTTCTCTTGGGCCCACCTGGACATGAGGTCCTCTTTCTGCAGCTCCAGGGGCTGGGAGGCAGAGGCCTGGAACAGCCGGTCTCGGTTCTGCAGCCGCAGTATGGAGAAGGACTGTCTCCGCTGGTCCTTCCTCTGGGTGGCCGTGTCCTTTTGGGAGTGCGAGGTGGGAGGCCAACTGTGGGGCTGCGCCGGGGACTCTGCTCCCAGCAGACCACCCAGGGCAGGAACCCAGGGGCCCAAACTCCAAGCGGCTCCCTGGGGTCACCGTTGGCAGGTGCGGAGACCCCAGTGTCTGTCTTTACCATCGGGGAGACCGAGGCCCGGGGCGGGGCAGGGCGGAGGGCTGGCCGAACTGGGGGTCCTGGTCCCTGTGCCCTGCCCCCAGCCTCACTGCCCTGCCAGCAGGCTGCAGGTCCTGCCCCTCCTCCTGCGCTTGCTATGACAGCACGGGTGCTCAAGATCAGGCCCCAGAGGCCGTGGGGAGTCGCGGGGCTCTCTGCGTCCCCAGAGCAGCAGCAGGCAGGCCCTGGGCTGTGATTGCCCAGCTCTGTTGGACGCCCTTTCCCGGCAGAAGCCCGGCGGTGGCTGCCTCTCCAGACCTGAACTTGCTAGGATTCACAGGCCCCTTTGAGGTTCATCTGTTCCCCCTCCATTGTAAGGGCAAGCCCCCTGCTAACCAGTGCAGAGGGGCCCGGCCCACCCTCCCGGGACCACCGTCTGGGGATCCACCTCGCCTAGCGATGCTTTCAAGAGGGGAGGGAGGAGCCTTGCCAAGAAAAAGTGTTAACCTCTTGAAACAGTTCCACACACACAAGGCTGCAGAAAAGTCTGCCCGGGGCTCCTGACCCCCCGGCCCCCCAGCCTCAAGGCCGGTGGGGTCTGTTCCCAAGCCTTTGTGCAGCGGCCTGGTGTACAGTGGGCAGCACCCCCGTCTCCCGCCCCAGGCTCCCCCTCCCTCACCCCCCCATGTACCGATTTGGCCTCAGCTTCTTTGGTCAGGCCCTGTAAGGCTTCCTGGTGGATCAGCTCGCTGGTCAGCACGGGCCGGAAGGCCACCCGGACCAGGCACCTCTGTGAGGAGAGAGGCCAGAGGGCAGAGGGGCCCCTGTGGGTGCCCCCAGCACCCCGCTGCCGCCACCGCCAGGATCCCCTGGTCATGCTCTTGGACATCCTGGGGTGATACCCCATCTCTGCTTTGGGGTCTCAGCTTAGACAAGCCCTTCTGGAAGGTCCTTCCTGACCTCTGCCCCCGGAAGTTGGGGTGGCTGCAGACATGATCACCAAGCCCGTCTCACCACGCGGGGGGGTGGTCCTGAGATGGACCATCCCACTGCCCACAGGGCACGAGTGAGAAGGGGACGTTTGTGTTCAGCCACTGAGACTTGGGGGTGAGTCACTGCACCCTCACCTGTCCCCCTTTCTGAAGCACGTCCACCTTGCAGTCCACCCCCTGGAACGGCCCCGGGTCCCAAAGGGGGTTCACTCACCACGGCCTGCCCCGTGCTCAGTGCAGCAAGGGAGCAGGGTGGGTAACGGCTGCAGTAACCCCCTTGGAGAGGGGAACCATGACTTAAGCTGAATTTGCTCAGTTTACTAAAATGCATTTCAATAATCACTGAGACACTGCCAGGGTCCAGGGCCTGCATGTGCCCCTTCCCACTGAGTCCCCTCACAGTGGCTGTCACCCCTGACTCTTGAAGGTAAGGAATTCAGCTCAGAGGGGCTGTGATGGCCCCAGGGAGTCTCTGCCTCCAGGCCCGGGCTCTTTCTGCTTTATCAGCAAAAGCAGTGGTGGGGAAACCTTTCGCCAGTCAGCCGGTGGGCAGGCACCCTGTGCTCCTGGTGACCAGGCGCTGTGTGGCCTCTGTGCCCATCTGCTGTGAGATCCAAGGGCTGCACGCCCTCCCTCCAGCCAGGGCCGTGGGATCAGCTGCCTGTGGGTGCCCCGCCTCTGGGGCCAAGTTGGGCTGGCGGAGGGCACTGTGGCCTGCTTGGGTCTGATAAGAATCCAGGTTGATCTCCATGTCTGCTGTCTGGTTGAATCGCTGTGGTCCAGGGAGAGTAGAGACCGGCTCCCTGGGCTGGCCCCGCCCCAGCCCACCCGTGGGGCCCACACCCACCTTTCCTGGCCACACGGTGCCCACCGAGGGTGAGATGGTGATGGGGGAGTCTGAGGGCAGCAGGAACTCGAAAGATGTGGGCCCCACAGGGGATGCGTCCTCCAAGCTGATGCGGGGTACCGAGGGCGTCGGCGAGTTCACGCTCAGGCGGGAGTTGATGACGTACAGGGTGGCCACCGACGTGTCGTACAAGGAGGTGGCCGCAAACTTGACCTGGTAGTGGGACAGCTCCAGGAGCGGGTGGACACCCACAGCCCGGCACGTCAGCTTGAAGTACCTGGAAGTGACAGCGTGGGCAGCTCAGCTCAAAATTTTAGTAAAAATACTTTGTGCCCCTGTGCACATTTTAATAAGATAGTTAAAATTTTAATCACAAGTTTAAACATTTGCAAAGCAGGTAATTTCTGGCTTATTTCCTTAAATATTCACTGACATTTAAAAAATAAAACTGATAGGGGACTTCCCTGGTGGTCCAGTGGTTAAGACTCTGCGCTCCCAATGCAGGGGGCCTGGGTTTGATCCCTGGTCAGGGAACTAGATCCCACATGTTGCAACTAAAGATCCTGCATGCCGCAACTAAGACCTGACACAGCCAAATAAATAAATATTTTAAAAAACCTGATAACTTACTCTTTAAATATAAACATGGGAATCTATATACCATAGTGAATTGATTCTTTTTTTTTTGGCTGTGTTGGGTCTTTGTTGCTGCACGTGGCTTTCTCTACTTTCGGCTAGCGGGAGCTACTCTTCGTTGTGGTGTGCAGGCTTCTCATTGTGGTGGCTTCTCTTATTGCGGAGCAAGGGCTCTAGGCGCGCAGGCTTCAGTAGTTGTGGCTCATGGGCTCTAGAGCAGGCTCAGTAGTTGTGGTGCACGGGCTTAGTTACTCCGCGGCACGTGGGATCTTCCAGGACCAGGGCTCGAACCCATGTCCCCTGCATTGGCAGGCGGATTCCCAACCACTGCGCCACCAGGGAAACCCCGTGAATTGATTCTTGCCACCATCCGGTTTTAAGAGAAAAGAACAGATATTTGGGATTTTAACCAGTGGAAAATTTACAGTCCATGTTGCTTTGAACTCCTATTTCCATTGCACTCCTGCCATTGGATTTTATCCTAATTACCTATGTTTTAATGCTTTATGAGGTGATGTCGATGGCCCTATCATACTTGTCCGTAACAAAAATGTGTTCATAGGTTGAAATATTTCAATGTATATTTTTGTGTCCTGTGACCACAGGCTCTAAATGTTAAAAAAAATTCCTTCTGGGTGGAGATGTCATTGAGGTTATTGTTACAAGTTAATTAGTTGAAATAGCACAAATGTATGGAATGTGATAATCATTACATATAAAAAGTAAGAGCTGCTTGGAGTCACTTCAGGAAGGTGATGGAGCTGTTTCCCGGCTGGTTCAAGGGCCTGTGAGGGACGCGGCCTGTGGCCTTGCTCCATTGACCTGGGAACTTGGGCCCACCCAAGTCCCCTCCAGCCCCTTCCTTTCCATTCTTGTGACCACGCGTCTTCCGATGTCCCTCTGAGGAGCCCCCCGTGGCTCTCTCAGGTCCTGCTCCACTTTGCTGCAGGGAAAGACCGTCAGGTCCCATCACCCAGGCCCAGGTAGATGCTGTGACCTGCAGGCAGCAGGTTCACCCAGGACACCCAGTGCCACGTTTGCTGAGAAAACGCTTTTATCTCCGTGCACGCTATACATGTTTCTCTCCCTCTCAAAAACCACCGAGGTGAGATGAGCCCATCGGCGTGTGGGGAATGTTCTCCTGACCTCAGAGGCAGACATGCAACATGCCTGGCCTCCCTGCCTAGCTACGTGCGAGCCTCCAGCTTCTTTTATCTGGTCACACAGGCAGCTGGTGCCCGTCACAGGGGCCAGGCCAAGGGTACAATCAGCCCTGCTCTGGGGGTGTGCCTGACCTCCGGAATGTTATCACCACCATCATCATCACCGTCACCACCATCATCACCGTCACCACCGTCATCACCATCATGATCGTTACCATCACCACCATCATCGTCATCACCACCATCATAATCACCGTCATCACCACCTCCATCTCCATCATCACCATCACCATCATCCCCATCACCACCATCACCATCATCACCATCACCATCATCACCATCACCATCACCATCCCCATCATCCCCATCACCACCATCACCATCATCCCCATCGCCATCACCATCATCACCATCATCACCATCATCACCATCATCACCATCTCCATCACCATCACCATCATCACCACCATCATCACCACCATCACCATCACCACCATCATCACCATCACCATCATCACCATCATCACCATCACCATCACCACCATCACCATCATCACCATCATCACCATCACCATCATCACCATCATCATCACCATCATCACCATCACCATCATCACCATCACCATCATCACCACCATCACCACCACCATCACCACCATCACCATCACCATCATCACCACCATCACCATCACCATCATCACCATCACCATCACCATCATCACCATCACCATCATCACCATCATCATCACCATCATCCCCATCACCACCATCACCATCATCACCATCACCATCATCACCACCACCATCACCATCATCACCATCACCATCATCACCATCACCATCACCATCATCACCATCACCATCATCACCATCATCATCACCATCATCCCCATCACCACCATCACCATCATCACCATCACCATCATCACCATCACCATCACCACCATCACCACCATCACCATCACCATCATCACCATCACCATCACCATCACCACCATCACCATCACCACCATCACCACCATCACCATCACCATCATCACCATCACCACCATCACCATCACCATCATCACCACCATCACCATCACCACCATCACCATCACCACCATCACCATCACCACCATCACCATCACCATCACCACCATCACCACCATCACCATCATCACCATCACCACCATCACCATCACCACCATCACCATCATCACCATCACCATCACCACCATCACCATCACCATCATCACCACCACCATCACCATCATCACCATCACCATCATCACCATCACCATCACCATCATCACCATCACCATCATCACCATCATCATCACCATCATCCCCATCACCACCATCACCATCATCACCATCACCATCATCACCATCACCATCACCATCATCACCATCACCATCATCACCATCATCATCACCATCATCCCCATCACCACCATCACCATCATCACCATCACCATCATCACCATCACCATCATCACCATCACCACCATCACCATCACCATCATCACCACCATCACCATCACCACCATCACCATCACCACCATCACCACCATCACCATCACCATCACCACCATCACCACCATCACCATCATCACCATCACCACCATCACCATCACCATCATCACCATCACCATCATCACCATCACCATCACCATCATCCCCATCACCACCATCACCACCATCACCACCATCACCATCATCCCTATCACCACCATCACCACCATCACCACCATCATCACCATCACCATCATCACCATCACCATCATCACCATCACCATCACCATCATCCCCATCACCACCATCACCACCATCACCATCATCCCCATCACCACCATCACCATCACCATCATCACCACCATCACCATCATCCCCATCACCACCATCACCACCATCACCATCATCCCTATCACCACCATCACCACCATCACCACCATCATCACCATCACCATCATCACCATCACCATCATCACCATCACCATCACCATCATCCCCATCACCACCATCACCACCATCACCATCATCCCTATCACCACCATCACCACCATCACCACCATCATCACCATCACCATCATCACCATCACCATCATCACCATCACCATCACCATCATCCCCATCACCACCATCACCACCATCACCATCATCCCCATCACCACCATCACCACCATCACCATCACCATCATCACCACCATCACCATCATCACCATCACCACCATCACCACCATCATCACCATCATCACCATCACCATCACCACCACCATCATCACCATCACCACCATCACCATCATCACCATCACCACCATCATCACCATCATCACCATCTCCATCATCACCATCATCACCACCATCACCATCATCACCATCATCACCACCATCACCATCACCACCATCATCACCATCATCACCATCATCACCATCACCGTCACCACCATCACCACCATCACCATCACCACCATCATTATCATCGTCATCGCTGTCAGCAGCAGCAGCAGTACTGGGCTGAGGGCAGCAAGATTTCCCATCTTCTCCTGTTCTCTCTGGAAAATTTATGTCAAATTGGCATCATTTTTTCTTTAAATGTTTGGAAGAACTCATCAGTGAAGCCATCTGCATCTTTCATTTTGGGAAGCTTTTAAACTTAAAAAAAATTTTTTGCATTTAAAAATATATTTATTGGGCCCCACAGGGCCCCTTGGCTTGATCGGAAGCTCGGGAATCTCTCTCCATGCCAGCCTCCTTCAGGAGAGCGGAGGGTTGGAGGATATCTCTGAGTCCAGATTGCCACGGACTCCCTGCCACAGGGCTGTGCCTGACTCGGCTGCGCAACTCCGAGGCTGCGGTGGAGAATGGGGGAGAGGCTGACCTAGCAGCTGCCGAGGCTTCTTTTGCCTCAAGGACACCTTCTCTTCTCTTGCCCGTGCCGGCCTGGACTTCCACTCCGAGAAAACACTAAATATTGGAGGACCAGGAAGAGGGCGTACGGAAGTCGCGACACACCCGTCAGCACCTAGGAGCCTGGAAACTGTTGGGTCCCCAGCAGCTTTATCAGGTAAATTAGAAGGCTACCTCACTAACAGGTACAGAAATCTCAAGGTATTTTCGGGAACTTGGAAAGGGAGGAATTCACCTAGATCTGATCAGATGCCCCACGACCTACAACCAGGGCATTATATACATACTGGAAAAGACATAATTTAAAGGACTATCTCCAAACTGGATGGAAGGACCCTTATCAGATTACAAAAGGTTTACATCAAGATAATGATGATGCAAAGATTCCAGCCATTTCTCAGAACAGATCCTGCCAAAACAACAGCAGAAGTCACCCTGGGGCCCTTAATTAGACAGGGCGAGAGCTCCATGACCCCAGCTAAGTAGGGTCTACGAGCCCCTTGACAGCCTGAAGAAGCTACAGAAGACAGGCCGTCATCCCTCATCCTCCTAATAAAGATTTCTTGGGGTTCATGTCTCTCAGCGGGGGGGAGGGGGATTGTAAATAGGAGATAGATGGGCCCCTGGGCCGGACAGCTGGTGTTTGTCAAGTGGAGCAAAACTGAAGTTTTGTCCTCAGCCAGACAAGAACGATGCCTGTTTCCCTTCCTCCATTGATATGGAGAGAATGAACTAGCAGTGGGGAATTAGTTTGCAGCAAAAATAGAAATGAAGTTTTCCCTCTCCTGAGAACAAGGAAAATAAAGGGAACAGCGAACAGGCTAGAGAAGAAACATAACCTGGCCTGAAAGAGTTCATCACTCCTCTTTTTTTTTTAACTGTTACTAATCTGTAGTGTCTGTAACTAGATTTGTACTTCACAAAGCTAACCTATTACTCTATAACACTATGTGAAGTACATCCTGCACTCCCTTGTAGCAAATCACCCCTTGTAGAATTTGCATTTCAGAAAAAAAGTCACAGGCCAATAACCCAGAGACAAAAAGACCCAATTACGGGGGCTGCCTGATGCCAGGTGTGACTGTTTTGCGAAGGAGGGGGGACACTGTTCTTGAGGCGCTAGCCTGCTGTGTCTTCCCTTCTGCCTGGCAGAAAAATAAAGCCTTCCTAGGGAAAAAAAAAAGAAAAAATATATTTATTTATTTATTGCCCATTTTTGTTTCCTTTTCTGTCATGTTTAAAAAAATTTTGGGGGGGCTTCCCTGGTGGCGCAGTGGTTGAGAGTCCGCCTGCCGATGCAGGGGATGTGGGTTCGTGCCCCGGTCCGGGAAGATCCCACATGCCGCAGAGCGGCTGGGCCCGTGAGCCATGGCCGCTGAGCCTGCGCGTCCGGAGCCTGTGCTCCGCAACGGCAGAGGCCACAGCAGTGAGAGGCCTGCGTACCGCAAAAAAAAAAAAAAAAAAGCCTAAATATTTATCTATTTATTTATCTATCTCCTCTGGGCTCCGCACGCCCTGCTTTAATCCCTGAGGTCTCACAGTTCGAGCTTTCCTAGCCTCCCCAAGACGGCTCCTGGCTGAGTTTTTGGCAGTTTCAATTTATACGTAGATAGTTCTTGAAGAAACACTAAACGCACATTCAATCAGCAAACATCTACGGAGCTTCTACCATAGGTCCTGAGCACTGAGGTTATCTCACAATCCCCTCTTTTCCTGGGGTTTGTTTTCCAGAGGCTGACAGCATTGTGAACAAGCCCAGAAGGGTCCCAGCCCACAGACGGGTCACTAAGTCTGAGGGGAGGGGCGGGCAGTGGGACGCAGCAGGGTGGCAGAGTCTGGTGCCTGGTTTCCTCCACGGGTTCTAACTCTGCACTTTGCTCCCAAAGATCACGACCGTGAACCCTTTCCTGCTTTCCCTCAGGTGTGTCAGATCCTGGGCCCGCCTGTCCCGCCATGGCCACGTGCCCGGCTGGAGGAGGGCGTCAGCCCGACCTTACCCAGGGCTGCCCAGGCCCCCAGCCAGGACCAGACA